>NW_022196912.1:126117117-126141833 GCF_008632895.1 Mastomys coucha | reverse complement strand
TGTGTTCATCTTGTCTAGCCCGTGCGGTTCCTTCTCCACTTGTTTGGATGATACAAATGAGCATTTGTATTCTTTTCATGGTTGCTTTGATCTGAATATTTGCACTGCCAAAGCTCACCGTTTACAATCTCATGCCCAGTTCAAGAGGTAGGGTTTTAGGGGGTGATTAGCGCCACTTTAAAAGGTCAGAGGGACTCCGTCCTTCCTCTGGGTGCCATTCCTCTGGTACACATAGTACCATTTATGAAGAGCTGGCCTTAGCAGACTCAGAATCTTCCAGCACCTACCAACCTTTAGAGCAGTAAACAATGCATTTCCGCCGTTTACGAAGGTCCTGGTCTGTAGCAGCCCCAACACCCAGGCAGTGTTTGTTGATGCATTTTGATGTGTTTATTTTCAAAGTAAAAACCTAACCAAAATTCCCAACAGGTTCAGTAAAGCAAGCAAAGAAATAATTGTGTAAGTGGGGGGCGTGGTGTGTGTGTGTGTGGGGAGACACACTGTCAGCGTTCTCTCCTGATAGGTTCATTTAAGTAGAAGGAAACGACTCATTCAAACCAATGCTAGACTTTACTCAGTTCTCAACACACAAAGTCAGGATCTGCAGTCCAGTTGCATGCCTTCACGGCAGCCACAGCTGGAAAGGATCTTTTAAGATGCTGCTCACAGTAACAGGCAAAGGTACTAAATACTAGGACTAAAACAACAGTAAATGTGAACTTATTTTATGGGAAAGTTATTTTTAAAAGCCTTTATAGAAAAGCATTAAATAAAACCCAAATAAAAGAAGAGCCAGGCCACATGCTTCCTAAAGAACATACACTGTGCTGGGCTGGAGAGAGGTTTCAGGCAGCCCACAGCCCCCTGTAGGCCCAGCTCCGGGAGATCTGACTCCCTCTTATGGCCTCCATGGGCACCTATACATCCACTCTCATACCCACAGACACCAACACATAATTAAAAAATAAAGTAAATCTTATTAAAAGAAATGTAGTGTGTACTCATAGTGTTCATTTTTTTTTCTGAAAATGATCTAAAAACTTAATAAAAAGGTTAAAAAACAGGAACAAAATTTCTTTCCATGAAAATTATTAAAAGGATCTTTGTTTATATATAAGGTCAAAGGCTTGATATTAGCCAAGACAGTCTTGAAGAAGAAGCCTGAGCCCTGGGCCACCACATTCAGATTGGAAAATGTGGTTGTGTGACACAGAAAGAGTCTATCTGCAGAAACTGGAAGTGTAATTTGTGATCAAATAAACAGAACAGACAGGATTTTGTAATAGGCGCCTTTTGTAGGAAATAGCAAAAATGGACCCCATACTTAGAAGTCAATCTAAGAGATTGAACATATAAACATAACCCAAAGGTAAGGAAGTAACCTGGTTTGGCGGCACATGCCTGTGATCCCAGCACTTGGGAGGCAGAGGCAGGCGGATCTCTGAGTTAGAGGCCAGCCTGGTCTACAGAGTGAGTTCCAGGACAGCCCTACATAGACAGACCCTGTCTCAAAAACACAAAGCAAAACAAAAAATCAAGCAACCTGTTGAGATTTGGTCTGTTGCTATATATTATAATCCTAAACTCTGGCCCCTCCCCCAAAGCCTGGTTGCCCCCAGGGGCAAAAAATCCACACATGCATCAAGTAATCAAGCACATATGACCTTGCTCCTTAATTTAAAACTATTAGTTAAATAAAGATGCTGACAGCCTATAGCTGGACAGAAGAGAGATAGGCAGGGTTTTGGTTCCCAGGCTTGGGGTCTGAGGAGAGAGCATGAGGAAGAGAAGAGAAAGGGTGGAGAGAGGAGAAGACACCATGGCTTGGGTGAGTCATGAAAATATGGCCATGAGGTCTAGCCAATTGGAGTTAAGAGCTGCCCAGATGGAACATGGCAAGTTATAATTGATGAGGAAGTAGATTCTAATAGCTTAGAGGGCAGATATCTGCCCAGCTCTAGTGCATTAAAGGCTTATTAAAAATATAGAAGTTGTGTGTCTTTTATCTGGGAACTAAATGATCAAAGGTGGGAGCCGAGGAAGGCCAAAAAGGAGCTAACCTTAAAGGAAGGTTGTAACAAAGACAACTTCATGGAAACTAAGACATTCAGTTCAGAAAGGAAATGATTTAAATTGTGAAAAGAGAAATGACAGCTTGAAAGAACACAGCTGACAGCAGCAAGCATGCGGATATACAAAAGAACAGATCGTCGGTGGGAGACAAAGGTGTCTGCTAGGAAAGGAAGGGTGCAGAAACCTGAAGATGTGCTTCACGGGAGAGGTAGGGGCGCTCAGGTACAGAGGGGCCAGGTACTCAGGTACAGAGGGACCAGTGAGGGAGTTCTGAGATAGCCTGAGCAAATGTGTGCCGCCTCCTCCAAACTCCCACCCTAGTGACAAGAGCCGGGTTTTCTAAGAGCTGAAGCCTTTGGGAGAGCAGAATGGAGCTGGGAAGAAGATGCATTATCCACAGCAGACCGAGTCGTAAACAACAAACAGGAAGCAGAGAAAACAAACACAAGATTTTGGAAGCCGAGAGACAGATCTGCCTGAGCAGACTTGAGAAAGACAAATTCTGAGCCAGGAAGGAAAAACTGTGAACACGCCTGATTTGTTCCCAAGAATATTCAACAGGAGGAAGCTGGCAGCCCCAGGTGTCTCTAGGACTATGGAGGGGAGGTGGTGGCAGAGCCTAGCGTATAGAGTGGCAGGTAGCACAGGCAAGGCCCTCAGTGAGGCCACATCACCAGGGGACCAAGAAATCTGAGTCCCACTTAGAGGTGCAGGGCCAGGGGCTGGGAGGAAGTGAAAATGGTCTGATTACTCCAGAAAATATCTGGTGATTCCTAGGGGTGAGTAAAATTGCCACGTGACCTGGCAATTTTATTCTTGATCAGTCACACACTCCCCACTCCAAATGAGAAGGTAAGTCGGCATTCCAATTTATACACTAAGGTTTACTACAGTTTTATCTAATAGCCCTAAACCTTCTGAAAGCCAATAAAGCGTCCTACGATGGGCTAATGGTCAAATAAAGTATGGTCCATTCACACCACGGAGCACAGCATTTGAAAGGGAGAGGCCGTACTCAGAAGCTTGGGAGTTCACATGGAGTTGGAGCAGATCTCACTCATGGAAGTTCACATGGGGTTGGAGCAAATCTCACTCATGAAACAGCTTCTGCCTCAGAAGGTGACTCGAAGAGGACGATGTCTCAACTCTAAAGTAAATTGATTTCCATCCAACCCTCATCGACACTCCCAAGCCTGAACAAGCCCGGGAGAAACCCATAGATGATTATATTTCATTACAGCACTTTTAATGCTTGTGAATTTTGATTTTTAAAATATACTCGTGTTCAGTAATATGTAATTTACTAGATAGGGCTATGTTACATTAAACTGTACCCTGAGCATCCCTACTCGGAAAAGATAAAATTCAAAATGCTCCAAAATACGAGTCATTTTGAGCACTAATACGACATTTTAAAAGGTTTTTATATTGCAGACACTTAACCTATAAAGTCTATGCAAATGCTATGCAAATCAAAGAGAATCTGAACCTAGCGCTTCTGGGCCCAGGCACGTTGTTGGATAAGGGTTACTTGGCAACCTGAGAGTGGAACAAAATTATTTTCAAATATGCATTTCTCAATGATAATTGCCTCCCGTGTGCCCCTTCCTAATTAGCCAGCTTTAGAAGTGTTCCTTAAAAATGAGGAAGGTATGGGATCCTTCACGGGGGGTAATGCATCCACCTGCATGGTGGTGAGGGAAGAGGCTTGGGCAGGTGGCAAGCTCAGCTGAGAGCAGCCTCCCCCCCAACCAGAAGACCGAGGCGGCCATCACCAGTCTCCTGTCAGCAACCAACCCTTTATTTTCAGAAAGCCTTAAGAAAGCTCCTGCCAAACAAGAGAGCCAACCAACAAAGGAAAAACTGAATGAGACGCAGGGACCAGGGAGCCTGCCTGATGCTGAGAAGAGAATGGGCAGAGGGACCCAGAGTGAAGTAAATAGCCAGTTCAGGCCAGGAGAGAAGAAAGTCTGCAGAGACCGGTGAGGAAGAGAGGGGACCATAAAAGACACTGGAAGAATGAGCCACAAATGGGGCAAGGGTCAAGAAGCAAGGCAATCATTAACTTCAGGAAACTCGAAAGGCAAAAGGAAACCCACCTGGACTACACTGTTGGATTGTGAATGAAGTGTAGGTGAGAAGTAAACATGGAAAATTGATCATAAATAAGTGTAATATGATTGTGTTGAGAAAACAGAGAAGAAACAAAGGGACTGGCAGAATACAAACACATTTTTGTTTTACTGTAATGGGGAATTTTTAAATCATGTCTTAATTCAGAAGGTAGTCATGTAGACAAAGCTGTTATAACTGTGAAGATGTGTGAATGCCAGAAACAAAATGTTTTAAAAACTATGGAACATTGATCCTAGAAAGGAGAGTGAGGGAGCCTGGGAAAGAAAGGCCAGTAGATGATTCTGTCTCATTACACCAATCTCATTACAAGTGCTTGTGAATTGTGATTTTTTAAAACATACTTGTTTTTGGTAATATATAATTTACTAGATAAGGTTATGTTAAATTGTATTTACTTCTTTTTTTAAAGATTTATGTATTTTATGTATATGAGTACACACTGTAGCTGTACAGGTAGTTGTGAGCCTTCATCTGGTTGTTGGGAATTGCTCAGTCCCTGCTTGTTCCAGCCCAAAGATTTATTTATTATTATAAATAAGTACACTGTAGCTGTCTTCAGACACACCAGGAGAGGGCGTCAGATCTCATTACAAGTGGTTGTGAGCCACCATGTGGTTGCTGGAATTTGAACTCAGGACCTTTGGAAGAGCAGTCAGTGCTCTTACCCACTGAGCCATGTCACCATCTCATCAGTCCTTTTTTTTTTTTTTTTCTTTTTCTTTTGGTTTTTCGAGACAGGGTTTCTCTGTGTAGCCCTGGCTGTCCTGGAACTCACTCTGTAGACCAGGCTGGCCTGGAGCTCACTCTGTAGAGCACACACACACACTGTAGAATACACACACATGCTGTAGATCACACATGCACATGCTGTGGGCCACACATGCACACACTGTAGACCACACCTGCACATGCTGTAGACCACACACGCACATGCTGTAGGCCACACATGCACATGCTGTAGAGCACACACACACTCTGTAGACCACACATGCACACACTGTAGACCACACCTGCACATGCTGTAGGCCACACACGCACATGCTGTAGGCCACACATGCACATGCTGTAGAACACACACACACATACACGCTGTAGAGCACGCATGCACACGCACACTCAGGGCAATCCTAGGAAAGGATGGGGTGCAGGAATTCTCAGCTACAGCGGTTAGAGTGGTTACAGTTTTTCTCAAAACCTGAAGATCACAATTAGCAGAGGTGTCACACACATACCACCAGTGAGCCCAGTTTCTCTCCTGGAATATGCTGTCTGCTACCTCCACCTGCTGTCCGTCCCTTCCCTCCCCATCTATTCTGTGCCTTGGCCATGTCTCCACAGGCACTGTTTCCTGCAGACTGTGAGACCAGTCAGGAGTCCCAGCCCATGCTGCCCAGCCTCCTGGGTGCTTCAGGATCCAGAGCACATCCCCCAGCCCAGGTAGGTAGATCTTCGGCTAAAGCTCTGGCAATGTAACACAAGAGGGTGTGTGTGTGTGTGTGTGTGTGTGTGTGTGTGTGTGTGTGTGTGTGTGTATGTGTGTGCGTATGTGTGTGTATGTGTGAGTGTATGTGTATGTGTGTGTGCATTTGTGTGTGCATGTGTGTGTATGTGTGTGAGTGTATGTGCATGTGTGTGTGCGTATGTATGTGTGTATGTGTGTGTGCGTGTGTGTGTATGTGAGTGTTTGTGTATGTATGTGAGTGTATGTGCATGTGTGTGTACGTGTGTGTATGTGTATGTGTGCATATGTGTGTGTATATGAGTGTGTGTGTGCATGTGTGTATGAGTGTGTGTATGTGTGTGTGTGTGTGTGTGTGTGTGTGTGTGTGAGTGTGTGTGTCTAGGAAGTGTTCTTTGGGATGGAGTGGATGTCCTTTCTGCTTTTATGTCCTTACATTTTAGAATATAGAATGACTAGTGTACTGGCAGCCATTTTGGACCACACTGTTGCCACAGAAAGAAAAGCCACACACAGAATCAAGAAAAATGAGAGGCCAAAGGTTTCTGATGCTGAAATGCTCCTCCTGTGCTGAGCCTCTTGTGACCTTGACGTATGCAGAGACATGCACTGGATCTGTGATTGCCTGGAATCTTCTCTTGTATATAGCAAGAGTATGATTCTAATCCCAGTTAGGGATGGGACGTGAAGGGAAGCCACTGAAAATAAATGGCACATGGACTGAGCCCTTTATGTTTAAGGAAAGCAGGTGTCCTTGTGGATCGGAAGGGGAACCACATCCTGTGAGTGCATGTGGCCAGCGCTCTTGGCACCGCACACTGTGCTCTTGGGGGAATGGTCCTGCCCCAGGGACCCTTTCCTCTATATTCTAGAAGATTACAGCAGACAGCATGAGACATGCACAAGATGCGGGCAGGCCAGTGAGGGCAGGTCCCTCTCTATGTCCCTTGAATCAGGAAACTGAGGGTTACCCAAAGAACACAGCTGGTTCTTGTCTCTGGTCTCCCAGACTTGTGGGCCACCCTCTGAGGCCAAGCTTCTTTTGTCCCCATGTCTCTTACTCACCAATCTCTGTCCCTCCATCTGCTCAGACAGGCCACTTGAGCCCTGCCTGAGGCCTGGACAGGTGGCAGGCAATTGCTTAGCTCCTGAAGGCAGTGGAGATGCTTGAGGGCCTGGGAGTTTAAAGGGAGCTAGCAGCACCTGCCCTTGGGAACTCTTCCCAGCTTGCTAGTGTCTCACCTGTCCCAGTGTCACACCCAAGGGCTCTCTGCTGGGGAGCAGCAATGAGTGCAGGTGATTCTATCCCCAAGACTTCCCTGTCCCTTTGAGCCCCGCTTTTGGCTAGGCTCTGTGCCCAGCCAGGGAGGAGGGAAAGATAAGCCAGGTGTCCTAGAGCTGGGGCTGGGTGCCATGGCCTGGAGGGTCTTGGAGCCCAGGGACCCAGGCAGGAGGGCCTGAGCCCTGCCCCATCTGGACACACTGCCTGTCTGCAGTGCAATGCTGGGGAGGTTCCACAGAGAAGTCTGCATGTTTCCTCTGATGGGAGTCAAGCTGCTGAAGGGCCTTAGAGGCGGTCACAGAGTGTGGCCCTAAAAGACTTGGAGAAGCCCTGACCCAGCCACACAGGTGTGTACATCTGAGGTGGCACCCATAGCGTGGGTCAAAGGGCGTCAGAGAGGGACTATTTAAGATAGGGACCATGAGGAGTGCCAAACTGGAGAGAGCCTGTGTGCAGGAATGGTGACAGCATGGGCCTGTGAGGCAAGAAGCAGGTAGCTCAGAGAGTCGGGTCTGGGAAGTGCACACCAAGGGATACAGAGGAGGGTGGAAATGAGAAAAGTAACTGAACAACCCTGACTGGATGGCAAGCCAAGCCTAGGAGCCAGAGCAAGAGCCTGTGACAGCCTTGGGTAGCCATCAGCCTGTCCAGTGCAGGGCTCCCTCTACTCTGAGCTCTGAGGAGACCCTCCTCAGCGTCTGTTCCCATAGCCGTTCCTGACCAGAAGCAGCTGCAGTCACTTCACACAGTGATCTCCAACACCAGCAAAATAAAGATGCAAATCAATCCCCTGACCAGGCTCCACACCCCCGCAACACCCCTCTTCCCTCACCATACCCTGCCCATGGCGACTTTGAATTTTAAATTTCATTTTCCCATCACTTTTCAATAAATGCTTTTCCCTGAGATGTCTCGAGTCCTGACCTTATAATGCCCGAGTTAAAAGGCAGTGTCTTGTTTCCAGCTGCAGATAATTCACTTCTGAATGGTCCAATTACACGGCAGCCAGGGCTCCACTGGGCTTCCAGGAAACGGTGCCGCTGGCCCGGGAGATAATGGTGTTGTAGGCAACATAACTGTTCACTGACCCGGGCTGTCATCATCTGCACCAGTGGCTAGTGTGCAGAGGCACTGGGGAGGGTGCTCAGGCTGAGCCACCCACGAGGATCCCTGGAGGACTCTCCCAGAAGACAGAGGCCTCTCTGTTGGCAGGACCATCCCTTTGATTCCCCAAGAAGTCCCTGCATGGTGGCCTGCTCCGCCTCTGCCTGCCAACACCAGCCAGAAACAGTAGTGCATGGACAGCTTCCCGCCCTATGTTCAAATCGAGCCTGGCTTGGGAATAAAAAGGAGATTTAAAACACGGCACAACAATGTAAAACCTGACCAACCACAAGCCCCGACTGAGTTCAGCTCTACCCTGGTGGCCCTGTACCTGGTACCTCCCTGCGACTTAAGCCCTGAATGGTTGGTATAAACTATCAGTGCCTTCACAATGAAATGATCAGGTAAGCTCAAAGAGCAAGCTTCTCTCTCTCACGGTTCTTCCCCCTAACAAGGTATTTAGGTTTCTTGGTGGTTTTGCATCAAAGAAGACTAAAGCTCTGTGATTCCACTTTAAAGCCCCCCCCCCCAAACACGTCATTATCATTCTTGAAGGAGTCAGCAATGCTCGGCTGAAGAGGGAGTCATACTCTGGTGCCCTGAGAGCAACTGTGATTAGGCGAGACTTTCAAAGAATGCTGCAAGTACCCGACCCTTCCCATAGGGAGATGGAGCTTGCCTCTCTACCCCTGGAATCTGAGTGGTCATGGCAGAAATGACAATGGATCCGTCCCAGGCCAGAACTTTCAGGAGAGAGGCATCTCCTACCTTGGAAGAAGTGTGTCTGAGTGCTGGAGAGACTACAAGGGAACTCATGAGGACATCCATGGCAGATGCCTTTAGAAAGTTCATGGAGGCCGTGGAAAGAGACCACAGGGGAAGCCATAAATGTGGCCATGAGAGAGGTTCTTCAGAGAAAAGAATCAGATGGGTAGACTCGAGGACCTAGGCAGACACCCGGATCCGTCTGCCACCTGCATGGCCCCAGCTCTCTACACCATCCAACTGGAGGATCCTGTGTGGGAGGGGAGCCGTGGTAGGGATGAAGGTCCTCCCTCAGAGAAGCACACAGGTTGTGATTTTAGGATACCACTCTTTCCCTGCTGTGATCCAATTGTGGAAGGACAGACAGTCTATACCTCAAGCCATGGGGAGCCAAAATGGGGACAAGGATGAATGGATGGCCTGGTCAAGATGACCAGTCTGGGTGCAGCCGAGTTAGGAGAGAATAGAAACCTCCTCTTCACAAGGGTGAAGCTTTGTGAAAATAAAATGGGGAGTTCTGCCCCTCTTGCTTTAGGGGCGTGCTTCCCCAGTAACAGCATGCTCCATGGTGGATCCCCACTTCAGTTGGAAGGCTACCTGGGCCACGTACCAGTCTAAGTCCTACAAAGTCAGTGGTAAGCTGGCAAGGGTTTCATCCTCCCCTGGGCTGGCCTCTGCTGCTACTTGCTTCTTCTGACTTGCTCACTCGGAACTCTGGTTGGAAAAAGTCCTGTCCCTTCTATACAACCTCTGCCTCCTGCTCCAAGACCCACCTGCTCAAGCCCAGTGTTCTCACAGAGCTGAGGGAAGGGAAGGAAAACCCCCTCCATCCCAGAAAATGGACTCCAGGAAGAGCAGCACGTGGCTTCCACAGCCCAGTCAGCTCCACGGCAGCTCCATCAGCTCACATGGGGCAGGTGTCTGTGCCTAGTCACTCAGGGAGTCCCCTCCAGGCCAGCTGGACCTGTGTTTTTAAGTGAGAAGAAGTCTCCAGGGCTGCGCTCCACCAAGGCTGAGGTGTTGGGGGGCCAGAGTTGCCAGGGAACTAACCACACATGTGCAGTCAGGTGGAGGGAGCTGTGACAAGCTCATTAGACAGCAAAGAGTATTGCCCGGAGGCCCTACTGACACGAGGCTCTGCCAAGGCTGGGATCAGCCAACACAGGGCTCTGCCAGTGCAGAGCTCAGCCACCAGGAGCCACCATTCCTGCATTCCTACTGGTACAGAGGCTTCAGCTGCCAGGCCACCCTGAGCTGGATGCCGGCATGATCTTGGGATACTGCCAGAGGCAGGTAGCTGAGCTCACCTGATGCAGGCATGTTCACAAGGGCCCCAAATGGCTGGACCTCCCAGCTCACACTGTAAGCTGAAACTTGGTGACCCGGGCCGAGATGTCAGCTTAGGAGTCAGCCTTGTCCCCAGGTCTCCTCCAAATCTCCTCCAGGTAGAGCCACTGGTGGCTGTTGCAAACCTTCACACACATCCCCTCTCTGGACTCTTCCTGGCTTTTCTAAGATGCCAGAGGTGGGGCGGAGAGCAGCTGGCCTGCGACTCCCAGTCTTCACATCACTGTGGGGTCTGAACATCTGCTATGCCACTGACATGAACAGACTTTATGAAACCAAAATGCAAATGGCCCAAGACACAAGCAAAGAAAGTCGGCTTCCTGGACATGAAAGGAATGTTAATGGGAGCCGCAGAGAGCTCCACGTGCCATCTCCCTGGCTGGCTCACTTAGACACAGGCACAGGCGCTGGGACAATGCCAACAGTATGTCCAGAAGGAAGGATCAAATATCATAGATTGAAAATGCAGGTGCCCTCTCCAACTGCTGCCCGCTCTGTCCAGAGCCATGCCAAACCCGAGTGCCCTGATGTGACAGCTCACACCGGCAGAGTGGGCAGACGATGTTCCTCCAGCTCCTGTCTGCTTTCTTGGGGATAAACCCAAAGCCAGAAAGCCAAGTGGGGAGGCATGGTAGAGCCCAGCACCTTATTTAGGAAAGGAGAAACCCAACCCAAGTAGAGCAGAAGAGGAGGGAGGGGGCAGGGAGGATGCCTGGCTGCTCCGAATGTCTGGATGTGGCCTTCTTTGTGGTTTGAGTTCAAAATCTTGTAAATATTTCAAGTAATTATGAACAAAACTAAATCATTAAACTTCTGCTCTGTTATAGACGCTGGGAGGAGAAAGGAAAGTCACAGATGGGGAGAAAATCTTTGCAGAACACAAAGCTGACAAAAGACTGGCATCCAGAATGTACAAACACGTGCCGGATTGAACAATAAGACTCAGAGTTCAGCCTAAGATCTGAACAGACATCTTAGATTGACAGCAAGTGATTCTGCTAGTCACATTTCTCATTTCTGTGGCCAACATGCCTAACTAAAGCAACTCAGGGAAGAAAGGAGGGGCTCCCGGTGCGAAGGGCTCACAGCTCAACGGTGGAGTCCATCCTGGAAAGAAAGGCTTGAGGTATCTACCCACAGTCAGGAAGCAGAGAGAGGTGAGCGCTGGGGTACACCTCACTTCTCCTTCTATAGCCAGGAGTGTTCATCCATAAGGCCAGCAGCTATGTTCCAAATGACGTACACCAGAAGCCCGCACACAGGTCTTTACAGATACTTAGTTCAGAACGGGCAAAGCTGAGAAGCAAGTAAAATGTCCATCCAGTCAGCAGATGGATAGCTATACCTGGGCACATCAAGACAAGGGAATACTAATCAGTGATAAGAGGTGAGTGCCCACAAGCATGGAAAGCCGTGGCAGGGACTCAGACGCATGCCTCTCAGTGGAAGAAGCTCGTCTGAAAGGCTGTGTGATTCTATGATTGCCACGGTGATCCAAAAGATGCAAGACTGGAGCCAGTTAAAAGCTCATTGGATGGACACAAGTGGGGAGACATGGGAAGGACACAAATGGGGAGACATGGGATGGACACAAATGGGGAGACATGGGATGGACACAAGTGGGGAGACATGGGATGGACACAAATGGGGAAACAGAGTTAGCCCCCCCAACCAACACACACAATACACAGTGGAGAGGGGGTCAAGAGAAATCTCACAGCACACCCTCCATCCAGGAAGCAGATACACGGTCACCATCCATCCTGACACTGAAGCAGAGCCATGTTCTCCCATCCCAAGGGAAAGAATATTTCTCCATGCAGCCTGGCTCTCCTCTGTGGGGTGATGTCCTGTATCCCCCTGCACTCTGCCTAAGTCCTCTGCAGTGGCTTTCTTCTTCCAGTGTCTTCAGCTATGTGACTTTCTTTCCTCCCTTCCTCTCACTGTGGGTTTTCCATCTCCTTTACTCCAAGCCAGAAGTGGTTTCACCAACCCAACTCTCTTGCAAAGCTTGGAGAGTTTCTTATTTGCTCACTTAAAGCTTGTTCCAAATCCCAAAGCCTTGTGTACATTTCTAATTTAAGGCACTTTAAAAACAATACAAAACAACTCTATGTGGGTTAGAGATAAAGGGGGGGGAGGGAGAGGGAGAGGGAGAGACAGGGAGAGGGAGAGACAGGGGTGGGAGTGCATGCAGGAGCCCTCAGATGCTGGCCAGCATGGGTGCTGGGAATTAGCCTGAGCCTCCTGGAAGAGCAATGCACACTCTAACCTGCTGAGTCATGTCTCCAGCCTGAATTGAGGTGCTTTCTCCACTTGGCCCCTTTGCAAGACCACCATGGGACAAAACTCTCAGAACCCTCCTTAGCTGGACAATCGGGCCCAGCTTCAATCTTTTGAGAGCCCTATGGAGTCTGGAAACCACATGTGTAAGTTGATCTCTGGAGTCGGGACTCCCTTAGTTGGAGGACTGGGTCTGAGACAGTTTCATTTTCTGGATGAGTAGGTCTGATATATGAACTCTATGGTCCTTTCCCACAGCCCCTCTCCTCCTGGACCGTCTGCAGCAGGACAAGCTGACTGACACCTCTACTCTTCCATCTGACTTCTCTCTATGAATATATACATATGTGTATGTGTATATGTATATAGTGTGTGTACATATATATGTATACACACACACATACACACACACACACACACACACACACAATATTTTCAAGCTACATAAATGACAGCATTGCCATTTTTTGGTCCTATACTAGAGTCACTCTTCCCCTTCCTCCGGAGTTCCTTGGCCTCCTTCCCAGCCTCTCCCTCCCAGGGGCCCCTTTGGAAGAACTCTGAACCTGTTAGAAGGAGCATGGTCTTGCCTCAGGGTCAGCCAGTTTCAGGTGGCTCCATCCAGACACAGCCTCACACTTCAGACTGGCTCAGTCAGCCACAGGCCTCAACACCTCTGGTTATGACATGACATCATCTGGTGATGTCATAGCTACCATGGCTTGTGCCAGCACATCCAGCAGCACCACCGTCCACAGACACATTTGCCATATGTCCCCAGGGTTAAGTGATACATACCAGTAAGCTAGTAAAGCAAATGTCATCAGTGTCACTGACACAGAATGACATCAGTGTGCCAGAAGGTGGGAAGTGTTGCCCTCAACAAGTGAGAAGCCTGTGGGAAACTTCTTAAGGTGTAGCCCTGCGTCCTCTCACCAACTGAACACCATGTAAGGGAGAGCTGGGGACAGGACGGACTCACCAGGCTTGCATATGTTCTTGCTAAGATCCTGAGCCCAAACCTAACCAGATCAAAGGGCAGGCTCTGGACACACACAGCTGAATGGCAGGACAAACAGCCCCTCAGGGCATAGCACATGGCAGGATATGGGGACATCTGATGGCTCCACACTCCTTTAGAGGAGTGCGCACCTTAAGTGAGGCCTAGAGATGCTGTGGTGGGTGTGCTGGTATACCAAGCTTCTTTGTGGCCATGAATCTCCTCAAGGTGTACACTAAGGATTCAAACAGGGGCACTCTGCCTTAAAGGAACCTGCATGACTGCCTCCAAGTGTGCAAACTTCTTTGGAAGGTATAAGGTGGGTCCTGCACTCAATAAGCTGGCTCTGTTCCACCTCATAAAGCCCCATGGTGAAATGTTCAGATCTTCTGTGAAGTAGAACTCACATCAGTGTGAAGCTGGCCATTGAAAACAGGACTAGGGCAGGAGGACAGTGCAGTCCAGGGCCAGTTGGTAACAGGACAGAGTACACATGCTCACTGGACAACAGGCCACTGAAATGAATCACAGAAACACTCTCAGGAGGACAAAGCCACAGAAGAGCAGTTGACTGCTGGAGGGCTCAGTAGCCCTGGGTGCACATGCCTGAGCTTGGGCTTGAGAAGTCGCTGCATGAGGACAGCCTCAGGCTCTGGGGGACTGGGGTGCTGGTGAGCTTTGTCTGGTCATAGAAGAATGTGTCTCCACTCTGAGCAACTCAGACGCTCGCTCGGGAAGGATGAGGAGTAGGGGTGGGGATAATTCCTCCCACTATTCCAGATGACAGGAGTGGTAAGAGGCCATTGACAGATTACAGTCCCTTTGGGGTGTGCATGCATATAGATAGGCTTGTGTGGTCCTGTATTTTTGTGTGATCTTGTATGCTTGTGTACTAGACACACACACACACACAGAGGCGGGGAGAGGAAGGGGGAGAAAGAGAGAGGAGCTGTCTACCAGTCAGGGTCCCAGCTAGGAGAGCTGTCCTCTCTTGGAGATTAAGAGAAAGAGGCAGTTAGAAAGAGCATTTACAGGTGAAATAAAGTGGTAAAGCCAACTGGGCTGGGTACATCCCTGAGGAGAAGGGGTGGGTAAGAGAGCTGTCTGGGAAGCTCACTAGCACACTCTCACAACTAGAACACCGACCCTGTAGAACTTGAGTGATTTCCCACTCCCCTCATCCTCCATCCATCACCAGGACAAATGGTGGCACAGCCTCTAAGGACATTGCTGCCATCCTCTGATTGGTGGCTCCGGATGTGCTTCACCTGCTTTCACTGCCCCATTCAGAGCAGAGAGCTCCTGGAAGGCTCAGTCCCAGTGGAGGAACCCACACGGCACAGCTGCCCTCAAGACGTGACACAGATGATGCGTCTGCCAGAGGGCTGTGGCCCTTGGACACCATGATCCTTAAGAGCAGAACGAGACCTTGGGTAGCCACTGCTGGAGGATGTTTGGCATCTAGGGTCCGGGGATAACAGAGCTACTCCTCATGCAGGGGGGTGTATCCTAACAGAGTCTGTCTTTCTGTCCCCCGTATTAGAATCCATGTGACACCCAATTTCCTCAATCAAAATGCAGGTACTCTGACCCTCTACTGAAAACACCTGAAGTGCATCTCAGAAGGGGAGCTGAGACTCAGAGCTGGCAGGCCCGCAAGGGTGAGGCGAGGCCAGACTTTACAAAGGCAGAGCCCTCGGGGAGATGTGGCATGGAAGGTGGGCCTGGAAGTCAAGGCTGCTCCCAGAGAGCTTCCCCTTCCAGACCTGAGGTCCCTTCCCTGCAGACCGAGATGGCTCTGGGATCGAGTACTGGTTCTGATGCTACAGAAGCCCATGGCGTCTGGGCTAAAGCCCACCAGAGCCCAGGGACGCAAAGACTGGCTCAGGCAATGTTGCACAGCACAAACTCAGTTGCTATGTAATTAACTCGGGATGTAATGAGCAATAAAAATACAATTATACTCCTGTAATACATTAAGCCTCCGTGCTTTCTTAAACCACTTAAAAGGCCTCGTGCTCACTGCCAAGATGAGCCCACAAGGGGGGGCGGTGCTTTGCAAGGGCTCCCAGGCTCATTCTCTATCCAAGAGACCACGGAGGGCCTGGGGTCACCCAGACTGACTCGGAGGCTCAGTGGAAGGCCTCACCTGCAGGAGAGATGGATTCCCAGGGGTCTGGGGCTACCCCCAAGGGAATCTTTCCCGAGATGAAGTGACAAGGGGTAGGGGCATAGCATAGGCTAGCCACTAGCACTCATAAGTCCACCCCACCCCCACGCACAAACGTCCACAGGACCACTGACAACTGCAGACAAACGGTGTTGACAGCTGCGTCTGGACAGGCTCGGTGAACACGCACGATGGACCACTCTGATGTGGAAAGAACTGGATTAAGAATGTCACTGTTCTGACGAGAGCCTAACTGTGAGGGAACTCAGAAGCACAGGGGTTCTCAGGGTCACACAGCACACACCTGAATGAAGTCCTGAATAGCAGAAGTCTTGGGGCCTGGAGTAGTTGGTGGGGGCCAGAGGCAGGACAGGATTAGAGATGACTGCTCTTCGGGGTGACCGAGAAAGGACATGACCTGCTCTATGGTGCTGGCTGCCCAAGGCTGTGATCATGAGTTTCCCCAGGCAGGGTGTCCCGTAAAGATCTTGCCTGATGAAGCTACTTACAAAACATTGGAGGATGTGGCCCTCACAGACCCAGCTTTCACCTGACAGGCACTTCCTCTAGGGTCCCCCCTACTGTCCTGTCTCCCCCATCCTGCCCTGACTCCTTATCATCAAGCAAGCTTATGAGAGGGGGCACAGGCCCCTGATCTTCCTTGCCAAGCCTCAGTTTCCCCATCCAGGAAGGGAGGGTCTCACAGTCTTGTAGGCTGCTTGCTCCATTAACACTGCACCCCCCCACACCACTGAGCCATGGCGTCATGGTGACGTTGGTGTATCATGACAAGTGGCTAGACAGTACATCATTGCCCCTTATCTGTTCCCAAAATGAGTTCAGATTAGTGGAGTGATCTCCAACCAACTCCTCCAACAAGCTTTTCTGCCCGCTATGAGACTTAAGGGAAACGACACAGAGAGATCAGCAGAGGAAGTGAGAGCTCAGACTTGATGGGGGGGTGCCCGACTGGGTGCACGGAACTTTGGCTGAGAGATCTCTAGAAGATGCGGAGCCTGTGTTCCGTGTGGCTGGTGCTGTGAGGCGTGATATTGTGAGGCACACTAGAAAGCACCATCCACAAGGTCATTGTTATGGGAGCGTTGTGCCGTGTGGATTTATCGCTGTGTGCAGACAGGATTTTAATTACCACATTTTAAGAGGTGTCATCATCTCTACCACAGGCTCTGCAGAAATCCTGAAGCCCATTGACGGGCCTGATGGTGCTGACCCCTGGGACGGAGACCTCATGCATCAACAGGTCTGCCCGTCCAGGCTGCCTGGGGCCCTTCCAACTCTGCAAGGACAGAGGGAAAAGGAAGTCGCCCCCTAACGGAGCCCTCTGATCGTATGCTCCTGGCAACGGGGGGGCTGTGTGACCAGCCTCTGACCGGGGGAGCCCTCTGCATCATGGGGGCTGTGGCTTGTTCTCCCCTACCTCTTCACCCGCTTCCATCCTGACCATAGCTAAACACCTCAGAGACGGTTATCTACCCTCCATTCTTTATCAGGTGAATCTGGGGAGCTTCCCAGTTCTCACCTCCCGCCTACAGGACTTGCTGCCCATGCTCCACCTCTCTGTTCCTAAGGATGTAGCAGTGGTCTGAGCAGTAGTGGCCTGGGACCTGTGGAGGCTGAGAGTTAGCCACGAGGCATACAGAAGAAAGGAAGTATGGGGGTGTGGGCTGCCCCACATCTCCACCCTTCTCCTGATATAGCAGGTGCAGGCAGGTTGACCTCCACAGGGCTGGCCTTCAAAGGCCCCAGCACCACCTCCCATATTATCTTTTTATTTGCAATTAAAGATTATCCTTGACAAATGTCCCCTGTAAAATGCTTTCACTAATTTAAAATCCTTTTTTTTTTCCTCCCTGAACTTTAAAGTTCGAGAGCTGGATGAATTCTGAAAGACACAGGCAGCTCTCCTGAGGAGGGGGCTGAGCTCAGAGACTCTCTTCTGCCCTCAGGATGTTTTTCTTCACCCCTTTTCCCAGAACACCACTGCCAAGAGAGCGGAGCCATGTTTCCTCACCCAGGCCATCTCCCGGGGGCTGGAGCACCACAGCTGTCCACAGGCCTGCAGCTTAGGACCTTAGGATGAATGGGAAAGGAGGTGCTTGCTAAGGAACATCAAGGATCCAGAAAGGGTTCCAGGCAACCCCTCTTCAGCTCTGGTTTCTGACCTGGGGAAGGAGCAAGAGCAGAGCAGGAGGAAGAGGCAGATTTTCACTGTCTTCGGGTTCACCCAGCTCCAGGAAATAAGTACGGTTCCCTCACCAGAACTAAGGTGGCCATGCCACAAGACAGGGACAGAGTTAGAGTATTTCTTTCCAGAGTGGCCAAAGGAGGTAGGGTTTGTGTGCAAGTCCTGGGGTCCACAGAGGCTCTGGGGTCCACACACAGGCCCTCAGTTTTCTTCACAGACCCTGGGTTCTCCTCATAAGCCATGGGTTCTCCTCACGAGCCCTGGTTTTGCATACAGCCCTGAATTCTAAACAAAGGCTGTGGACATTGCCCTAGAGTGTTTCTCTTTGCTGTGATAAAACACTGACCAAATGTGTTTTTTAGTTTAGAGGTTATATTTTGTCACAGAGGGAAGTCAAGGCAGGAACTCACGGCTCCAAACAGTAACCAACAGAGGAATTCCGCTTCCTGGCTTACATCTAGGCTCACCGGGGCTACCTTTCTTATACAGCCAAGGCTCGCCTGCCTAGGGTGGTACCACCCACAGTGGGCTAGGCCCTTCTGCAGCCTGGTGCTGCAGGCATGTGGCATGCTGAGTGCAGGGAAGAGAGGCCAGCCGTAGCATCCCATGGGAGGGCATCCACCCCAGCTGACCTTACCTCAGGCCCAATCGCAAAACAAAGTCCTTCTAGGGCAGCAGCCACTTCCCCAGCTACCCAGCGCCACTGTGAAAGGAGTCCAAGTCACTGAGAGGCCCTCAGGAGGCCAAGGACGCCACAGTGTGCCTCGTACGCTGGGGGAAGAAAAAAACGCCGTGCAGCATCCAGATCTTGGCTCACTTCTTAGCCGAATCCCAATTTACTCAGAGGCCTTGGCACTGTGCTGGCCTCCCTTGGAAAGCAGACTTGTTTGGCATCCTGGGAAAGCAAACTCGGCCAAGGAATGTTCACACCAACCTTAGCCAGCAGAGCTGGGAGCAGCCGCGAGAGAGGTCCAGGTCCTGGAGCAGTAGATGGGTGGAGGAGGCATGCTTGTGCTCAGTGCTGGAGGACAAAGGGACAGGCTGGCTCAGGAGGAGTGGTGGGCCACCTGACAGGGCACTGTCACTAGCTGCCCCCACCCTCCTCCAGCACAAGCTCTTGGTTCCTTTGATGGTGGCTCCAGAAGTTCAGGGTGGGCCTTGGCAAAGGGTTCTGGGATATGGGGGAGGTGCATTCTGGGCTCTCGGGTAGCCCACTTGACTGGGCCTCAGTGTTGCCACCTCTGGGGACCAACAGAGACTTAGGCCACAGGTGCTTGGTCCAGAGAAAGGGAGCCCTGTCTCTTGCAGCTACACAGGCTTCTTCTGATTTACAGCCTGGAACGAGCCCACCCAAGCTAGAGAAACACAAAGGGGCAGGATCCCAGCCCAGAGAGTGTTCATGTGTAATCGAGGACAGGCCTTCTCAGCGGCCACTTCCCTCAGCAGTGAGAGGATGTGGGAACAAGAGAGGTGCAGACGAGCTGCCGTGGAAGCCAAGGCTTCTCTGATCTGACCTCTGACCTGTGTTCACGGATGTCCATTTCAGACCCAAGAGACCCAGGTGAGCCCAGCCCCTCCCACCTGCACCCCAAAGAAGACACACAAGGCATTCATTCTTTGTGTCTCAGCTGCAGAGCATCAAGAGGAGATGCAGGGAACGCCCTGAGCTCTATACCTGCGCTGTCCCTCCTCAGGCTTCTCTGCTCCTGGCAGGAAGGTACTCCAGCCGCATCCTGGAGGGTTCACCAGGGTTCACCACAACCCTGGTGGGGGGGCAGAGCCCAAAAGCGAACGTGCAGTAGAACAGTTCTAACTCCCAACACTCAGGGCCCAGCAAAGGGCCCCTGTAGGTTCTGTATCCTGGAACCTGAACACAGGTTCCACATGCAGAGCACTGACATCACACACACAACCAAGCCCTTCCTCCCACATCAGATCCCCCACTCTAAAAAGATGAATGATCTTACTTACTTCAGCCTGTCTTCTCTGACTGCCATGGAGGAGTCCTGTGGTTGGCAAAATGACAAACAGAAGCAGGTCCTGGGTCACTGTCTAAAGCTCTAAGTCCACAGCAGAAGAGCATATCCCATGACTCGGGCATGGAAGGAACTCTGGGGAGGTAAGGCAGGGGTGGCCTCACATGTGTTCTATCAGGAGCCTACCCAGAGAGAACCAGATACCAGTATGTCTCTGTTTATGAGGACACTCTTAGTCACTTCTTGAAGGTCCCGGCCCATTGGCAATTGACTGCGGTGTGGGTTTTGGAGGGCTTTCAGCCATGTTACGCCTTGCTAGCATTTACCTCTCTGGGCTCAGGTGTCTACACAGCCCCTGCTCCCATCTCCCCACAAACCCCTTGCAAGTGAGGCATCGGGGTACACAGGACAGTGTGGCAACTGGCCCAGGGTCACACAGCATGCAAAAGCAAGGCCTGAGTGCTCTCCAGCCTGACTGACTCTCCATTCCCAATGTCCCACCAGGCTGCATGACCACGCAATTGCCTAATGGGACACCAGTACATCCCAGAGTCCCCCAGAAATTGCGGAGCACAGCACTTTTCATTATGATTAAAACTCATCCCTCATGGGACATAGCAAGCTGTTTTAGCTTGTCCTGTTGTCACAGTTTGCCCCGTTGAGGAAGAAACATAAAGAGCTAGAATTTGTCCTGCTACCATGTCAGCTGGGTCCCTTAACCAAACCATGGAGCCCCTTTATCTATCAGAAGCAGACAGCTTCATGTCCAGGGGGGCTTCCTCAAACACCCTATGGTAGAACAGTGCTGTTTCCTCCGCAGCCTCACCAATTTAGGACAGAGCCCAGGAGTGGTGGCTTGAATCCATCCACACATCCCAGAAGGAAGACAGGAGACTGAGACCTCCATTCAGCCTCATGGCCCTGTGCCTGTCAGAATTTGCTGGATTTCCAGGCAAAAGAAAATACCCAGAAAGAGGAAGGAGGAGGTCTTGCTCGCCACTGTGCCACAGGCATATTCCCTCCATAGCTCCCTGCCCCTATCAGCTTTTGTTACCTGGATATCTCTACTGCTGAGCCTGGTGCCTCCTCTGACCTTGAAACCCACCATCTCCATAGGCTATGGGCACTGAATTAGCCGTGTGGTTCTACAAAGGGCAGGTTGTCCTTGGATATCACCAAGGACAGGGCAGGACTCTCTGGCCTGCTGCAGTGGGCCCTTGAGTAGACTTCGTTGCTCCTCACTGGAACAGAACAGTTTGCAAAGCTAGCCCACCTCTCCCCTCCCCTCTTCTGCCTTCCTCTTCCTTCTGCTCCATACAGAGGAAGGAGCAGGCCTGATGGGAGCAGGAAGGGAAGCCTAGAGGGGACCAGGAGTCCTGAGATAATGGCTCATGTCCAGAAGACCAACTCCATAGCAGGGCACCAACAGATAGGGCTCACCCTCGAGGAGGCATTGAGAGAAGCAGCATTGGGCATAGAAGCAGAAGAGACTGCTTTAAGAGGGCCGGGCTTTTCTTTGGATCATGGTAATTTAAACACATCCTAATTCTCACCTGTGTGGGAGGTGTTCCACAGTCCTATTCCAACCACCACTGCCCAGAAAAAGCCATCCAGGCCCTACCCAGAGCTCCCCAGTAGCCTCAGCCCTGCCATGCCCCTAACCATAAACCGAACCCTAATGCTAACCCTGATCCCGAGCTTCAGCCATCTTAACATCTCACATAAATTAGGGTGAGTAGGCCACCCTATATTTCCAAAGTGGCCACACTGTGGACAAAAGTACATGGTATCCCTGATGACCTGGTCCATCCTGCCCATGACTGGACTCTCCAATGGGAAGCATGAGAAGCTGCTGTTTGGTGTAGAAGTTTAGCTTTCTAGAACATTCTCCCACATAGAAGAAAGGACAGTAGATACAGCCTGTCCTCAGGTGGTTCTACATTGTAAGGATTCCAGATTTGTTCCACTCCCATTTGGAGGGGCTATGGTCCAGAGATGAGACACCGCCTCCCATCTTATTTAAAGCAAGGAGTTGGAGAGTTGGCTCAGTGTGCAGAGTACCTGATGGACAGCCATGAGGACCTGGGTTTGAATGCTCAAACCCACACAAACCCTAGCACAACAGCACAGATATGCAATCCCAGTGCCAGGGAAACAGGCAGGAGGATGGCTGGAACTCCCTGGCCAAACAGCCAGGCTGAATCAGAAAGCTCCAGGCACAGTGAGAGACCTCGTCTCCAGACATAAGCTGGAAAGCAATTGAGAATGACGCCCAGTGTCGACCTCTGACCTCTGATCTCCGACCTCCACGTCAATGCTTGTGCGTATATATTTACACATACGTGCACACATGTAAACAGGTATACACACCAACACAGCACATATGACTGAGCACTGCATCCAAGGGCAGAGGCAGCCACTCCGCCCGCTGTGAGAGGCCTTGCCCTTGGGTGTGGGGCCACAGTCCACACCAGCTGTCTGAGCCCCTCCACCAGCTCAGCAGACACAGAGACATGCCTAAGCTCCTTTGTCTGCAGCCAACCTCCTTAGAGGCAGAGAGAGCATTTTTTTTAATTTGCTTTGCAAATAACCATGAATTAAAAACCATATATATCTATTTTTAAAAACCTTGTCTTTTGCTTCCATAATTAAATTTCCACAAGATATTTTTCCCTAGGAAAATTCAATTAGGTTTTAATTTTAGTCATCTAAGAAGCACTGGTGCCCTGAGTATTTGATTTTTAATTTAAGCCCTTGATAGGGCATTCCAATTAAAACCCTCAGGCGGGCGCTGTAGCATGACCAAGCCATTGAAGGGCAGGCAGATCCCAGTGGCCAGGCCAGTTGGGGTAGATAGCGTCTGAGGAAATCAGAATGACCAGGGGCAACTTGGACATGCTGGCTGTGCATTTGGTCCCTTTGCCCAAGTGACCCCACGAACACCCTGTTCTAGCTACAGGGCAATAAAATGCCGGCCAGGTAAGGGGTCCGAGCCAATGGCACAGTCAGGGAAGTGTTTGCTTTGCTAGCATGCACACACACATAAATGTCTTTAAAATGCTGGAGATGGAAAAAGGATCCAGAAATGAGTCCTCAGATCCAGGGGCCGCATACCCTGAAGACTAGCATGGATGACCTGTGAGCTCTTCATCGCTTTGTGCTTGGGCGGGGCTCACTCACTGCCCCTGCACTAACACAGACACACAGGAAGAGACAAGGCCTGTGGGGGGCTCTGGCTCCAGGCCTCAGAAGCCTTACCAAATGGCAGCAGGACCCTGGCTCCTCTCCTTCCTTCCTTCCTTCCTTCCTTCCTTCCTTCCTTCCTTCCTTCCTTTCTCCTTTTCCCAGCAGAGGACTTCCTCAGGATGGTCCTAATGTGCCTGGTAAATCTTGTCTGGGACTGAGGGCTCCATGGTCATCCCACACACTTCAGCTGGGATGAAGCTGGGACAGCTGCTACAGTCCAAGGAGGAGGAGGGGCAGACCTGAGACCTGCTCAGACACTGGACGAGCCTGACCTGGGCAGGAGCAAGTCAGGGGAGAGGTCAAGGCTGAACCCTGATACAGAAAATGTGGGTAGAGGACTGACCTAGAGAGGGAGACACGCCTATCCTCAGGGTCCCCAGCAGTTTCCTCTGCTGTGTTCTGAAAAGGAGCCCTGCCTCGACCCATGAGCATGCTTCCTTCCACGACCAGAGTCACAGTCACTTGCTCTTTTTTTATCCCCTCCAGACCCTCCACCCAACAGTGTCACATAGGGACCAAGAAAGGAAGCAGGGAGAACAGGGTGGGGAAGCCAGGCCATGGCCGTCAGGGCACATGGCAGTGTGTATCCTTCCTGGCATGGCTGTCAGGGCACACGGCAGTGTGTATCCTTCCTGGTTGTTATTATGTGATGACTGAGATTCCTAAGAAGTTGGAAGACTAACATTGAGATCCCATGTTTCCTCTGTCTGGATCTCTCAGGGAACGCCTCTCTAACCCCACCCGCCTTCCCCTCTTTAAACCCATAACCAGCAGTGGCACCCACCAATCTCTCTCCACTCTGTACCGTTAGTTTCGGAAACACAGAGGTGCAGTGCCAGACCCTGGGGATTGGCTCTGTGCTCAGCTACATTGCCTGGCTGCCTGGGTGGCTCGGGTGTGGCGCCCACTCCTTATTGCTGAGTTCGTTGTTCCTCAGCTCATACAGCTCACACAGCTCACACAAGCCTGCTGTGCGTCAAAGATGTACTGAACACCCCGACCTTACAAACTGTGGGGAAAGGTCAAAGCATCAGATGTAGTGACATGGGCCACTGTTCGCAGGGGACAGTCCTGCTTTGAGCAGACAGCATGGATGCACTGTCATTTACGTGGCCATTACCCATGAAGGACATTTAGTTTGCTACGTGGGGAGCAGAACATGTTCATAAACATGTGTGAACATGGGGGCTTCTGCATCTACCTGGATGTGTGACCAGGAACATACCTGCTGTGTCCTGTGATAGTTGTGTCATATCACACGGTCTTCCAGAGAGGCTGACCAGCTGCACCTCTATAAACCCAGTCCTTCACATCTTTTCCAGCATGAGGTGTAGACACTTCTTTACATGGGCCACCTGATAGAGCAAGGACTTAAATTTCCCAAATGGCTAGTTCTGGGAAACACCCCTGATCTGTGCATTCCCTTGCAAGGGTCTCCCTGTCCCTGTCCCTGTCCCTGTCCCTATCCCTGTCCCTATCCCTATCCCTATCCCTGTCCCTGTCCCTCTCCCTCTCCCTCTCCTTCTCACTCTCACTCTCCCTCTGCCTCTCTCCCTCCCTCCCTCTCCCTCTCCCTTCCTCTCTCCCTGTCCCTGTCCCTCTCCCTGTCCCTCTCTCTCTCCCTCTCCCTCTCTCCCTTCCCCTCTCTCCTTTTTCCTCTCCCTTTCCC
>NW_022196912.1:126106089-126116670 GCF_008632895.1 Mastomys coucha | reverse complement strand
TTTTAGTTTTAACAGCGAAGTTGAGTAAATGGTCCTTTTTGACCAAATTTTTTCCTGAGCTGTGAGCCTGAGGTCAAGGCTTTGTCTGTGGGATATCACATCCAACTGCTCCAGTGCCATTTAAGGAGCCATCTCCTCCACTGGGTAAATTGCCTTCTATGTCACAAAGATGGCCACATCTGTGCATGTTCTGTTACACATTCCAAGTAGCATCCCATGTTATCCTCAGCCTGTGCCTGTGGCCTATGTCCCTGTGTGTATCCTCTATCTGCACCAGATAATGACCAAGGATGTAATAACTAACCTGGAGTGCTGTACAATGACTATTCTTTTTTGTCTGAAAAATTATCCCAGCTATTCCAGCTCCTTCGGCTTTTCACACGAGCTTTGTAATTACCTTGCCTAGGATTTTTTTTTTCTTTTTCTGTAGAAACAATGTTTAGAGCTAAAGATCACTTCAGGAAGAACGGTCCATGTCCAGTCCATGAACACAGTCCTTAGAGCTTCAATTTCTCTCAGCATTGTGTGGTGGGTCAGCACAGTGTGTTCAATTGTTTTACACCCGAGGATTTCATTACTGAGTGTTGGTGCCTGGAATTACAGCTTTCATTCAGCATGTGTGGGTCTTCCTCGCTAGGAGAGAAACAACAGACACTTGAATGTTCGTCTTGAGTGCCAAAAGCTTGTGGGGTTGCCACATTAGTCCCTAGGATTTTACAGACAACCCTGTCTTCTGAAACTAAGAATAATCCTGGTTCTTCTTTCAGACAAATGGGCCCTTTTGATTTCCTCTTCCCACCTTATTGCACTGGCTCGAGTTTAAGACACTGTTGGTAAGTATGGTGAAAGCAAGCTCCTCACTTATTCCTGATGGTGACATACCCTGTCGATTACGTGCCCTTTGCATTAGTTATTATTGATGGTCTATTTGAGTGGGTTAATAAACCCCGAGGGCTTTAATGAGCATTACCTACAGGCATGTCTGTGACAGCATTCACGGGAACTGACAGAAACGAGAAGACCTAAGCTGAGTGTGGGAGGCACTGGGCTCCTGGGCTGAATTAAAAAAAGAGGAGAAAGGCCACCCAACAACAGTGTTCCCCGTTAACCACGTCTCGGTCCACAGAGGCACGTAGTAATCAGCTCCAACCTGTTCCCTGCGCCTCAGAGCCACCTGTGGCCATGAGTTTCCTGCCGTGTTAGACCCTATCTCTAAAAGTGAGAGCTGAACAACCCTCTCCACATTTAAGTTGCACCCTGTCAAGTATTTTGCCACAGCAGAGAAGAGTGGCAAACCCAAATGCTGGTTTGTGGTCTGGATGAGTGAGGACGCTCCTCTCCGTTGTTCGTTACTAAGTTTCACCAAATGACTTTTCTTCGTGGACTTACAGGACTGTACGATTTTATCCCTCAGCTGTTTGTAACAGGGTGGATGGCAATGGAACATTTTCCACTTGTCAGATGGGCCTGATAGCCCTGGGAGAAAGTCCTTTGATCATAGTGCACAGTTACATGTTGTCAATTTCTATTTCTCCTGTTTTGTTAAGCCTTTTGCGCCCGTGTTCACAAGGGATATTAGTTGGCCGTCTTCTGGTTTTGTACTGCATTTGATCGTTTCTGTTTCCTTTGAGACGTCCTTTCTTGATGCACGGGCTGAATTGTAAAGTGGACCGGCTCCTTTCAGTTCAGGATCCCCTCTTGCCCTCACTGACCTCTCTGTGGCCTTTGGTGTTCGGGAGCACTTCTTGCCTCAGGGCCTCTGTGATAGTAGTCACTGCTTAGAGCATCTTCTCTCCACATCTCAGTTCCAAGGTCACCTCCATTTAGGGGTATACCACCCCAAGTCAGTTGGTGCCTCTGGGCTTCTATAGAACACTGATTCACAGTGTTGACAGGTTAAAAATTAAAACTACATAATAATCTCAATATAGACTGAAAAGTCATCGGGGTCAGTGAGATGGCTCAGTGGGTAACGGTGTTTGCCGCCAAGCCAGAACCCACACAGAGAAGGATGAAACTGAGGCTCACAGGTTATCTCTGACCTTTCCACGCACTCTGTGGCACGCATGCACCAGTGCACATACGTATGTATACATACACAAATAAGGAAATATAAGGGGGATAGAGGCTGCCTGCTGAGGTGCTGTGTGGCTTGGAGCAGCCGCTGCTGTGCTCAGAGATGGACCTCCCCAGGGAGGCTGGCTAAGCCCGGAAGGATGGGCATCACGTACACTGGGGCTGTGGACACTGATGTGGCCAGGAGTAGACTCGCTTCTGAGATGCTCACCTGCTTGTCCTGAGTTAGCTTTCCCCTTCAGAACCGGGGTAGAATGGGGACCACCAATGTAGATACACAGGGTATCCACATAACAGGCCCTTCAATAGCACGGAGAGGGCAGGACTTGTATCTGGGGGCTCAAGAAGATGACTGCACAATTAAGGCGTTTTGGCAAGGCTAAAAGTTGTACTTTGATGGAAGGGTGTGTGGTATGCCAAAGCAGGGGTGTCGCTGGGTTTCTTCATCCCTAAAAAGGGGGGGTTCCTGCTCCTCTCTCTGAGTAGTGCAAGCATAGCCTCACATTCTCGTGTGATTGGATAACTTTCTTAAGGCTAAAGTGGAGCCGTTGGTAATCGAAGGGCAGCTCAGGGAATAAGATGCAGTCTTAGCACATATGATGATCTTAGGAAAATGTGTGTGCGTGCGTGCGTGCATGTGAGTGTGAGTGTGTGTGACTGTGTGTGAGTGTGAGTGTGTGTGAGTGTGAGTGTGTGTATGAGTGTGTGTGAGTGCATGTGAGTATGAGTGTATGTGAGTGTGTGTGAGTGTGTGTATGTGAGTGTGTGAGTGTGAGAGTGTGTGTGAGTGTAAGTGTGTTGTGTGAGTGTGTGTGAGTGTGAGTGTGTGAGAGTTTGTGTGTGAGTGTGAGTGTGTGAGAGTGTGTGTGAATGTGAGTGTATGTGTGTGTTGTGTGAGTGTGTATGAGTGAGTGAGTGTGCGTGTGAGTGTGAGTGAGTGTGTGTGAGTGTATGAGTATGTGTGAGTGCATGTGTGAGTGTGTGTATGTGAGTGTGTGAATGTGAGTGTGTGTGTGAGTGTGTGAGTGTGTATTGTGTGAGTGTGTGAGTGTGAGTGTTTGAGGTATGTGAGTGTGTGAGTGTGTGTGTGTATGAGTGTGAGTGTATGTGTGTGAGTTGTTTGAGTGTGTATGTGTGTGAGTGTGCATGTGAGTGTGAGTGTGTGAGTGTGTGAGTGTGAGTGTTGTGAGGGTGAGTGTGTGAGTGTGAGTGTATATGAGTGTGTGAGTATGTTTGTCAGTGTATGTGAGTGTGTGTGAGTGTGTGTGTGTGAGTATGTTTGTGAGTGTGTGTGAGTGTGTGTGTGAGTGTGTGTATGTGTGTGTGTGAGTGTGTGTGTGAGTGAGTGCAGGGGCCCATGGAGGCTAGAGGCATCAGATCCCCCTGGAGTTGAAATTACAGACCTCTATGAGCTGCCTGATATGGACGCTAGAAACTGAACTTGGGTCCTACAGCCCCTGCCAACCTCGTTAAGGGTGGAGCTTGATTTGTCTCGTTTAACCTTGGATAGATAGAAAAGACAGTGCACTTCGTTTACGATACCCACAAAGGCAGCAAGGAAATGTTACTCACGGGAAGCAGGTGGCTCCCGTGGAGGAAGGCATCCGTAGGCTGTCAGGGTAGCAAGGTGCCCAGGAGGCAGAGCTGCTCAGCAAGCTGGGTGATCATGGCTGGGTAGGACGGTCAGAGGTGGCCCTTCAGGACATGTGGGCATCAAGGAAGCCTGGATACCTATGGGATTCCAGTCCTCTAACCTGTGCTTAATCAGTTATGCCAATAAAGCAAGGGTGGGCAGGAGGAAGCCCCTGCCTGGCAGAGAGAAGGCAGCACCCCTCTGGTGGGAACAGTGTTCACCCAATGCTCCCAGCATCTGCCTTTATATCTAATTTACAGAATTTCCAATTAGTGGTGACAGTTCCTGCCTCTCCCTCAGGGTGCCAACTATTTGTGTCACCACCACACAGGTATCCACTGAGGCTTTCAGCTGACCCACTGGTCCTGGGACCTGATCCCTGTCCAGGCAGGATTTGGCAGCTGTGGGCTGATCAGCTGCTGCTCCCTCTGGGGTCCTGAGGTACACTCAGTGAGCGTAGGCGTTGTCTGCTGACATACACTTCTGCTGCTGCACCACAGACCCCCCACCACGACCCCTGCCATCTTGCCCTAACCATAGCCTTCAGGGCCAATCAGTGGTTCCAGAAAGGAGGCCTTGGGGAGAAAGAGAGGCACAACGCTTCAGCTGCTACCCTGCCAGTCCTCTTCCATTCTCTCCGGTTAAGGTGACCCACCTCCGTGCCCTTGAGTGTCTCACTTCTGATCTCCAGGGTGATCAGCGGCTACTTCAGCCTATCTCTGCAGCTCATTTATCCAGCCCCTGCTGCACAAACAAGCCCATCCCTGATACCCAAGGCGGGGTGGAGGGAAGCAGAGGGCTCTACCAACATGCTGTGGAAACAAGAAGTCACCAGGCCAGGACTTTGCTCAATTGCTGCCCAGGGAAGGAGAGAGCAGCTGGCCCACCCTGCTCTGCCCAGGTGCTCAGCACCTTATGATGAGAGGGATTCCCATCCTCCATGTCTAGACTTCCCTTCGTGGAACTTAAAAGCTGCTTTCTACGCATGGCAGCACTTCGCATCCTATGTCCTGACATTCTCAAAGACAGGGTCCATCCTATATAAGACACATGACCCCGTTCCACTCCAACCTCAGATCTCAGCAAGATACTGTGCTGAGATACACTCAGAACCTTGATCATAGTCCATTTCAGAGCAGAGTAAGTGGAGAGTCATTAGTGTACCCAAGAATCACAGATGGGCAGTCCTAGGCCTATTCCATGCCAGATCTCCCCAACTCTGCATGTTAAGCCATTCACCTCTCCCGAGGCCTACACACAAAGTAGGAGGCCCTGGGCAGTGTTCTTAAACATCCCAGAAGGGATCATGAGCCAAGACCAGGATAGAAAGAATGGCAATCGAAGGAAAGGAGACCTGCAGAAGTACCTCAGGAAGGCCATCTCTGCTGCTAGGGAACCAACAGGATCATAGAAAACTGGCAAGTTCCATGTCAGCCCCACATCCCCACTGCTGGCACCACCCTGGTCTAGGAGGGGTGCAGTGTCCACCCTTCTCCTGGGCCATTCCCATCTTCTAAGCTGGCTCCTGTGATGAGGGTGACTCTGTGGAGGGCTGCCCCAGGTCCTGGAGTCCCAGAGAGACTCAAGGCTCCATCCAAAACCCCTTGGCTTCCGACTAGGATGGCTCTGAACTGAGACCCTCCCTTCTAGGTCCCTTGAAGTTAGTTATACTCCTGGAGCTTCTGGGGGACCCTTATGTAGCATCTCTCTGCCCCCTCACCCTCCTGAGTCCCTTGGCCCACCTGTTCAGGTTTCTGTCTCAGGAACTCAGTTTGTCTTAACCTAGACTCCATGCTATTCTGAGCATCCCCTTCAGAGGCTGTAAGTCATGGAAGAAGCAATCCTGCCCTTTACAGGAACCCAGAAGTTGTGCCTCAGGATAGAAACTCTGCCCAAGAACCAGTTGTGGGAACCTCCGTCCTGATATAGAAACCTCCAGTGACTGAAGCAGCCAGGTTCTATCTACAGATCAAACTGTGCTCCAGCCTTTGACAAGAAAACTAAGACAGGAAGTTTTGGGGATGCTAAGATGAAATGAGCTCTTTTCTTCTGAGGTTGCTTTAGTCATGGTGTTTATCATGGTGATAGAAAGTAAAGTAGACCCCCTCTGGGGAGGAGTCATTTCTACTGGGATCCTTCATGCCAGGAGCTGAGGAGCTGCTCATCAACAGTGGGGAAAATCATCCAGTGAGTGGCTTAGCCAGGGGGACACAGAGGGCTGGGTGCACCCTACCCAGTTAGGTGCCCACAAACCGGCAGCTGCACTGTGCACAGCCAGGCCCTGAGCAGATCTCTCCTACATGTGAGACAAGGGAAGTGTAACAGCAGAAACCCACTGAGGTCATGGTCGGTCACAGGCACTTCACACTGGGAACTTCAGAACAAGAGGGCCCTCTCAGAATCCCAGACACGAAGGGTCAGGTCCAAAGGTAGGGGTGACACCGGCCTCAGGGTCCCTGTGACCTTGAAGCACAGGTCTCAGTGTGGAGGACCTCATTCCCACCCAACCACAAGGTCCACAAAGCTGTGAGCCTCAGAGACTTGTGGGGAAATTTTGTGTCCGCTGAACTGGACTATAGGATGTCCACTCAAATACCAAATGTCACTCCAGCATGTCTGTGAGGCCCATTTCTAGATGAAGCAAACATTTGAATCTATACACTCAAATCTAATGAGTAGAGCAGGTTCCCCATGTCCACCTCCAGTGTAGGTGAAAAGACAGAAGAGTCAAGGAGGGACAGTGGGACCCCTGCTTGCTGAGCTGGGAATGATGGTGTACCCCACTGCCTTGGCATTTGATTGGACCTAAGCAGACCTACCAGGGTCCTTAAGCTTCAGCTGCCCAGGTGCAGGTTGTAGGACCTCTTAGCCTCTGCAGCCCCACGAAACAAGTCCTTGTCATAAACACACACACAAACACGTGAACACACACACCCTCTCTGGGTGATTCTCCAGAAAACCCTAACTGATATAGATGTTTTAGGAGCCTCTGCTAAACCCTGTGCAAACCCAAGACTAAAAGACACTAGCTGTTCTTGGTGGGACCCAGCATTGCAGTGCATGGGGATGGAGGGAGCCATAATCAAAGCACCATTGCTGGCGGGCAGTGCACTCTTGCAGTGGGAGGAGCCGGGGCTGCATAATAGAGTGTCAGGGTCTGGAGGATTCTGCTAGAGGGTTTCCTGCAAGCGGTGCTGGAAAGGGCAGGTATAGGTAGAGTGGACAGTGAGACAGTGGGTGGGACCGGAGGCATCTGTCCTCGGGAGGAATCTGCTTGATGACATATGTCGAGGGTTTGAGGAGCATAAAGAAGGGATGGATGCCTGGTGAGGTCCTAAGAAACATGGACATGGCAAATCTTACTAAGCATGTGCAGGAGGCCTCTTCTCCAACATGGAAGGGTGAGGGGACTTCTTACCTTCCGGAGAGATTCAGGGCTGTCTCAATGTCAGGAGCCTGCTAGTCTCTATCACAAGTGGGAAGGGGGCTTCAAAAAGAAGAGAGAGATTAGGAGAGGTTGCTGAAGGTAAGAGTAAGCCTGTGCCTCCACAGGAAAAAGCGGCTCAAAACCTGGGAGAGTTTCAAAGTCAGAGTGAGGCTGATGATGCCTCCTGCCCAGGCACAGCGCAGAAGAGGGGTGACCACAGGTTAACCTGGCTCAGAGACCTCAGAGAGAGCATAGGGCTCTCTTCTCTCAGAGTCAGAGCCAGTCTTGAAGAGGTTCCTAAGGCTGGGTTGGGAGCTAGAAGAAGTAAATGTTAGAGTTAGGTCAAGAGGAATAGGTGTGTGAGGAATACATGGGGTTACTTAGGAGCCAGACTCAGCTAGGTGTCTTGGGGATGGAGATGCCTCCAGGTTCACGTCTCCTATATCATAGGTGAGCACTCACCCAGTCTCACAGTCTAAGCGCCACTAATACTTGGCTAGCACTGGCCCTAGGCCAGAGCTGTCCTAGCCATTTTGGCCTCCAGCTGAGGAACCCAGATGGTCCCCCAGCTCAGAGCGGGCACAGTGGGAGCCCCAGGGGAGTGCCCAGGGCTCCACCCTTAGGATGACTCCCTTTCCCTCCAAGCCTGTCAGCCTGTACATCTGTGCTCTCTAGGAGTTAGCCCCATCTGAATGTGAAAGACTTAGCCTGAGAGGGGTAAGGCCTGTCGGTAGACAGAGGCCTCCAGGATTGGGAAAGATAAGAAGACCGCAGTATGGGAGTGCACGATGCTTCTGGAGGCCCAACATCAGTATCTTCCTCCACGGCCATATTGACGGTTTTCTTCCTGAGCATCTGGTGTCTGGGAACTCTGAGCAGACTGTGCATGTCAGAATTATTGAAACTGCCCATTCGTCTGCAATAACGCAATAATGGGAGCCCCTGCTGTGTGGGCGCCAGACACCATCCCCGCTCTTCAGTTCCTGTGACCCGCTCAGCTCACTGACCTGGGAAAGGAGTGTGTTGCTTTTGCCCTGCCTCACAAGCGAGCAGGCAGAGACTCAGAAAAGTGAGGCGATGCATCTGAGGTCACATGGCTACAAAGCTGAACTAGAGTTTGAGTCATGTGAGTTTAGAGTTTGTACTTTCCTCCCGTTGATGCTTAAGGGAGGGGCAGCAGATCGGGTCAGTTTCAGGAGGCTCCGCTGAGTCACACTGATGGTATCCATCAGTTCAGCATCCCACAGAGATCCTAGATTCAATCTTTCCCATGAGACAGACCTCCTGGGGTCCTCCCCACATCAGCTTATGCATAGCCTGTACCTGTGATACCAAAGGGCAGTCAAGGGAATCAGTTGCAGGGACCATGACCTCCTCAGAGCAGATGTCCCACAATGGTGGTAGTCCTCAACAAGCTGCTTTTACAGGTAGGGCAGCACATGCCTAGCTCAGAAGCCCTCTGAACCCCTCTAGAAGCTACCCATAGGTCAGGGCTCAAGGATCCAGCAGATGCCAGGGGTTCCGGGCCCTGACAATGAGTCTTTGCTAGTGGGGCAGCTTGCTTCGGCCACCATCCCAGGAGCAAGCATTGCCCTGTGTCCTGGGCACCTTCTCAACTCATTCTACCTCTTGGCCTTGCCTTGGGTGCCACCTCAGGCCTGGAGGCAGTAGCATGGGGTGGGGTGGAGGATGACCCTGTCTGCATCTCTCTCGATCTCTATGTTCCCTTGAAGTACCAAGGGGCCACTCATTATGGGAAGATGGTAAATATTCGCAATTTAAATGCAGTCCTTGTCAAAACCAGAACTGTTGGTCCCAGCTGTCCCACCCGCTCTTGGGTGCTGGGTCAGCCATTCAAAGCAAAGGTCAGCATTGCCTCTTGGTTGCTTTTTAATAGGATTCAGTAGCTTGTAGCTTCCGCCAGCGCCCTGGCCAGGGCCTGGGCTTCTCATTAATGCGAATGAATGAGGGGGATGACATCATTTACATTTAATCGGCTTGTTTATCTGCCTGGCACTGCGGTTGTTTTAACAAAGGGCAGAGGCAGACAAAAGCTACATTTGCGTCCTGGAAGGGGAGCCTGACAAGCTCTGCTTGTAGACATTTATTGTTTGCAAATGAGATAATCTAGTAACAGGAGCGCCAGCTCCCAGCAAGGCCTGTAGGAGGCTGCCCTGCCCTCCTCCGTCCAGTCTAGACCTAACTGGAGCTGTGCAGACCACTATAGCTAGGCAAGGCCAATGCCCTCCACGAGGCCCTCAGGCCTTCTTCTGGACACCTGCCCAAGGAGGACCACAGCAGAGTGCAAACTGGGAGCCTTCTAGCACCCATGATTTCTGAGGTCCCTCTACTAGTGAGCACCACATCCCTGTATAGTGGGGAGGAGGGAGACACCTACCCACCTCACCCAGTGCCAGGGGCACATCGAACTGTGATCCTCCAGCTTCACATCTGGTCTAATGGGCCTCCCTGAGGAGTGCACCTGTGGGTGTCTGTGACATCCCAGGAGACATCCTGTCTGAGAAGGGCCAAAGGCCGAACAGGATTGTTTCCAGGCCCAGATTAAGAGTCCAGCAAAGAGGATCTGCTGAGTCAGTGGATTTGCCAACCTGAAAGGTCTCTTCAGAGACTTCCTTCTCAAGGCAGTTTGTGGGGACTGGGCATAGAGGCTGCTCCTTAGAACCTGCGTGCACCAACAGCTATAGGCCCAGACGACCCATGCACATCCAGGTATTAAAGGATGAAGAACAAGTGGCCCACACTCCTGCATAGCCCCACCCACACACCTGCCAGGCAGTCTAGGAGTCCATGCCCTGATTGTCTACACTCTGACCCTCCACAGCCTATATTCAGGCCTTCCTTGCAGACAGCGCCCCGAGAGACCTGCATACCTCACATAGATTCAGATCCTCCCCCCAAAGCCCCAGAAACTCAGCCCAGCTTAGGCTGGAGTGTTAAAGCAGTCATCAGAAGTTTCTCAGAAAACTTGGATGTCCCACAGGGAGGGGTGCGGGGAGGAGACAAGAGGCCTCAGCTCTAGCCACGCCTTCCCCACCACCCTGCTTCCCAGAGCCCCAGCTTCAAGTCTTAACTACTACGAGCTCTCATCCCAGGCCTCTGGGCCCCTACAGTTTTAGATCTGAAGGAAAGACTTATCTCCTTAAGTGCCAGGCCTGAGAGCAGGACAGGGATGCGGAGGGTGCCCCGCCTAGCCCTGTAGGGTGGCAGAGGAGCATGCAGTCGGACCCAGCTCTGATCTGCTGCACCAGTGACCTGCTCCTGCCTTGAAGCACCCTGTACCAGAGCCTTGGTCTCCAGACTGGGAGACCAGTTGCCCTACCCTAGGGTGTGAAGGAGAAAGGCAATGTGTACTCCTGGAGAGAGCTAAAGGCAGAAGAAACACCAAGTCCTTCTTGCTCACCCAGGGGTCAAGCGTTCCTCCCCC
>NW_022196912.1:126084988-126106079 GCF_008632895.1 Mastomys coucha | reverse complement strand
CCCCCCCCCCGGACTGCCCTCGATCGTCTAGCTAGGAGTCCCGCCTGCCAGGCAGCAGGGCAGGATGACGCTATGTCTCCGTTGAAAGGGTCCCATTTCCCTTGGAGAAGGGGCCACATGTTAATTCACACAAGGCCAGAGATTAGTCATCGGGCAAATGAGATTAAATGCCCTGGAAATGGAATTAGCATGACGTCGAACTGCAGAATATTGGTTTTTTTTCTGACCGCAGCCCTGGAAGGGGCTCTCAGCTTTAACCGTTTCCTGTCCTGTCTCAGCTCCAAGAGAACCTCCAAGATGGGAAGAGTGCATGGGCCCCTCTATGCCCTGCATCCAGGTGGCGCCACTAAGGCATAATGGGGTGTTCTCTGAAGGAGGGAAGGGAGGAGTCAGCTAGGTTTCCAGCAGCTCCTGGACCATCTACTCAGTCTAGACTTTCTCCCTTTAGCTCACTCCAAGGCTTCTCTAGAGGACCAGCAGGCCCCAAGTCTTTGTCTGAAACTTGGGGGGTTCAAATCCATTCATTGTCACCCATTCTCTTTCCACGGCTATGGGCAGGTAGGCACAGGCCACGGTGATTTCCTCTCTGGGCTTACCAACTCCTCCTTTCTCCCAGGCCTATCTGGGGATCCAGAGCCTCCTCAGAAGCCAGTGAAGGGTGCGAATGTGTGTGCCACCCACAGCCTGCCACTGTCCCCCACTTCCACAGTCACCACTGTGGATGAGGTGGACAGCCTGTCTCCCTGGGGAATGCTACACCCCTGAACCACCCCTCTCTGTGGGAAGCCTGGAAGTTAGAATGGCCACCAGGATGCGTGAAGTCGCTGGAAGTCTTTCTTAATAACCAGATCCTAGCTCTGACCATTCTTTCTCATTTCCACGGAGACAATCACTTGCAGAGAGCACGGTCCTGGATCTGCCAGTTCATCAGGCAGGTGCCGCGGCCTGGCCCCGCATGCACCGCCTGCCCTGTCTCTCAGACAATAGACTGCACTTGTGCTGTCGATAGCTGTAAATGATTAAGATTTACTAGATGAGCTGGTACAGCCTTCCGCATGGCCATAGCCTCCAGAGCAGGGCACAGGGTGAGGAATGTGCCCCTTGTCCCATAGCTGGGGCAACAGGGCTGCACTTGCCCATGGCTATCCTCATCCATCAGTGTCTTGGGTCATTTTTACACTAAGCCTGGTGCTGTCTGGCCCTAGAGCTTCAGAAGTGGCAGGTGATTGGAAGGGGGAAGTCCCTCCATGTCCCCTCAGCCATGTGCAGATCCCTCTTCCCTTTCTATTCCCTCCCGGCAGGGAGAGGTCACTCTGACTCAGGGTGGACACCATCCACCCTCCACACCTCCATCTGCCTCAGTTTCCTCTAATGTCCCAAGCAGATGTTCCCAGCTCGGTGCTGTGTTAGCCGAGGAGCCTGGATGGACCAGTACCGCTCACCCTCCGAGTCCTGCCACAGAACTGGCCAGGCCCTGTACTTGCTGAGGACAGAAGGCAGGGCTGAGACACACACACCAGCTCCTCAAACAGCACCCCTAAGCTCAGATGTGGGCCCCCCTCACCCTGTCCATGCAGGGCCTCATGGCCAGGCACAACCCACTTGGAGAGGAAGTGGCTTTCTCAGTGCAGGACTTGCCTTCCAAGAGAGCCAAGTGGGAAGAGGACAGAGAGCCAGACAAGCAGGTCAAGGCCAGGTCTTCTCAGGCCTCCGAGAGCCTGCATCCTTAGACCTCAGCTGAGCTTTGGACGCCCTCCTCCCTGAGAGACAGCAGCCAAGGCCTCTGGAGAGCAGCTTCACCGAGCAGTTTCTAAGTAACCAGCACTCCAGCTGCTCGCTGGGCCTGGCCATGGCACCGATCTTTTCCTAGGAGGCCATTAGGACACGAGAAACTGGACTCAAGCCCAGCAATGGTGCTCAGCTGCATCCAACCACCGCTCCATCCTGCCTCTATAGAATCCCCATCAGGGGGAAGGTCCAGGTTCCCAGCTCATCCTTCTGAGGCTGACCCCTCCCCCTCACTGTCTGTATTCACCTCCCACCTACCAAAGCTCACCCACCACTCTGCCTGCCCTTCTGCCCTGCCTCTGCTCCCTCAGACATGATCCAGGCTCTACAATCTCCCTGTGGCTTCCTAGGGGGTCACATCCAGGAAGAGGGGGCTCTGTCTGACACAGCTGCGAAAATGCGTCCCTCAAACCTGGTCAGAGAACAGAGGCCCAATCCAACATGCAGGTTCATTGTTAATGACAGTGGATACCCACTATTGGCCAGTTCCTCAAATATTGATGACAACACCATCGCTCTGGGTCACCAACTTGCCCCCAAGCTGGGACAGTGAGGATCTTCTAGGGTGAAGTATGGAAGAAGTGAAGCCATTAGCAAGACCAGCTCCAGGCAAGGCTACTTGGGAGCTCATATGGAGAACACAGAAGGATTTTGCCAATTCACTCAGTGTTTGTGCATGACTTAAACAGATAACCAAAGTAATCCATGTGTGTGCACTGTGCACTGCAATGCTGTCAGGAAACAACCCGTCCAAGGAGCATCAAAGGCAGCTGCTACCAGCTAGGTGGCTGGCGCCCTAACACCTGAAACCTAGACCCTGACATCTGGAGCTGGCCCAGAATGCATCCACACTGCAGGAAGACAATGTCATCTCCCTGGCCAAAGAACTTCCCAGCAGGGACCCATGTGGCCTGGTGGGATTTTATGATACACAAAAGGAAAATCCTGAGCCAGGAAACCCCCACAATCTCTGTATATTGCCAAAGCTTTCATAGAATGTTGGAGCTAGGGCAACCCATGGCTGGCCACTGGTTTGAGGTCTGTCGTAGGCAGACTGTTTTCTCAAAGAGAGTCTAGCAGCAGCTTTGCTAGTGGATGCTGGAGACACAGGATTTCCAAGGAAGGCCTCGGAGATCCTGGTTCCCTGGGTCCAGGGAACCGCAGCACTACTGCCTAGTTCAGGGGACAGCTGCTGGCTCCGTGAGGTGAGACAGGCTCAGACACCTGACCACGGCAAGTCCCAACAGAGAAGCTTCCAGAAACAATCACAGCTGTGATTCCATATCCATAGGCACAAGAGGAGCTTCAAATCCACAGCTCCACAAAAGGAGCTGAATTTCCCGGGTGAGGCTGGGCTGGAGCCATAGACAGCTGGATCCCAGGCCTTGACCTTCCAAAGCTATCCCTGACCTTCAGCCCACCTCAACAAGAAACGTCTCCTGGCAGCAGGGAGAAGAAGGGAGAGTATAGACACACTTTGAGGCTCACCCATCAGCGTGCGAACACACACACACACACAGCTCTAGCACTGTACTGTGCCTCACAGCAACCAGCTTCTAAAACAACAGGGACATTCTCAGTGATTTAACAGGCATAATTTACTGAGGGCTTACTGTGTTCTAACAGATGGAAGTTGTCCGTTCCCAGGCAGCTCTTGAGATGCACACAGGGATGCTATCGGTAGGAACTGATACAGGTTCTGCATCTCATCCCCAGACCTCCTACTCCTCTCACCCAATGGGTCCAAGCTGCCTGCCTGCCAGTTAGCCTGTGGCAAGCACTGGAGAGTACCACACAGAAGTGGAAGAAGAAGAGACCTTCGAACCTGGGCCTAGCATCAGCCCTTGTAGCCACACAGAGGCAGCTAGAAGCCAGGGCCTCACTTCGTAGTCTTGGAGAGAATCAAGCAGTCCCAGCGATCTGCTTGTAAAGCCTCCAGTAAACACTGTTTATCAGCGGTTGAAGACACAGGGAGGGCGGAGGAGATGGCTCAGTGGGTAAAGTGCTTGCTAATCAAGCATGAAGCTCAGATCCCCAGCATCTCTATAAAAAGCCAAGCTTGGTGGCATGCATCTATAGCATGAAGCCTGGCTGTCTCAGGGTTGGAAGCCTGGGTCTATAGCTCTCTCCTGTCCTATTGGCAGGGCCTCTGGTGTCCACAGCCTCCTCTAAGCAATTGCAAAAAGGATAGATGTGAGGGACAGAAAGTAAGGGGGAAGACCTTGTGAATATGGGTGGCCCTATGCCTTAGGTGGGGAGGAGGTGTGGAAGGAAGGAAGGAAGGAAGGAAGGAAAGAAGGAAGGAAGGAAGGAGGAGTCCACGCCAAATACCCAGGCTCTGTACTAGTGTCTCCTTCTTGGCCCTTGATGGTGTGACAATATGTTTTTAAATGATGCAGATGATTTATTTTAATAATTGCTTAATAAAAACTCAACCCCCAAACAGGAAGTCTCATTTTCTCTTTTCAACCTATACTTTACCTTCAACTGCCTTCAAGGAGTCCACGTGTGCCCTTACAGAATGTTCTCCGTGCTTGCATGTGCACATTTGTACATACATGTTGTGAGGTGGACAACTCAGCCTGATCTGCCTTTTTAGCTGCCATCTTGTTGAGGAAAATGCTGAGCTCTCTCGCACTTGCCCCTGCTCCCCTCTCTCTCTGCCACTGTGAAGTCACATATTGAAAAGATGGTCTCTGTGGCTGGTGAGATATCTCAGAGACTACTGAATATCCTGACGACCTGAGTTAGAACTCACATCCCCACAAGCTGCCTCTGACATCCACAGACCCCATGTGGTACAGATGGACACACACAGGCACACTCACACACATACACTCACACACACAGGCACACTCACACACACAGGCACACTCACACACACACACATAGACACAGACAGACTGACAGAGACAGAGAGAATGTTTACATTTTAAAATGTTCCTAATTTTAATTAAATTAATTTTAAAATGTTTTTAATTTTCAAGTGGAGAAACTGTCCCTCTCTAGACTCCATATCTAGCACTTAATCCTGGGTGTCCACTCACCCCCAGCGTCAAGCCTTAAGCAATCTTTGTCCACAATCACCTCCTGTCCTTACCAAGGCACTGAGTCCACTCAGGCTCCAATGCATCTCACTCCACACCAAACTCCAAAGGGGCCACTGTTGTTGGGAGTCAAGCAGAGAAATTGTTTCCTGAATGTGGCTCTTTCATGGCTTCACAAGTTATGTGCATATCTCAAACAAATGGAGAGTGAAGAACCAATCTCTCCTCTGGAAGCAAAAAGGCACCATTGTCTGGTAGAAGTCTCCCAACCACATGCAGGCCACCAAATGACAGGGCCCGGAGCCTGATGTCAACACACTGCCTGTCATACCCATTCTTACCCAGGCACAGACATTAACTGCCCATCTCTTGTTCTCATCTCAGCCTGCCCTCTATTGACTGATGGGCTTATTTACATGGGCTCTATCTCTTGCATCTGGACTGTGGAGCCTATGTGAGCACTAGGTCTCTGGCCAGAGATCCTGGTCCCGCTTTGGTTTCTATATCACATAGCACCCCGCACTGTGCCCAGTCAGACTTCAGGCTGTGTAAAAGCTTCCTTCGAGATTGGAATATTCCATCCTGCGGGAAGCTCCTTAAATGTGAAAGGAAACAACTCGCCTTGAGGAAGTCCCTGAAACTGACCAAATTCACTAGGCCCCCTTGCTGACAGAGTAAGCAAAAGCTGTGAGTCCCCCTAAGGCCCAACAGAGCAACGTTCAAAGAAGAATCTTGAGAGCAGACCATTGGCCTGGAAGAGGTTTAAACCAATCCCAAGTTTAGACCACCTGGAAAGGATCCCACTGGGCATCTGGAGAGGACACTTTCCAATCTGCTGGGCTGCCTGCAGGCTGTGCCGTGGGCTCCAGGTTCCCAGCCTTGCGACCTTTGCCCATGTTGGGGTGAGCTTTGGTTGCCCAGCTACGTTTGAGTCATTTCTGCTCCTATAAGTGACCCCTCATCCATATTCCTGTAAGTAACCCCAATAAAACCCATTGGACACTGGTTGGATACTGGTGGTATCTGCATGGGCTCTGGATCTGGGGTGAATAGACATGTATGTTGCATCTCTCCGGGAAGAATTTTGTCACACAAAGCAGGTAACTCACTGATGTGGAACGCTGTGCTTTGGACACGACACACGATTTACATCTTGATCACCACAAGAGAGTCCACATAGTAGGGGCTGTTACCATGCTCTTAGTGAGGAGAACTCACCGAGTTACTTCCTCCTTCAGAACATACATGGGTCAGATACCACAGCCCTGCCCGATGTGAGTACAGCAGACTCCATGCATTCAGCTGAGAGATAAGGGTTAAAGCTGGCCCTCGATGACCCAAGATGGCCAGACTCTCCAAGGTGGCCACGGGGCTTCCCAGAAGGGACCTCATTAAGGGGCTGTGCACTCTCCAGTCTCCTGCAATGGGACACAATGACCTCAGCCCCAATGGCTTTGAATGAGTGCCAGTGGTCAGGGGGTGGAGGCAGATACCGCTTCCTGGTGCAGAGTGACAGACTGCAGACCCAGGTTCCGTTCCTCGGGTTAAACAATCCTGTCCCCTGCTTCACCTCTGGGCATCTGCACTCCATCTGTACTTGAGAGCTGATGCCCTTCAGAGCTAGAGACTGAATGCACCCAGAGCCAAGCGCTCTGTAACTGCATTGTGCTGGGGCACATTAGGAAGCCACGTGCCCCTGCAACTACAGGTCAAAACTGCCACCACTGCTGGGCTGGTGAGGTGTGTCAGCAGGTGAAGAAGTCACCACTGCTGGCTGGTGAGGCGTGTCAGCAGGTGAAGAAGTCACCACTGCTGGCTGGTGAGGTGTGTCAGCAGGTGAAGAAGTCACCACTGCTGGGCCGGTGAGGTGTGTCAGCAGGTGAAGAAGTCACCACTGCTGGGCTGGTGACGTGTGTCATCAGGTGAAGGAACTCTGCTGCGCAAGCCACAGAAGCCACAGGAAGGTGAAAGGAGAGAATCTGTTCCACAAAGTCGTCCTCTGTCTCCCACATACGTGCTGCAGCATACATAGCTACTCGTCACATATACGCACATGCACAAGCATCATCGTCATCGTTATCAGCTTCAGCATCACAGATTAAAAGAAATTTACAAACAGGACAGCCACCACAGCAAACCCATTGCATAGATGAGGAAACAGAGGGAGAGAGACCTAAAGGCTCCAACCAATAGGGAAGGAGTCAGGAGATGGGCCAGGTGTCTAATTTCAGAGAACACGGCTGGAAACTTCTGATGCGATATCAATTTGACCAGAATTGCTAACCTGGCTCAAAGCTCAAGTTGGGATTCATCTGCTGAACAGGCCACCTGATGGAGCTTTGCCACAGTTGGTGCTCACAAGGACAGAAGACCCTCTGAGAAGGCCTTGAAGTGGGAGACATGCCTACCAACTGTAGGGGCCTGCCTCTATGCCTGGCTCAATGATCCATGCACACACACACACACACACACACACACACACACACACAGAGAGAGAGAGAGAGAGAGAGAGAGAGAGAGAGAGAGAGAGAGAGAGAGAGAGAGAGAGAGAGAGGGAGGGAGGCGGAACTGTGAGTCCCCAGCTGCATGGCCAGAAGGCATGTACTGCCCCACCTATAGGAACCTGGGCCTGTACAGTTGCCCCCTTTTTTGATCAGCACTGCATCAGGAACAGAAATACGCCCTCCTTTCCTGGTCTGATCCCCCACTCGGTTCCCAAGTCTCATGCCTTCCCTATGGTCTGGGCTGAGGCTAAGTAAGCATGGATGATATTTCAAAAATGCAAAGTCCTGACCTGCCAGAGCCCTGGGTTGCATCAGGTGCAGCTCTCAGCTCAGCCTCCACACCTGCAGCAAGGTGTCATGGGGCTGTGGGGCCAAGAGGCTAAGGGGTGACCAGCTTTCACAACCTCTCCCATTTTAGGAGGGAGAAGCACACGCCCCTGCCATGTGCTTCTCTAATGGCCAAGACAATGCAGTAGAGAGGTTCTGACATAACCCAAGGAACATGGCACCCCTGTGGAGCCAGCATCTGTCAGCTAGTTGACACCTCAACCTTCTACCAGAAGTCTGGTGCTTGCTCTAAAGTCGCTGAGTGCCCCACCACTGCCCAGCCTATTGGTCTCTGGAGCATATGACCCCAATATCCATCATCCACCCTGGCCTGGTCATCCCCTAGCCCTCTCGCTGCACCCAAAGTTTCCTTTCTGCCCTGTTCTCTGAAAGCCCCTGGCTGAGCGGCCACTCAGAAGCAGACTGCAGACTGTGGGCACGTCCCAGTCTTTTATGGGGCATTCTGCATCCAGGGAAGCTGAGTGGAACAAATGAGATTGGAATTTTATGATTCTTTTATAGTGTTGCACAGAGGATAGCTTTTTTTAATTAGCTGCTAACTCGACACCTTTGGCAATTCTAAATAATTCACCAGTCTGCCCCCCCCCCTCGTCCACACCAGGTGTGCTGAGTAGCTGTGCCCTCACCAGCTCTGATGGGAGGCTGGGGCAACTTCACAGTCCCAAGGGCACGGGTACGAGGATAGATGCGGAGTGATCCATCCTCCAGTTACCTGGAAGGTGGGGACAGCCTTTCCTGGGGTCATTCCTCCTCAGATGCAGACACAGGTATGCCAAGCCACCCCAGTGACTGTTCTCAGGCCTTCTGTTCCAGCAGGAGATGTTCTTGCCTGACATGCCCTCCATAGCTCTTTGCTGAAACAGCACCTTTGACTGTCTCTTCTCCCTCAGACTTAACCACTCCAGAGGCCTGGACCATCTTCCTGGGGCTGCCGTCTTCGTAGAACACAGTGTCCTGGAAGGACAGTATTCATTGTCTCCTCCTCTCACCAGTCCAGAGCGGAATTGGCATAGACTCTGCTCCACAGTAGCGCAGGGCCAGGCACCCAAGCCAGGAGCCAGAACAATCCATGGACCACCTTCAGAGGGGCCGGCCCCAGGAGCTCAGCCAAACTAAGAGGTCACTGCTACTGGAAACACAGAGACCACAGCTCTTAAGCCAGTCCCCGTGGCTGGTCAGGGGTGGGAGTCACTACACCCAACCTGTCCCTAAGAGGCCTAGAGAAACTCAGGCCTGGCCTCTCTGGAGAGGCCTTGAGGACAAGAGCCCATAAAATCAAGTTTCATCGGCTCCTGCATTTAACGGCTCCGTCAAGGACTCTGCCCAGATTCAATTACCTCCACAGGTTTTATAAGACCAGGCGTTCACTGTGCTAAGACAGGGCTGCAGTGGAGGCCAGCTGGCACTCCTCCCTCCTACTCTGTGAGCAGGAGGAAGGCTGAGTAGGGCCAGAGGCCAAGGTTACCTCCAGAACCCTTTCCCACAAACCCAGAGCCCGGCACGAGTGCTGCCTCCTGCCCCACACATGGAGTCAGATATAGAGGCTCTGGGACTCAGGATTCTGACTGAGAGGGCTGGTCCGGGGAGCCAGTCCCCTGCATGTGTAATGAAAACCCTTGCTGAGCCTGGCAGGCCCACATTCCTCTTCTACAATGTTCTTGCCCTAGAGTAATAAGGCCACTGGTAGTGACTTCCCTCCCTATAGCATCCTTTGTTGCTACATCTCAAGCTATGGCTGCAGCTCACTGTCCCTTTATAGACCCTAGATTTTAGACCACAGACTGTCTCGCTCAGGTGCTGCAGGGAGGCTGGTCTTGAATACAGATCTGGCCATCCACAGACGTAGAAAAAGAGGCAGGTAGGTCTGCCCAGTTCTGCCAGCCCTCGAAGTGTTATAGACCTCATCCTGAGGTCTAGCGAAGGTCAAGACCCAGCTATGCCCAGATATGATATGCAACTTTAGCTTGCCACCTTGAGCCACTCCAGAGGTTTGCAGGAGTGAAGACCAACCAGAACTGGAAGACTCAGACCCTGCCAGGGCCACCTTGCTGCTGGCTCTGGCCAGCCGGCTCCCTGTACATGATGCCCATTTATCTGAGCATTGAGACTTGGAGTCTGCCACAGGACACAGAGTCAGGCAGCCAAGCATCAACAGGCAGGCTTCTGTGCATACCCTCCACCATCCTAGCCCTCAACTGACCCCCTACCCAGAGTCAGGCAGCTAAGCATCAACAGGCAGGCTTCTGTGCATACCCTCCACCATCCTAGCCCTCAAATGACCCCCTACTCAGCATCCTGCTCTGGTTCAGCCAAACCTGTGAACCCAGCCAGGTAGATGGGATGTTGGGCACTTTAGGACTCTCCGTGGCTTCCTGTTGTCCCTACCTGAAAGGACTACCTCTGCCCACCAACTGAAGTTCTGGAGCAGGGCAAAGACTTCACTCTTGAATGCTGTATTCACACACTCCAGCCAGCCTTGGCCCCTCTCCCCTGACCCCAGGACTTTCCCTGCCTCCTACCTACACTGGCTTTAAGTCGCAGCTCGCTCTGCCTGCCATCTAATTCCATGCTGAGCAGGACCCTCCTACCTCATTTGTTTTCTGGGAACTCCAGCACCTGGACTGAAGCCTGAGCTTCACAGGTGCACAGTAAATATTTGTGAGACATCAGAGCCGAGCACCTGCTGCACGCCAGACACCACCGAAGCTCACACCTCCATACATAAACAGCATCCCACTAATAGGATGCAATTAATCCTGAAACTGTCTGGAAGGTAACTGCTGTTACTATCCCATTTTCCAGGCACAGGAATAAGGCTCAGAGAGACTGAGTCACCTACCCAAGGTCACACAGCAGTGACCATGTATTGGCTCTAGATCCAAGCTCTAAGAGCCCATGGTCTATGTTGATACTGGTCTTCCATGTCAATTGGTATAATGTGTAATTCTGCCTATTTCACAGATGAGGCAACGCAGACCATCTACATAGCCTGAGGTTGCAGGCCTACTCCAGCCTACGTGAAGTAGAAGCTGATGCTGCCTGCACCGGACTAGCCCTGTCTTCTTGCTCTGGAGGGGAGGGGCTGCTTTGGTTTGGACCTCTTCCTGAAGGCAGACAGCCATGCATGCCCCTCCTCTACACGACTTTTAAGAAATATCACCTAATTAACCGATTGTGGGTTGTCAACACTGCCAGATCCCCCGCCCAACTGTGTCTGGCCATAGCCTGGGTGCTCACATATGCCAGTGAGCCCTGCCAGGCAGAGCTGGCTCTGGTTGCTGCTTGGCATAGCTACCAGCCCCTCTGGCTCAGCACCTAAGCTGCCATTCCCCTCCTGGTCCACTCCAGTGCGTGGCTGTTCTGCCTGGTCACAGACCTAGACAAGCTGATTAGGGCCGGATTGGGTCCTCCCTCCCCTGCCCAGACACCTCTGCCAGCCTCCACCTTCCCAGGGTCACCTCTGCCAGCCTCCACCGTCACACCCAGCACAGCACCTTGGGGCACCATGGAGGAAACACCCAGCTCTGCATCAGTAAGCCAAGCATCCTCATTTCTTAATTATTGAAGAACAGATTTTCCCCCAAATAATTAGGCAATTGAAATCATACAATCTTTCTCTGAGAACTATATTTAACCCTGATTTGAATGTAATTTGCACATTGCCGCTCCCTGAAGCAGCTCTGGAAGCCAAAACATGGATCAAATATTTTTTAAATGTCAAATGCTGCTTAATTGTGGATTGCACTGAATTTATTTGTACAGATAAGCATTTGAGCTTCTACCGACATCTCCTCAAGTAATTTTTCCTTAATCTATACAACACCCCAATTTCCCTGATAGCTGGAGGATTGGAATAACATTCGAGAGGGCCTCCATTTTGCAAAGTACTTTAACACATGCATATTCAAGATCAGGGTGAAATCCCTCCAACTGGAAGCTCTGAACAACTCAATGAGGGAAAGGAGCTTAAGTGTAAGAGCAGCCACCTGGGGTGCTGGGCTGCCACCGTGCTGATCTGTCTGGACCATACCACCTTCACTGAGGTCAGACTCTGGGCCAGCTTGGGAAGGGCCTCTCCCAGCTCCTACATCCACAGGGGCAGGTCGGAGAGAACCTGTGCCCTCAACAATGGCCTGAGCAAGAGGAAGGCTCTGGTGGAGAATACAGTAGAGCTGGAAGTAATGCTGCACAGAGAAGCACTGGGAAGTCTGAAATAGTCACATAAGTCTGAAATAGTCACAAAAGCGAAAGTAAGAGAGAGAAATAAAGGAGAGGGAGGGAGGGAGGGAATGACAGAGGGACAGAGGGAAGGGGAAATGGGAAGGACAAGAAGATACTTGGGCATTGTTGTGGGTGGGCTGTTCTTGTGAATCAATCTCCAGATGAATAAAGGAGCCAATCACTGGGCAAGTAGGAGGGACTTCCGGGTTAGAAGGGAGGAAGCAGGAGAGAGTTAGTCCTTTTTGGATGAGGATGGCATGAGGACACGATGTAATTACTAGTGTCTCCTGGTTTCAATGGCGGATCTGTCAGGATTCGCCACTGGAGGATTTAGATTTAATAAGACTTACAAGTTAGGATTTTAGTTGTTGCGCCCAGCAATTGAGTTACCATCTTTTCTGAACTAAGTTTGTGTGGCATTTTCCTCCACACAGCGGTTCAACTGGGTTCAAGAGAGAAAGATACGGCATGTGTGCCACAAAGGTCGTGGTGGATTTGTAGCATGGTGCTGGCGAGGTAGTGACCCGCCAGTGGGAACTTGGCGAGCTGGGTGGAGACGTTTCAGGAGCTCTGGCCCAGAGAGTCTCCATGACATAAAACAGGTCGGCTACTGCCCACCAGTGCATGGTCAGCCAGGCTGCCACGGCAGAGGCACAAGCACAGAATGTGCCCGTTCGTTTTTTTAATATTTCCCACAACAGGGCGTCAGCTGACTACAAATTCCGCTGTGGTAACACACATGCCAGTTTCTCGGCGACTTGGAACACACAGATTCCCATGGTAGAGGCATGGGACATGCTTAGCGTGTGTGCTTAGTCACGGGGCTCAACACTTCGCATGGCACCCAGCTCAGAGTCCAGATTCTGTTTCATTTTCATTTGTTTTTATAAGACAGTCTTGCCATATGTTCCAGGTTGGCTTCTCATGATCCTTACCATCCTCCTGCCTCAGCCTCCCAAGTGGGGAGCATAGGCCCCTATATCCAACTAAAACTCCAAGTTCTGATGATAGATCTAGAGATTGGAAAGCTGAAAGGCACTGGAGCCTCAGAGGGACAGGGACATGGTGAATGGATAAACTCCCTCCCGTTTGAACAAAGTAAGAGGACAAGTGTCAAGCAGCCACCTATTCACACATGTCTTTGGTCCACAGGTGATATCTCTGGCTCACCCAACCTTTGCCCTGTAGAATGTGATTACACGGGCTTTTTTATAACCACCCACTTTGGCTTTCCTGGTACTTGGTGGTAAGACTTTCACCATCAAAGCCGAGAGTGTCCAAGCTAGCAAGAATAAGGATTCACCCACCTGACTCACCGTGGCTTCCTTGGTGATACCCAGGGCCCACTCTCTCAACTCTAAGCTCTGCCCACTGGGAGCATCTTCCCTTTCAGCCATGGCTCTAGGGGAGGAAAGTCTATTCCTGCCCCAAGCCTCTCTCTCTTCCTCATGGAAGTTCAAAACTGGCCGTGTCACTATAAACCAAAGTCACTCTTTCAGTTTGACATTCAACTCTCAACCTTAGCTATGTCTTTTCTGTTGCTTCATAGCTTCTTGTGTCCAGGGTCATTTTTCACAGTCATGTTTAGACATCCCGGGATAGCAATACATCCAGGCTTTCTTTCTGCAGAATTGTGCCTGGCAAGAGGAGCTTCAAGACCCAGAGCCAATAGCATAATGGTGGCCTCCCTCATGGATGTGAGGGATATCTCTGTGAACCATGAGATCCGTCATCCCTTGGCTCTCATCTAACAGGCTGCATCCTGTCAGCCATTGTTGAACAATGGGTTTTTTTTTTTCTTCCTTTCGTGTAAGAAGATTGTCTCTCCAGGCTGTTTGAAACCACACAATTGGTATACGTGCTCCTCTCTACCTGTAACACCTTACCTAATGTTTACAACAGCATTCAGAATACACTGGTGACATGGCCTAAAGCCACAGTCTCCCAAGGGATCTCAGAGGACGGGTTTCCCCAGTGCCTCTCTGCCACATGGAAGCATGGCTTCTGGTACTTGATCACAGTCTCTTCGCTCTGCCCTGCCCAGCCCTGGCCATGGCACAGATTTCGGGGCTCATGCACACAAGTGGCCCCATTGTAGGTCCCAGTTTCCATACTACCCAGGCGGTGCCAGGTTGCTGTGTGGCCTCCACAGTCCTGTGAACAAGGACAGAAACTCGCCTCCCACTCAGGTTGCATTGCTTTAGCCTGCAGACATTGTGAGTATCTCGGGGATTGTCCCTGTCCAATTACATTAGGGCAGTGGGAGGCCTGTGATTGGACAGGGAACAGGGAAGTGGAGCTAAGAGTTGCAGAGGCAGGGAGTGTCTCAGGGTAGTGAGGAGAAAGGAAGATGGCTGCGGACGTGAATCAGCGTGGCTATGACCAGCTGCCACAGGGTGTTATGATATCATAAAGGTTAGACTATCAGGATAATTTGTCTAATCTAGGTGGGCAGCTTTTATCATTATCAACTCATTCTGAAATTATTGTATTGGCATCTTGTGTATTGAGAATTTATTGATATATAAATCTGATTGGTTACCTATAAACACTAAGTCTTGGTTTTAGTGGGTTTCTGGGTATTGTGTTATCAAACTGCAAGGATGGAGGATCTGTTTGGTTACTGGAGTGTGGAACAGAGCTGGCGGAACCCCACTGGGATTACTGTTATGGCCCACCAGTGCTGGTGCTAGAGCAGGGCCGGAGAGATGGTGGATTTGTTTTTTTGTTTTTTGTTTTTTGGTTTTTTGGTTTTTTTTAATTTTCCCTCAATGTGTGAGCACCGTAGTCTGTGGGCCACATGGTTCACAGTAATTCCCAGGCTGCTTTGTGCTCATGGAGAAAGATTTTGCCATTGCTCACACCATCCTCAAAAGGCATGACCCAGAAGTCAAACCAAGCATCTGAGGGAGACAAAGAGTATGGCCCCATGACAGGGGGACAGGAACCTGGAAGGAATGAGTGGACTCCACAGGCAGATTCCTATGCTGTCTGACTATGCAGCCTCACTGAACCAACCAGTCAGGTTCCCTGGCAGTTAGGGAACCGCATAGCCCTGGGACCCTCTGTGCTCGCTCATTGGCCCATCTCCAGTCTGTGCCTCAGCCGACCTATCCCTGTCTTTCTAAACAAGCTCAGAGTTCGTAAGCAAAAGCTGGCAGAGTTACTGAGAAGCAATGAGCCGCTGCTCCAGTCAGAAACATCATCCATTGGCATAAGGAGCATTGTCTGTCAGCTTGACAGATGGATGTTTCCAGAACATGCTTTCCAGTGAGGCAGAGAACACACTCCTCTCAAGTTCATGTGGAACATTTACCAGCATGGGCCACTCACAGGGCTACAGAGCATGCCAGGGAACAGACACACATTTCACATATTCTTATTACCGTGTGGTGAACCTAGAACTCAGCCAGAGAGAGCCAGGAATTCCCCAAACATCTGAAGGTTAAATAGCACATGTCAAAAGCAAAGTCTCAAGAGAAGTAGATGAACATCCAACTTAGAGGTGCTGGCTCACCAAGGCTGCCCAGCTTGACAGCCATGTACAGCATTAAGACACACATTAGGTAAGAGGACAGTCCCAAAGTAAGTAGCCGGGGCCATCATCTCAGGAAACCAGAGAGAGAACAACTTAAGGTGATGGCAAGCAGGAAGATAAAAAGAAAAAAAATAGAGGAGAAATTGCTGAGCTTAAAGGGGGCATGGGAAGCATTAAAAAAATCACTGAGCGTAAAAGGGGCACGGGAAGCATTGGGGAATCAATGAATCCCAAAGCTTGCTCTTTGAAAGGGTCTATAAAAGTGAGAGAACTCCAGCCAGGCTGAGACAAACATCAGAAATGAAAGCTGGAAGCTATGCCTGTCCAGACACGAGAACACTAATAAAATACAGCCAGCCAGCAACTCTGTGCCTACAAATTTAAAACAAAATGGTACAAAACTCCATAAGGAAGAGTAGAGAAACTAAATAGGCAGTGTGAGTTTGTCTTGATGATCAGTTTGGTAAATCAGGTCTCCTAGAGACAATTAGATGGTGAGGGGAGGGAAAGGAGAGGAGGGGAGTAGATTAATCTATTGATAGGTTTGAAATCTGAATACGGTTAAGCATAGGTATCAGTGGTAGAGCTCCTGTGTCAGGATAGACATTCATCACCAGCAACACACACATACACACCACATACATACACACACAAACACACCACATACATACACACCCAAACACACAACACACACACATACACACCATATTCATACACACACAAACACGCCACATACTTACATACACAAATACACAACACACACACAGAGAAAGAGAGAGAGAGAGAGAGAGAGAGAGAGCACAAAAGAGCCAACTATGGACTGAAGCCTTAGAACTTTGAGCCATAATAAGTCCTTCTTTCTTCAAACTGTTCCTCCAAGTTCTTATCCCAGAAATGCAAAGTCTATTTTTACTATTGGAATAACCATTGATCACCTTCAGAAGAGAGCAGTGCCAGGCCCACTCTCGCCAGGGAGTCCTAACAACTATGTATGGGATAATTACTGTCTCTATAATCTCTCACACAAAATAGACACAGACACTCTCTACCTCACCTTGTAAGACTGCTGCTGTTCTAATACCAAAGCCATGTAAGGACATCTAAGAAAGGTGCAGGCCGAGAATAGAGGTGCAAAGCTCACCAGAAAATTAGCAAATTGAAGCTTCAATAGATATGCCAAGTGAGACTTATTCCAGATATAATCTCCACATTTGAAAATCAACTTATGAATAAAGTGAGCAAATGAATGGATGAGTAGATGAATGAATGAGTCTGTCTCCTGGAATAAATAAGTACAGCAAGGTTGCAAGACACATGGTTCACATATAAAAGTCCAATGACTTCTGCTTATTAGCAATAAACCATTGGAATTTGAAGTAAAAAGAAAAAAAAGCTAGTTACAACACAGACCCCCAAAATGAAATGCCTAAATACGAAGCTACCAAAAGTGCATAGGAAGTGAAATCTGCATCCTGATAACTATAAAACTCAGTGAAAGATCAAAAAATGCCCAACTAAAGGAACAACTGTCCCCTGGCCTAGTGGAAAGACTCCAACTGTGCTGCTGTTGTTCTGTGGGGACCGTGCAGTTGCTGCTGCATCGACAACCTCAGCAAGCTCTTGCAAATGCTGACAAACTGATTCAGAAGTTCACTCGACAATGGAAAGACACAGAAGAGCGCACAGCAGGGAAGAGGAGCTGGAAGACAACGCTCCTCCAGTCCGAAGCTCAGCACCAGGACAGAGGCCTGTGGGCAAGGCAGACAGATGGGTCAGAGGAAGGTACTGGGGACCCAGTAGGACACGCTTGCTGGGCACTACTGTCATCTGATCTTTGACAAGGAACAAGGCAGCAGTGAGAAACGTGGGCTTTTGAACAGATGATACAATGCAAATAGTCACAGTCTAGACACAGACTGTATACATTTTGTACAAAACGTATGTCAGAAAGGATCACAGACACAAATGTAAACACTAAGGACCACTATCAAACTTTCAGCAGTAACCCCAGAAAGCCCCAGTGACCTGGTATAGTGCTGATTTTTCAGTTACAACAAAAACACAAATACAAAGCCGGGCGTGGTGGCGCACGCCTTTAATCCCAGCACTTGGGAGGCAGAGGCAGGTGGATTTCTGAGTTCGAGGCCAGCCTGGTCTACAGAGTGAGCTCCAGGACAGCCAGGGCTATACAGAGAAACCCTGTCTCGAAAAACCAAAAAAAAAAAAAAAAAAAAAAAAAAAAAAAAAAAAAAAAAAAAAAAAAAAAAAAAAAAAAACCACAAATACAAAGGGGAAAACTGACATCTTGGACATCTGCAAATTTAAAATGTCTACTCTGGGGCAATGTCACCAAGAGAACAAACTGGCAGGCCATAAACTAGGAGAAAATTCTTTATAAGACACATGCATAGCAGATACAGAATATGTACCCAAAATAGAAAATCCCATTTAGACACGAGGAAAAGTCTAAGTGAACATTCCATCAAAAACAAAAACAAAAACAACAACAACAAAAAAACAAGATGAACAAATGTCAAACCCAGGTGTTGAAAGTTGTCCAGCATCCTTTTTCATTGAGAATGTGCAAGGCAGAATAGCAAGGTACCACTGTGTACATCCCAGAATGGCCAGGCTCCAAAGCATAGTGACACCCACAGCCAGTAAGACAGCAGAGACTTTCTTCAGTGCTGTTGGGACTGCAGAATGGGGCAGCCGCTCTGAGAGACAGCCTGGCACTTTCTTAGAGTGCTAAACATAGTCATGCCATATGATCCGGCAGTTGAGTCCCAACGTATTTACCCAACTCCTGAGAAAACTTATGTCCATACAAAATCCCATCTGAAATGTTTATAGCAGCCTTGTCCATGATTGCTAAAAGCCAGAAGCAACCAAGATATCCATCCATGGGTCACTGCATAAGCAATTCCTGGTACCTCTATCTGTGCACTGCATCGCCACTCGGGGAGAAGAACACAGGAGATAGCAAGTCTAAAGGCTGAACCTGCACTACAGTGGAAGAGAAGCCAGTTTGCAAGCCTTGTGCTGTGGGGTTCCCACAATACAGTGCTCTGCAAAAAGCCAAACTCTGGAGACACTTAAAAAAAGAGACAAACAAAAATGACAAAAACCATTTGCCAGGAGTCGGTGAGATAGTGATGACCAGGTAACAGAGGAGACACTGGGGACAAGAGACAAGACAATGATTTCTGACACAGTTCTGGGGGGTCACATGGAATGTTAGCCAGCATTTTTTTGATGATGCCCACTTATGAAGACGAAAGGCTTATTTGGGGGTTTCAATCTACCCCCAATCAGACTCACAGCTTTCGACCTGGGGCAAACTCTCTGCCTGGTTGCCAGGAACAATGAAGTACAAATGAAGAAACCTGTCACATGTCCGGTCCAGTACACAGTGGTGTGACTATCCCTACGATGTGTCTCCCATGCTTCCACCACCTCTGGATGGAGACCGGCTGGGAATCAGCTCTTCTTCACATGGGTCTTGAGAATAGTCCAGATCCAAACTGTAATGCAGGACATGGTACACTGGTCATGACTTCAGAGCTTTACAACAAGAATAGATATTAACCTATAAAGAGCTTAGAACCATGAATGGCGATTCAAGATGCTGGATTGTAGAAAGCAGGGCTGGCAGGGACCAGAGAATTTCATCCCAGTTCAAGTGTGGGAGCCAGCCACCCCCAGGATACAGAAAAAGAGATGCCCTATGTCTCCCTGAACAAGAGAAGAGTTCATCAACATCAACGACAATATCCTGCGGACGCCACCACCCACACAGGCTGGAATTTGGAGTTAGCTGGACAGAGGGGGCAGATGGTGGGTACCAAGTTCTTCGCTGCTAGTGTGAGAATTCCAAATGAACAGAGGAAGGGTCTGAAAGGTCTGTGTGGGGTGACCTGAAGCTGAAGACATCAGCACCCATGTGTGGAGCTTAGCGTACACACACACAGATAGCAAGTTGGTTTCTGATCCACCTGATGGCCAGTAGGGAGATCAGCATACAAGATGCGATGTGTCTAGCAGAGTTCTACAGAACAGGAGACAGTGATCTGTAACTCTAATTTTTCAAATCTTATTTTTAGTGGTCTCTTAACTGCTTTAACCTCCCTTGTATCCCATCACCCACCAGAGGTAGTGGGAAAGAAAGGATATGGGAGCGGGGGGTGGGGGGAGAAGAATGTGGACCTCTTTAGAAAAGTTCATTGGAGCGACTCCCATCCGTGTTGACTGGAAATCACCAGTTCAGTTCCCAGGTCAGAAACAGCAGCTTGATCCACTCACAAACATTTCACAGACACACCAGCAATCCAGTTCAGTAGAGTCGGAGAGCAACCACAAACCAGCAGCGGTGGCCTCACCTAGCAGAGACAGCCTCAGCCTTAGTGTGAATCATCAGGAGGGGCCAGGAGGAATGCCAGGAGAAGTTCTTGGCTGTGTCTCCCTCAGAGAAGAGGAGACATGAGACCCACAACGTTGCACAGCTAGCTGTACCAGCAAGCCAAGTTCAGTCTCCGTCACTGTCCATCTAGTCCTATTATGTCCTCCACGGGTCTTGCTTCAGCACGTGCATCTGTCTTAGTTAACATCAGCCTGAGTCTGTGGAAGTGGCAAGAACTGCAGCACACTACCAGAAGTTTTTGGTGCATTTCTCTCTATGGAGTCCTAACAAATGCAGCTAAACTATGAAGTGTAAGGCGGACCAATATCTGCGTGTCATTATCACAGAGACTTTCATCACATGTCCTTTCACGTGCTTGCTTTAGCAGAATATCCTCTTTCCTGTGTCTGCTTCAGCAAAACATTCCTTCACGAGACTGCCTTAGCCTTTCACCTGTGTCCACTTCAGGAAAACACTCCTTCACGTGTTTGCCCCAGCAAAACACCATCCAACACGACTGACTTTCCAAAGAACCTTTATGTTTCCACTTCAGGGATCTGTGGAGAAATGGAGGTAGGAAATGCATGAGATAGGCCTGGAGCTCCCTATACTGCCAAGAAAGACAAATGGGCACACAGGCTGGGAGAGTCACAGAACACACAAGCCAGGACAGAAAGCCCACAGGAACCAGAGCTGCTGTGGCTTGAGCAACAACATGATGTGGCATTGTGTTATGGCCAAAATAAAAAATTAACACCTGTGAGTCCGTCCTAACACAAACAAATGGATATAAACAGATGAAGAAGAAGACAGCCTTCAATGCAGAAGATTCCAGACCATCCACAAGGTGCCCCATGCCCAGGAGTGGATCAAAGCTCCTCCAAAGGGCATCGAAGAAGGGGCGACGCCATGGCAGGCTCACCTGACTCCACTCTTGCCAATTGATCAAGGTCAATGCTACTGTTCCCTCCCACCCACAGTGCTCATCCTGAACAGATGTGGGGAGATCTCATGATTTCTGTGGCTGCTCCAATGCCCACAGCTCCCATCTGACCAAGGACAAAACAGCAGACATGCCGGGTGGGTCAGAGGTGGCTGGCTTACATGCCACCTAACAGTTCTCCCCAAATCCATCAAAGTCCTCAGCAACATTACTATCAAACATACCAAAACAATGTGAGATGCACGGTATGGGGGTATATGAGAAGTGTCAATACTGTCTTGAATTCTTTTTTTTTTTTTTTTT
>NW_022196912.1:126064094-126084789 GCF_008632895.1 Mastomys coucha | reverse complement strand
CAGAAGTCCACCTGCCTCTGCCTCCCAAGTGCTGGGATTAAAGGCGTGCGCCACCACCGCCCGGCTTGAATTCTTTTAAACTCTAGAAACCTAAAACAATCCGTAAAATAACGTTTACAACTTCCTTATTTATTCCTAGTGTGTGTGCACAGTTGCCCATGCGTGTGTGAAGGTCAGAGGATGCTTTTTAGGAGTCAGCTCTCTCTCTGTACCATGTGGGTTCTGGGATTGAACTTGGGTCATCAGCACTGGCAGCAAGCACCCTTTACCCATCAAGCTGCTTGTGGCCCAAGTTTACCTTGTTAAAAAAGCATGTATTTTATGGCCTGTAAACTATTCCTCAATAAAATTGGTTTTAAACATTGCAGGGGGAAATATGGCCTTCTGCTATTTGGAAGCAAATCTTATGAAAGAGAAAAAATAATAAAGAATGAATCCAGGCATCCATAATCACGGGTTATGAATTTCAATCCGAATTAAACTAAGAGGGAGTTGTAAAGATACTGAGGTGGTCAGATCGCTCAGCCACAGCTACAGGGGCTCACAGATAGCGGGCTTTGATGGTCACCGCCCACCTGGACACCAGGCCTCCATCCCTCCACCTGTGGGCAAGAGAGCCCACATAATTATATGGTGCTGCTCCTGGGGATGTGCAGCCCTGGACCCAGACGGAATCAGGGTGGGAGTCACAGCAGTATTTCTTTTACTTGGAGGAAGACAGAAGTGCCCAGCATGGAGATTAAGCTTGCTGGGCTCTGGGCCGTGCTCAGAGGCTGTGAACAAGGCAATTATTGCTTCCATTTAATCCAGCGTCGGGGAAAAGGGCCCCATGGCCAGGCTGGAGCAGCACTCCTCTACACAAGGAGCCCGAGGCCCCAGCTCTGCGCCTTCTGCCTCCAAAACACACTCTGCACTAAGTGTAATGGGTTTTAGGGAATTTATTTTGCCAATTTTAGAACCTACCATAAAGAAGAAATATGAGAGAATTTTATGAGGTGTACTGTATATCTTTAATACTCGTATTTTTTTCTCGAAATGCTGAGAATATCAATTACATTTATGGCTGCATGAGGAGATGCCCAAGCACACTGCTGGCAAAGCAGGCCCTGGCAAAGAACAAACAATGGGGGACTCAGGGGTCCTGGGGCCTGTGGGCTCAGAGGCCCCAGGTGGTATCTATGAAGCTGTCCAGTATGTAAACAAAAGTGTATGTGCCCATCAACTCATTCTCTACGTGTGTACATGCTACATACATGTGTATGTGCCCTGACTTATGTGTACCTATGTGTGTACAGCTGCTAGAGGATCAAGAGATAGCCTGGGTAGGGAAAGGGAGGTTGGAAGGACACCTTGGAAATGAGAGAAGCCATTGTGAGAACAGAGGTGGCACTTTCTTCAAAAGCCAACCCTACCATGTACTGTCTGGGCAGGGAGCCTGACAGGAGACACCCACAGGCCTCTAGCCCAGCCTCTTCTAGGCCTCAGGACCTCTGCTCCACCCTGAGCTCTCCCACCTACCGGTTACGCCACCTTCCTCAGCTGGAGCAGGTATCACACACCACTGGCAGTGCATAGCGTGGTCTGGAGGTTCTAGGTCAAGGCAGCATAACCACAGTCCTTGAGGAGCAGACTTTGGAGCTAAATAGGGTGAGAAGCCTCCAGCCACCTGCCCCGAGCCTGAGAGCCGACATAGTACCCATTCTGCAGAAAAGCACCCCAAGACCCAAAGAGCAACTGTCACCGGGGTACACATTTGGGCTAGGCTGGGTGTCCACAGGCTCACATTGTACATACATGCACATGTATGTGCACACACATGCGATCGTACTCACACATATGTAAGCACGTGAGCATGTTGGCTTCAGTGGAACCATCCCCATCACAGCTAAAAAGCTACAAGTCCTACTCTTTAAAGGGACCCTTCTGAAGGGATGCAGAAACCCCCAGGGCTGCAGCTGTGCTCCTGGGGTGGCCTGCGGGGGGCGGGGGAACGCCTCCCCCAGCACTGCTTAAGGTTATTTATGGCTCCAACGTGCGCGTTTGTTTAAAATTTGCCGCAGAATTCATCCTCTCTGCCACTTACTCAACCATTATCGGCCATCGCAAAAGTGCCGAAGAGAGAGTCATAAATGGCTGTGATTTATGGGGCAGCAAGAACACAGGACGAATGAGAGAAAATTAGATCCTTTACCTGTGAGATTATTTATGAGCTCGGTGGATGTGCGGGACCGTGCTGGGTGAAGCATGCTCTGGGACACGTGTTCCGTGCCTGTCCTCTGCCGGACCCACAGTCTAGTGACAGAGGCCATTTTAGCCATCCTCCTCCTCAGAGATAACATGGGCTAGGACCAGGTCAGGACCCACATAGGACCGCACTTTGTCCCAGCACACATCCAAACTGCTGTGAGACCTTAGACAGCCACCCCCTTCTGACCTATTTACACCTCTGTGAACCAGGCAAGTTGTCCTCACTTCTTCCTGCCTTTTGTGGTGGCTCAGGTCATTGTTTTGGGGCCCCCGAGCTCCCCAGGCCCGTTCCCAGCAAACATCCTGGCTTGTATTACATACAGCCCAGCTCCCTGCCATGCTTTCTTTACTGCTACTCCACTGGGGAGCCAAATCCTGTGTCAGAGAAGAATGAGCTGCACTGCCATGCCCTTCATGCCGCCCTTTATAAGGGCTCTTCCTTCCTGATCATTGTCCTCCCAGTCCCCCTGGAAGCCCAGGATACCCTCCCTGCTGCAAGCCTTGCAGGTGAATGAATGTAAGTTTCCAATTTGGATCTTACCCTAAGGCCTCTTAGGAACAGGCGGCCCAGGGCTTTCTGCTCCCTTTTTCTCTGGCCTGGTGCCGGAAACTCCCTGGGCAGGAGGAAAAGATCAACCAGAAGCATGGGTAAGCTGGAGGAATGCAAGCCGGCGTCTGGGCTCTGGGTCATATAAGGACAGTTGTCTCCAAGGACAGGTGTACTCAGCTAAACGCTGGGAAGGGGGGCCAGGCACCCTGGGTCCCCAGACCTACCTGTGTGTTGCTTCAGAAGGTTAGCCTTCTGGTAAGGGGAAGAGGGGCCCTGCCCTCAAGTGTGAGGGAGGGCAGGTCACCTAGCCACTTCCCTGGAAGCCATGTGCAGCAACTGGAGTGGGTGCCCCTGGTCCCGAAGCCCCTTCTGCCTGCCATCACACACGCTCCATTCTCGCCTGCACAGAGCTGTCTTATTGTCCTGGGCCGCAGGACTCCCAGCTCAGGAGTCACCCATATCACCCAATAGCCAGAACTCTTTTGTGGCACGAGCCAGCTGTTCTAATGAGTGTGCGATCCATTTCGCACACTTTCTTTCCACTTCTTTAAAGAAGAAGAACACCAGGGAGTGTGACTGCTATCATGTTTTACACGGCTTTGAGGGAACTGAGCCTTTCCGAGCGGATCAGAATTTGATTTTCCAATTAAAGCCCAGCCTAGACTGAGCCTCAGAGAAGCATTTGTTTTGCCAACAGCTTGATGGCAGCATAGCCACCAACTATAACTGTCCCTAGCCCCCAACTGCTTCCTCCAAAGAGCCCTGTGGTGCACCACCCTGGTGAGTTGCTCTCCCGAAAAAGCCTTAGCTTGCTGGCACTGAGCCAGGATCCTCCCTGCACCCCAGTTCTCAAGCTGGCTTAGCCTGGTTCTGGTATCCTCACAACACCCAGAAGACTCAGAGAGCCATATCTTGGGCAGGAGGCGGTGGCAAGGTAGCACACACATCTGTAGCTTCCACTCTGCTCAAACACCCAGGACCCTCGGACCTGTTCACAGAGCCCGTCACTCCAACAACAGCCCAGGTTTATAGTTCCTACGTGGCACCTGTCCTCACCCTCAAGTGGGCAGCTGGCTTTGCTTTGAAACCTTTCCCTCATCCTACTGGAAACTGGAGACTCAGCATACCCACTGGAGGACAACAATACAAAGGAGGAGCAGGAAGAGAGGACCCAAAGGACCCCAGCGAAGGGAAGACATTGTTCAAGTCTGAAATGGCAGAAAGGGATAGAGATGAGCTCACAGTATTGGTGGCCTTGGCAGAGTACGGTGCCACCAGAGAACGGTGGACCTTGGCAGAGGTGGGCTTGCCAAGCCTTCAGCCCTAACCTGGGCTACACTGACTGCTCTTGCAGGCCCTGGGGGACTCTGCAGGACCCTCAGACCCCAGCTTTTCTGATCCGATGCTAACCTGGACCAGGACACCAGCCTTGAGTCCTGAGCTCAGGCTCTGGTCCATTTCTACTCCACATGGGCAAGGTTCTTCCCCAGCGTGGCTCAGTTTCCCCAGATGCACAAAGGCTGCATGTCTAGAGTCATGTGAGATTTTGAGGCCCTGGATGGTGACCTACTCAAGGTCCCTGACTGGGGCCAGGTCTCCCGGGCCACCTGGGGTTAAGGCTGTAAATGCCTGCTGCAGCCGACAGCTCCACGCAGCCACTCCGCAATCCTTCCCTCTCATTCTCGTTTTCTTCCCAGCGTAATTGAAAAATCAATATGTTGCAGAATTTCTGTGCAAACCACAAATACAATCATTTCCAATCACAAAGGGGATGATCCTACAGCACAGCAGCTGCGCCCATGAGTCCCCAGCATAGTGTGCTCTTCTGGGGACCGCCAGGCCCTGCCAAGACACTCCCTAGGCCCACCCCTCCTGCCCAGGGCCACCTCACCCCACAGTCAATCACACCTTCCCTTCCACAGCTTCTGGTCTCTCTGTGTGCCACGCTTCATAAATAATGGCACTAAATGACCGCCACAGAAAGTCGATTAATTGTGAGCGTAGTTACACACAGCCACGCCACACCTGTCAGCGAAGAACTCTCCTGTTGAAACTTATTACATTTTTATCAACTTGGCAGTGCGAGTCACGATGCAATTTGGGCAGCACGTCGTCCTCCGCAATCAGAGCCATTGGCTTTTATGGGTTTGCTCAATTTCGCCCAGGGGACAGATAGCACAGAAGAAGGAGAAAACACCTCATCCTTCCAGGCAGAGGACAACCAAGGCCAGGCCACAAGCTTGGGAGAGATGTCATCAGCTTCTGTGTGCCAAGGCCCTGACACACCAGGCACAGCATTCCACCATCCCCTGGCTGACACACCAACACAACACTCTACCATCCCCTTGCTGACACACCAACACAGCACTCCACCATCCCCTGGCTGACACACCAGACACAGACACAGAGCTCCACCATCCCCTGGCTGACACACCAGACACAGACACAGAGCTCCTCCATTCCCTGGCTGACATGCCAACACAGAGCTCCACCATCCCCTGGCTGACACACCAGGCACAGCACTCCACCATCCCCTAGCTGACACTCCAGACACAGCGCTCCACCATCCCCTGGCTGACACACCAACACAGACACAGCTCTCCACCATCCCCTGGCTGACACACCAACACAGACACAGCTCTCCACCATCCCCTGGCTGACACACCAACACAGCTCTCCACCATCCCCTGGCTGACACACCAGACACAGCTCTCCACCATCTCCTGGCAGATCCTGCTACCCCTGTGTCTGACTTCCAGGGTTCGGGAAATGTTCATCCACAGGTGAGACCCAAATGAGACTCCTCCTGCCTGGGTGTCCAGGATTAAGCCTAGCCCCCATTACAGCTTGGTTCCTCCCCTGTGGGGCTGGGACAGGTTTTATCAGCTGCCTCACTGGCCCCCTATGGAGGTCCAGTGGCTAAGCTACGATTGGTGTCTGCCACGCACTACTGCTTGAGCCCTAGATCTGGTCACTCCTGAGGAGGAATGATGGAATACAAGAGCCCAGTTCCCTAGAGCCTCTGCCCAGGGCTCAGCCTCCTTCCCCTATGTACTAATATCCTAAGACATGGCCAGAAGGGAGGGAAGGGTGGGAGATCATAGAGCACCAGGGGCCTTCACTGTTCCTGGGGCAGGTCCAGTGCTTCCATTCTTCCAGACGCCAGTAGGTTCACTTGCCAAGTGATCCCAGAAACCCCTCCCTACAGCCCCAATGCACTGAGGGATGGGGCACAGGTCACAGGACCAAGGATCTCAGCAGGTCAACTCCCGCCTCCTTGTACATATAGCCCAAGCCAGACTTGGGAGCATCGATACCCACCTCTCCCAGCCCCTGGAGGTTCTCCAACCCTGTGGTTTAATTCACAGCAGCATAGGCCTCTCAAAGGCACATTCACTTGACACTTGGGGACCTGCTTAGGGATTACCAACACCTCTGCCTTTGCTGTCACGGAGACAAGAAGAACCTTCTTGCCCTAGGGTCCTGTGAGGTGGCCCGGACACACCTCTGGTCAGTGGTACCAGCATCTGTCCAGGTCTTCACATCCCCTCTGCTGGGTTTTTCTCAGGATGTTCACCCATGGCAATGACCATGGCCCACGCGGTATCTGCGGCGTGTTCTTCCTCTAGGCTAACACTCTTCACAGGTGCGCATGTTGCCCATCTGTGCCATGCAGCAGGCTGCCATGGCCAGTTAACATTTGCTATATGACTAAATGAAGAACTTCCAGTCATCAGCTTTGTCACCATGGAATAAGATGCAACCACTTGAAGCACACAGCTTCTAACATACCATTGCCCTGGTTACTTTGTAATCATCAACTTCACCAAACTAGACTCACCTGGAAAGAGAGAACCTCCATGAAGGAATTGCCCAGGTCAGACTGGATTGTGTGCATGCCTGTGAGGTACTTTCCTGATGGCTGACTGACACAGGAAGGCCTAGCCCACTGTGGGCAGTGTCATTCCTAGGCAGGTGGACCTGGACTGCATTTAAAAAGTGAGCTAATCGTGATCCTGTGCAACCTTCCTTGGTGGGTTCTGGTGGGTTCTGCTTCCGTTCCTGGCTTGCCTCGCTGAGCATCTGTGATCCTGTGCAACCTTCCTTGGTGGGTTCTGGTGGGTTCTGCTTCAGTTCCTGGCTTGCCTCACTGAGCATCTGTGATCCCGTGCAGCCTTCTCGGTGGGTTCTGCTTCAGTTCCTGGCTTGCCTCGGTGATGGACTGTGAGCTGGAAGTTTAACCCAAGCAGACTTTTCCTCACCAAGGCTCTCTTGGTCCCAGTGTTTATCACGGCAACAGAAAGCAACTGGGGCATTTACACATGCCCGGTGCAACAGGGAAGGCAAGAATGTGCCCGGTGCACAGAGGAGGCATCTGTCCCCTTCCCCCCTTGTCCTCCTTGTCCCAGGCCCCAGGTCCCTCAAGAAACCCCAGTTCTATTTCCTGTCATTTCCAATTAGTGTGCATTTTCTAGAATTTTATGCCAGTTTTTGTTATAGAATCACAGTTTATCTCCCTTGTGTCGATCTCTCCTCGTGCAAGGCCATTTGCCTCTTGTCCCTGTGAGGGTGTGTCCGTCACCTTCTGCTGAGGAAGACCTGAGGGGTAGCCATATCACCCTGTATCCATCCACAGAGCTACTGAGCCAGCCACATCTGTGCTCTTTGCAGGCAAGGACTGCTACAAGCATTCACATGCTCTTCTGTGGTCATGTGTCCCCTCAGAAGGCTCCTCTATGGGCAGCTTGGTTCCCAACAGTTTGTCCAGAGGTGGGGATCTGCAGAAGTAATGAACTTATGACAGTTCAGTGGCATTGTAGCAAGGTGGTGGGAACTTCCAGAGGTGGGGCCTGGGTGGAGGGAGTAAGTTACTGGCTAAGTATGAGCCCTCTGGAAGCACCTTGTGCTCTGTCTGTCTGTCTGTCTGTCTGTCTGTCTGTCTCTCTCTGTCTCTGTCTCTCTCTGTCTCTCTGTCTCTGTCTCTCTCTCTCTTTCTCTCTCTCTCTCTCTCTCTCTCTCTCTCTCTCTCTCTCTCTGTGTGTGTGTGTGTGTGTGTGTGTGTATGTGTACTGATTGCAGGTTTCCTTGGCCACACCCCTCTGCAGTGACGTTTTCTGCCTTACCATGGACCTAAAAACAACAAAGCCAGTCCATCGCAGACTCAAACCTCTTCCCTTCAACATGTTTTCCCCAGGCATTTGGTCACAACAATGAAACCCTGACTGGCCTAGCATGTGCTTTTGTTTCCCCTTGTACAGAGTGACTAGACCCTGAGGGAGGTGGAGATGGGATAAATTAGGAAACAGCCAGGCTATTTTCCAAGGGCTGGACCATGACACAAACCCGCTCCCCTGTGTCCTCTCCGACAGCCACGCCGCCGATGCCTGTGGGCTTTCACGTGGTCACGTTAGTTCTTATTTCCCTGTCGACTGGCAATGTTGAAATGTTTTTGTCTTTGTTGCCATGTGAAGATTGTGCCTAGCTGGGTGGCTTTTTCTTACTTACATCTAATGTGATCCTCGGGAAGCACAGAGCCTGAGGCTTCCTTTGCAGGAAGGTTTAGAGCCAAGAGTCAGTTTCTGAACCAGGCTTGCATATGCCTAGGAAACGTGGGTCTTTCAAGGAATGCAGCCATTTTCTTTGAGCAAGTAAACTTGTTGCTACAGAGCCACTTTTCCTGAATTGGTGGAGTTGATTAGTCGGCATCTCCTGAACTTCGGAGGTATGTAATACTTTGCCTCCTCACTTTTCTGATCCTGCTTGCAAGGGGTCTCTTCATCTGATTGGTCATCTCAAAAAGCTGGCTTTGGGGTTCAGGGACTCAGGAAGCCACGCCCCTGCTCGCCTTTCGTTCATCTCAAGTCCATTTCTTCTGCTCTCTACATCTCGAGGTGCAAGCTGAGGTCATTGATTTAAACTATTCATTCAAACTCAGATACTGTGCTATAGATAAATCTTCCAATTTTATATTTTCCTTTTAATTCTGCTTAAAATGCTCTCTAACTTTGATTTCTTCCTTGGCCCATAAATTACTGTCCCCGTTTGGTTTCTGTTGCTGGGATAAAACACCATGACCAAAAGCAAGTTGGAAAGGAAATGGTTTAATTCATTTCACAGCTTACAGTCCAACATCAAGGGAAGCTAAGGCAGAACTCAAGGCAGGAAAACTGGAGCAGAGAGCAGGGTCTACAGCAGGCTCGCCAGCTGACTTCACTTGGCCTCCTACTTGACAGGTCTTCTTATACAATCCAGGGCCTCGTGCCTAGGAGTGGTGCTGTCCACAGTGGGCTAGGCCCTCCTCCATCAATTAGGAACCAAGGAAAATGCCCCCACAGATGTGCCTATAAGCCAATGTAATGGAGGTCATTATTATATTGAGGTTCCCTCTTCCCAGGAGTGTCATGATGACAGCCAAGACTAGCCACCACCGTTGTCACACAAGATGAGCCTTTCTGGTGCTTTTCCAATTAAAGCCTATCTTTTCCTTACAACACTCAGTGACTGGGAACTCTGTATGTCTTTGGACTTCCTTAATAATCTAGAATGGCATCTATATCAGTGTTCTGAATGTGCCAGGAAATAAATGGATGCTCTGTGGTTATGGGGTGACATGTTTCTTAAAAGTCAAATCTCCTTTACATCTTTTTCTGCCTTCTTTTGCACTAACTAAATGCTCCATGGGATTCTTTTGTTGGCTCATCAGCTGTAGATATCTGGTGGCTTGTTGGTGGCTTTGTGGTTTACAGCATATACACATGCCTTAACTTGTCTCCCTTCAAGTTAGCTTATGGCATGTCACAGGCACATAGCTATTGCTAGGGCACCTCTCTCTCTGAATCCCATGCTGCCCTGTCAAGCGTCACTCTGCACATGTGTGCTCAACCCCACACTGGTTGTCATACACAGAGGTCAAAACATGCATGCAAAGATGCCTGGCGCCTCCAGCCACTGGGAAAGAGGCACCAGAATCATAGTAAGGTATCACTTTACACCCGCTAGGATGGCATAGGGTGTGAGGGACCACAGCACTGGTGTCCTGCTGGAGGAAGAGTGACCCGGTGTGGCCTGTGTTCAGTACTGAAGGTGAAGTGGGGGCTCCCGTGTGGCTCAGCGATTGAAAGGCAGCCATGTCCACAGAACTGGAAATGGGGTCTGAAAGACACATTCATAGCAAAACCATTCATAGGAGACGAGCAAGCGATGGCAGGAACCTGACTGCACAGAACAGACTAGTGGCTAAGTCCAGCCTACAGACCCTGCATGTCCTGTAACACGGGGATAACTTGGAAAAATTACACTGGTACAATACAGTGAAACAGCCACTGAATGGCTTGTCACCATGAGGTTCCTGGGCTGTCAACACCTCAGGAAAGTCAGAAGAACACACATCTCTGGGGCAGGGGAGGAAAAGGGATGGAGCAGTTCTGAGGATGGAGGAGATTTAGGTGCAGGTGATGGTGATGACCTTGCAGCTCTGTGAGGGCATTTAACATCACACAACATATAAGGTTGAAGTAAATGGTGTGTTTTACTGTGAGCAACCAGCCGGCAGGCTGCTAGGCATGGTCTGGACAAGGTTAGAGTTGGACATCACTGTTCACAAAGTCTGAAACACTCACAGACGGCAAGGGGAGTCCTGAGCCTCGGACTCACAGACTCTGGATATGTGTCCTCCCCAAGCCCAAAGCTCTCACAGTAGGTGGAAGCAAAGGCTGCCGAAAGCTAGTGTTTAACACTCATACTCCAGAGGGGTGAGCCGGACGCACTTGGGGGGGGGGGGGTAGAGGGCAGCACAGGGACTCCCAGGACCCTTTCCTTCCTGGCTGATTTTGTGACTTCAGATGATTTGAAAATGGTCCAACCACTCAACCTCATGATCATTATTTCCTGCCTGCCTCTGGCTTCTAGCTTCTGGCTCAGCCATGGTTTCCCTCCTATACCATTGAGGATGGCTTTGCTCCCTGGAGCTTCCAGTTTTAAGCTTGCTGTCTGTCCCTCACCTCACACTCACAGCAACAACGCAACAGCCTGAGGCTGGCCAGTGGCCCTGCTGACCACTGACAGCCCACCAAAGGTGCTGCCACATTCCCAACACACAGGGACAGATGAGTGATGGCTCACATGGGGTACACACAGGAAAACACAGTCACCCCCCCCCCACACACACACACATACTCACTGACTCATACAGACATACACTGACACACAGATGCACATGGGGGGACAGATACACACTGATTCTCACAGGCGCTCAAACACAGAGGCAGGAACAGATCACATACATTGATTCACACAAGCACACAGAATAATTCTCTAACTCCTATGATCACACATAGACCCTGCACATAGAGATAGTTGACACATGCACAGACATATCACACAGAAACACACACTGACACACATGCACATAGCCCCTTGCACAGACATCTGCTCAGTCATCACACACACACACACACACACACACACACACACACACACACACGAATACTAAGAAACACAGCCTTCAAGTACTTTCCAGGATGAGGACCATGCCTGGACCCACACCCCTCTCTGAAGGGGCTGTTTGGGGTCTCTCAGGCCCCAGCCTGATAAGCTAGAAGTGTGATGTGCAAGTGACTGTAGGATTAAGACGGAAATTGCCTCTGTGTGAGCTCTGCGACAGGTCCCTTGAAGAGTTCCAGCCTCCGTGGGCAGGCCTGACTCCTCAGGTTACTGAACCTAGCAGTCAGACCTAATGTGGGCTCAGCATGGGTTTCCACACACTCATGTTCACAACCCCAAAGATGGCTCTTACGTTGTTAGAGAAGTCTCCGTCACCACATCCTTTGCGCCTCCCTCGCCCCTAACTCCCATCTTCGTCACTGTCCCTCTTCAAGTGTTTTCCCCGTGGTGTCCTGGTTTAAAGAACAAGAAGCTTTCAGGCAGCTTTCTACATGGGTGTCAGATCTCAGCCTCCCTTGAGGCACTGGCCTGAGGGGGCCCTGCATCCCAGGTGACCGCCCAGGCTCTAGGACAGAGAAGGTCTGGAGCAGCTGCTCTTCCACCACTGTCTGTGACCTGTGAGGGGGCCGTCCACTCCAGTCGTCACACTGAATGCCAAGAGCTTGGGACCCCAGAGTCCAGGTCACCTGCTGCATCCAGAGGTCACAGTGTCAATATGAAGGGGCCTCGGGAGTGAAGCAGGACAGCCCACAGCCAAGGTGCTGGCCTGAGTTGTCAAGAACCTGCAGAGTCAGCTGGGGCTGGTAGCTGAGAAGTGGGCTCAGGAGACATAGCCCGGGGTTCTGAAGACACTCTGCCCAACGGCTCACCCGTGACATTTTCCGGACAGAAACACTGGGCTCAGAGACATTCTCTCTCACCTCAGTGCGAGCCAGAGCCTGTTGCGCGTGAGGCAAGGACTCCCATTGAGCCGCCCTCGCTGCAGAAGACATCCCCATTGAGCCAACCTCGCTGCAGAAGACATCATTACATCTTTTGCCAATTTACAACCACTGGTAGGTGGCAGCTGGGGGTGAGTGCAGGTGGGTGACCCTGAACACCACCTTAAGCAGGTTAGCATCAAGCCTCTCCTAAAGCCAAGGGGGAGGAGCCATGGAGCTGGGGAGACTAAGCCTTAGCAGTCTGTTGCCAGTCAAATGTGCGGAGTTCCCACCCACCTGCCTCTCTGTTGCTGTGGAATGGCAGTGGGGCAGGTGCCCAGGTCTCTCATGGCCAGCCCAGCCCAGCCCGGAACAGTAGCCATATGAACCAGCCACTGGCAGAGCATCCAGGTGTGAACCAGCAGGAGCAGCATCTACACCACTACCCCTGGAGCCACAGAGAGAGCCACAGGCAGTCACAGAGCCCAGGACTGGCTCCCAAAGGACCTTCAGGCTTGGACACTTTTTCCAGAGCTGGAATTCTGTCTTCAGGGAACCCTCTATTTGCATCATCAAGTAGAGCCATTATAGTCAACCCAGAGCTAATCAGAGGCACACTGGCACCCTCCGTTCCCTGACTGGGCTCAGCATCGCACAGGCAGCCAACAGGCCAGACAAAGGGCTGTCTGCAAATTGAGGTCAGGACCGGCCTGGGAGACAGGCCTGCTGTGAGGGCGATAATTGAGCCAGCTCTAAGGTGTTGGGGTTGGGGGGAGCATTAATTGGAGAAAGGCAGAGAAGAAAGGAGCGGGGAGTTGTGGGGTAGGGGTGGGGGTGAGGGGAAAGGGCAGCCGCTGGGAATGCAGTGAACAAAGGGTTAACCAAGGAACCTGGATACCAGGTCAGTTCTGAGAGTGACTGGAGAGACATGGCCCACACAGACAGTCCAGTCATACTGCTGCTGGCCTCTGCCTGGCCAGGCCCGGGGTCAGAAGGTAAAGTCAGGAGTATTTGGGGACCATGGGCCCTCAAGTCCATCAGAGAGGAGTAGCCCGGAGGCCTCAGAGAACATCCTAAGTGTGTGGGTGAAGGGGTGGTGAATGCATCAGCTGCCCCGACTGGGAGGGTTAGACCAGTCCTCAGGACCTCAGAGGGGCCTCTGTCCACAGCTCCCCTCCCCTCCCCCACAGCACTTTCATCCTCTTAAAGCAGAATTGCAACCTGCCCCCACAATCTCTGCTGTTCCACAGTTACCCCAAGAACCCTCAACCATGCTTCCTTAAAGGCCACCCTACACCACTGTGGGACCACACAGGACAGAGGACCTAGACCCCCATGCCAATTATGGAGGTTTTAGGGAAAGAGTGATTACTCCATTGCCTACCCTGGCCACCACTTGCAGACTCTAACAGTCCTGGCCTACCCCACAAGCTCTGACTGTCCCATGTCTAATCTCCTTCTGCTACCACAGACCCTGTTAACCTGGTCCTTCCATCCCTGCCGGGATGCTCTACCCACTAAACCTATAACCACAGCCTCCTCCATGGAAAGCCAAATGAACCACACCCAACTCTGCCTCTGCCCTGTTGGTCATCAGGTCTGGGAGATGTCTTTCCACTCCTGAGCCTCGGTTTCTCCTTTGAACAGTCAGGTAGCGGTTCTTCCCCTGGGGTCCTGCAAGATATCAGACGGGTACAACAAAGAGTTTGTTCCACTTCAGATGCCTCCAGCCCTCCATCACTCCCCCAAAAGCTGCCCACTTAGGGCAGGTGCCCCAAGGACAGGCCCCATGGTTAGCAGAGCACTAGGCAGACCTAGCCTAGCCTCCAAATGCCAGTAAACCTCACCCCCAGGAGCTCTCTGGCCCCTCCAAGGGGAGTTCCTAGGAACACAAATCCCTAACACAGCTCTCTTGATTGAGCACATGCGTGATTTCTCTTTGCTTAGGAGAGAAAGTAGCTTTAGCAAAGCATGTCTATTTATGTCTATATAACTGGCTGTCAGGAGACAATGTCCCCGTCTTGTCTGCCCCTTTGCTGGTGACAGGAGAGCCGTTTAGCCGTGGATTCTGTTTCTTTGCTTCTCCCACCTTCTGGCAAGGTTGGGACAGGTAGATGAGGCTCCTAGAGCCAGGTGACCACTCAATAGCCTTTCTCCAGGAGGCCAACCCCAGCTGTATCATAGAGGGTGGCTGGTGTCCCCCACAACAGGGCCCAGCCTCAGCCTGAGGCTCTGGAGCTGGATTTGAGACCAGGGCTCCATCAGCTGAGGTGACAATGACAGCTGGAACTGGGAGTGAATAGCAGAGGCCCTCTGGGGAACAATTGGTGGGACCTCAGAGGTCTTTGGGACAGCAACTGGGCAGCCCTTCACAGTGACAGAACTCTTGGGGGCTGGAGGCAGAAGTGGGAAAAGAAAGAGACCCCCCCTACCCCAGGCATGCCATGGGGCCAGCTCAGGTCATGCCCTAGCCCCAGAGATCTCCAAGAAAACCAAAGCTTTGCCCATCTGACTTCCTGCCTTTGAGGTGTGAATCAAGTCACCCAAGATGCCTGTGCTGTGGCCCTACCTGCCTTCAGGGTGTGCCTAAACTTGGAATCAGACCGTTAAAGAGTGATCGTGGTTAACCGGAGAATCTAGGGTAGGCCTAGGCCGTCATCCCTGGGTTCCTTGCAAGAGGATTAGGACACACATATGCAGGGGTGGCCCTGGGAGGGCAGAGAAAGCAAGGAGAGTCTTAGAAGGAGGCAGCCATGCCTTGGCCTCAGACATCAAGTCCCAAGACTGAGAAAAGAAACACCACCCTGTGTGTGGTCTGTAGATCTTCACGTGTGAACTATGCCCCCTTGCCCAGTGCACACCCAGGACCCTGGCACAGGTTTCCCATCCAACTCATAAGAGGAACACAGACCTGCCATGGGCACCAGTCCCCAAAGGGCTCCGGGCTCCTGGGTCATCTGAGAGCTGACAGCCAAGGAGGGCACAAAGCCTTCTCAGCTGGCATCTCCAAGAGTCCCCAGGTCCTCACCAGAATGATATCTTGTTCCATTTTCTGCCAACATGCCTGCCATAGATTCTGCTGGTTCCACTTGCTAGGTAAAGCAAGTATCTCCAAGGACGATGCTAATGGACCGTCCTCACTGCCAGAGAACTGGGGAATGAGAGCTCCCAGGCATCAACTCCCCCTGAACCACTACCCCCAGCTTCCTGTCCCCTGGAAGGGCCTGACTGCTTCCTGCTTGCACCACAGGCTTAACCTGCTTAGGGCCTGAGCCATGAAGTCCTCTATACCCTGCTTGGAAGGTAGGTCCCTCAGATCCAGCCTCAGGTCCTCAGAGAGGGGCTGCATCCAGTGCCTGTCTGATCAGCAGATTTTAATGATGGCCAAATTTCACAGCAGGCCACTGAGCTTCCGGCAACACCAACCTAAGAAGCGAATGTGGCTATCGATTCTCTCTGCCTGCCTTGAGCTGTCTCTCCTTGAAGGCTTTTAAGAGGGGTAGAGCTCCACAAAAGAATGGATTACATTTGCAAATCAGGGTTCTGTGATTCACTCCTCCTCCCCACTCTCAAAAAGAGCCTGTGGCAGGGAAAATCTCTTCTCTGTGCAGCTGGGAGCCGGGGTGAACCCTCCCCACAACTCCTACCCTACCCTACCCTGCCCTGCCCTGCCCAGCCCAGGGGCTTGGGTTGCCCCTACTCTGAGAATCCTGTTTCCTCCCTCATACTACTGTGGAGTGGTAGAAAAAGCCAGTAAGCACCTTTCCCTACTCCTTTTGGGGCACCGGAGCCCCTTGCCACTCCAAATTCTCCAACCTACCATCCCTCAGGCTCCCACAGAGCACTTCCCCACAGTTCTCTTCTCTCCAGCCATTTTCTCCTACTGCACATAGGGCCGGGAATCAGGGGTGCGGTAAGGACTGGGATCTCTCGTCCCCTAGGCACACAGCCCCAGGGTCAGAAAGAGATACAGGTAGTGGCCACACCTAGGTCCCATTGAGGATGAGACCTTACCAGTGACCTGCGGCCCTACTGGGGTGCACAGCCCTAGTCCACAGTTCCCAGAGTCCCAGAACAGATCCGCCCTCAGTCATCTGTCCATTTCCTGAACATTCACAATCAAGCTCAGATTCACGTACTCCAGCCTAGCAGACAGCAGGCATGTAGACCCCTATCAGAACATGAACAGCCACAGATCACTACAAGGGTCGGCTCTGTTGGATACCTAGAGCCACCATGTCACTTTGTTCACTGTAATGTGCTACAGCCCGTTCCTTGCAACTGTCACTGGGCCCCAACCAGGAACAAGGCCAGGAAGGCAGTCTTCATCACACCACGAGTGAGGAGGCCCCCCACTCACTGAGGTAGCACACACAAAGAAGAGAACAGAGTTGGCTCATTGTCCAGCATTCTACCTGTCCCCTCTGCATAGTGGGGGCCACCTCTGAGCCCATGATGGCTATTCTCAGAGCTGTCTCTGCAATCAGCTGTGACCATTACTGCTGCCCATGCTGTTGCTATGTCTAGGGTGACTCTGCCTGGCAATCCAGACTAGGGAAGGCCACGTATGGGTGGCAGTCTTCATCCATGGCCATTGTCAGCTAAGGGAAGGAGGGGACCCAGGGACATAAGCAGGAAATCTAGTGACAAACTGTCCTGGGCTCACCCTGGGGCTGGTCTCACCTGTATTCCAGAACACAATGGAAAATGCCCCTCACTTGCCTAGTGCTGAGACCAGGGCAGTGTCCCCTTGGCAATATTTCCCCCCCTCTCTCTTTCTCTTTCTCTCTCCCTCTCTCTCTCTCTCTCCCTCCCTCTCTCTCTCTCACACACACATACATACACTCTCTCTCCCTCTCTCTCTCACACACACACTCTCTCTCACACACACACATACACTCTCCCTTCTCTCTCTCTCTCTCCCTCTCTCTCTCCCTCTCTCACACACACACATTCTCTCCCCCCCCTCTCTCACACACACACACAGACCTCAACCTCTAACATGCCCTCTCTGCTTCATGTGACCACAGAGAGGACCATACCAAGCTGCACCCCTGTGACCTGGAAGGCATCATCTGTCGCCAGGGACGTGGTTCTCAGTGACCCTATGTTCTAGGCTGAATGAAAGGCCAGTGCACTGGGCTGATAGGAACCCCACACTGTTCTAGGCCGAATGAAAGGTCAGTGCACTGGGTTGATAGGAACCCCACGCTCTCCTCATTCCCCCACGGCGGTGATCGTCCCAAGTCAGCAGAGAGGACCTGGAGAAGGCTGGAGCTGGCAGCTCAAACGCATGCACACACACACACACACACACACATGCACACACGCATGCACACGCACACAGTGTCTGCTGGCTGGAGCCGGCAGCTCAAACACACACACACACACACACGCACACGCACACGCACACATACACACACACACATATACACACACACTCATACATGCATGCACACACACACACACACACACACGCACATACACACACACTCGCGCACACACACACAAGCCCCACAGTGTCTGCTGGCCCTCCTCCCTTCCAGCTGCTCTCCTGACCCCCAACCCCTCTCTCACCTGCTGTGGCCTTGGAGAAACCGAAGGGCATAGAGTCAGGGAACTGCATCACTGGGGGCCACACATTTCTGGCCCAAGCAAGAATCCAGGGGCAGGGGAGAGGACTAATTATGGCCCAAGGATAAAAACGGCAGCCAAGCAGCTGTGCAGGGTGGAAGGAATGCTCCCCTCAGAGAGACATTTTCCAATTCCTGGGCTGCCGAGAATGCATTCTTTGACATTTATGAGGCCCAGGCTCCCCATAAACCTAGATTCCAAAGAGGCTGACAGCTGGTCAGATCCCTGGAACCCAGGACTGCGGGACTGCCCTTTACGATGGGCGCAGCTGCAGCTGCAGTGCCCGAAGGAGCCCCGAAACCTAGAGGCAGCTCTGTCCTCACTCAGCTCCCCTCAGCAGCTGGAGAAAGTGGGTCTCCGTTACCTTGACAGATGGAATTTAGAGGTTCAGAGAGACTAAGAAACTTTTCATAGCTGTGTGCCAGAATGACTGGCTGCTGTCTATGGCCACACGGTGCCTACTTGGTTCATAGCACCGGCTATTAGGTATATATAAAAACAAGGCTGAAGGGGAATTCCCCAACATGAACAGTGTACCACTGGGGAGCAACATGCTTGAAGATGCCTTCCCTTTCCTATGCCATCGGCTTTTGCTGCTACGGATACTGTGTACTCACAGCAGGAAATAGAATGTGTGTGTGGAATTATGCAGGATGGTGGGCCAGAACACCGCCAGAGACAGCCACCAAAGCTGGACCCAGAGCCCTCATCAGCTTTTAAAGCACTAAGAGAAGTACGTCTGACTTTGATGCTAGGCCCAGAACTCAGGGGGGCCAGAGCCTTCAGACAAGCACAACACCCATGGCTCCCGGGCCTGGCTGACCACTGTCCTACTGACCAGACCATGTGCCTAGCAGCTGAGGCGGATGCCTCATGGATGGAGCTCACAGGTCCCAGGGGCTGCTCTGGGCATCTCTCACAGGTCCCAAGGGCTTCTCTGGGCATCTCTCACAGGTCCCAGGGGCTGCTCTGGGCATCTCTCACAGGTCCCAGAGGCTGCTCTTGGCGTCTCTCCCCAGTGCTAGGCTCTGGAACCTGAACATTTGCCCAATGGATAGATCCCTCATTGTATGTCAGAAGCAAATCCTTGTCCCAACAACTGCATGGAAACTTCCTGGTTTGAACTTTGCTTGTTCATGTTCTACATGGGGATACCCTGGATCAAGACCCCAGGTTCCCCAGAGAAAAAAAATCAGTCCATCATGACTTCTAGGAAGAAATGCTGTGTATGGTTGAATGTAGTGTCCCTTCAAGAGCTCATAAACTGAGGGTTGATCCTCCAGGTGATGCATTTGTGCTCCTAAAAACTTAAGACCTCATTAAAGGAAGTAGGTCAGAGGAGATGGCTCTTCCCACCTCGCTGTGTCCTGTCTCTGTGAGATGAGCACTTCCTTCACTCGAGTGATGTTCTGCTGCCCTGGGCTGAGCCCTCCAATCGTGAGCTCAAACAGATAGCTCCTCCCTTTAAGCTGATCTTTTCAGGCACTCAGTCACAATGACACAAAGGTCACCAAAGCAGAGGTTGTCACCCTAAAGCCCAGATTATCCTCACAAGTACTTTGTCAAATACAATGTCTAGTATGGGCAGATAACCACATACACAGAAAACAAGTTCGTTAATCAAGAGCCAAGAAAGAAGAAGGAGGAAAAAGAGGAGGAGGAAGAAGAAAAGAAGGAAGGGAGGAAGGAAGGAAGGAAGGAAGGAAGGAAGGAAGGAAGGACAGACATTAGGAACAGACATACAACGACATAAGATTTGGGAAATTCCAATAGATGAGATATAATCATATCTAATCACTAAATCAAATTTAGTGATGCTCACTAAATTTAAAGGTTTCAAAAGTATATGCAGGGGTCTGAAAAACTATAAAATGTGTCAAAGAAAATTTGAAAATATATCAAGCAGAGATGTCTGAAGCCGGAGCTGGTGGTGCAACCCAGTGGGTAGAGTGCTCACCTATCAAGCATGAAGTCCTGGATTTCGATCCCTGACTTATACAAACAAGGTGTGGTGGTGTACACTTGTGATCCCAGCAGGTGGAAGCAGGAGGATCATGGCCAGCCTGGGCTATATATTGAGTTCAAGGCCAGCCTGGGCTACGTATTGAGGTCAAGGCCAGCCTGGGCTACATATTGAGGTCAAGGCCAGCCTGGGCTCCATTGTGAGACCCTCTCTGGCCATCCCCATCAATGTGGTCACATATTAGAAGACAGGATATCGGGAGGGAGGATGCTATTTCTCCCAGGCTGCTTCAGTTTGAGACACTTTCAACAGAGATCCCACTGGGGCTTGTTTCTATGTCAACAGGGAGCTGGATAAGTGATCCCTCAAATAAATATCCAAGGAATTACACAGAGGCCTCAGCCCCCGGCATTACAAAGATGCATAGTAGGGAAACTCTGCGGACTGAGACCTTATTTTAAGGCCATTTGGAGGGTGATAGTGACACAAGAACAGGCAAAGGTCTAATGCAACAGAGCCACACAAAGACTTGGAAATTGTAGCCCCTCCCTCTGTAACTGTGGCAGTGGCAGCCAGGGGCATAGACCATCCTTTCAACAATAACCACTGGCTAGCCATAGGTGGCAGGCTCAGCTCACACCTCCACCAAGTTCCGGTAGCTCCAAGATGCAGGCAAGATGCAGAGATGCTGGAAGGTCAGAGCAGGGCTGGGCATCATGACCCTGGTGTGGGGTGGGTTTTTAAATAAGTCACTAAAAAGGAAAAGGTTAATGAATTCAGCAGCATTAATGTAAGAGAGTTCTGTTCCCAGGAAGTCCCCATAATGAGAGTAAAAAAAGCATGCCATACAGTGGCCATAGGCACAGCCAGCAAAGACCGGGGATCAAGGAAGCACATAGTGCAGTCAGTAAGGAAAACAGAAGCAGTGCAGAGCAGAGT
>NW_022196912.1:126059211-126064084 GCF_008632895.1 Mastomys coucha | reverse complement strand
AGCTTTGGCTCCCAGTGCCCTCATTGCGGCTCACCAGTCCCTGTAACTCTAATTCCAGAGAAATCCAAAATCCTCCTCTGGCCTCTGCAGGCTCCTTCATGCATGTGATGCACATAATCTCAGACAGGCACACACACAAGTTTAAAATAAAATATAATAATAATAATAATAATAATAATAATAATAATAATAATAATAATAGTAATAGTAATAATGGTTCCAACCAGCTATGGTGTACATTATCTTGGTAAATTGCTATCTGCTCTCTGACCTCTCTCAAAAGCTTTCTCTGGAAGTGGATGTGACATCTCCATTTCAGACCTAAGCATGTTTCTTAGTCCTTCAAGGCCTCTTCTCCTGGCACAGACTTCCCCGCCTAAGTCTGAGGCAGGGAGGAAAGGGCACCGAACTGCTCAAGAGAAGACGCACTGTGCCTCTGAAACAGCTAAGAGATGATCCATCTGCAACAGAGGTTACTGTTTATCCTGTGGAGTAAAACTGTCTGCAGTGGCACGGAGATGCTAGAAATTCAGCCACAGAGAGACGGCTCCACCTCGCCCAGAATGACAGCACCACTGTTTTCCTGGCCAGTTCCTGCTGGATTTTGTGAGTACCATATTTAATGTGCCTTGCTATCTGTCAGCTACTTCTCTCTGTGTTCCTTTACTTTTACTTGTTATATATATATGTAATAAACATGAGTCATTCAAACCTCAAGGTATGGCTACTGAAGATCATTCCCCAGATATCACCAAGGAGAGAATGCACACATTAGATATACAACATATCCAACCTCGCTCCAAGTCTAAGTAACTCACAAGAAACCCACAATGGCCTCCTCCTACATGCCCATCGAATTGGCGAAAGGCCTGAATTCCGGTGTGCCAGGAAGATGCATTTAGGCCGAAATGGAAAGCTCACCAGAGAAAACCACTCAGACACACTGTAGAAAGTCTTTACTCCAGCCAGCTAGGACCACATCCGAGTGTTTGGGGACCTTGGTGTGTCCCTGAGTGTCCAGAACACAGGGTTTTTAAAAGCAGAAACTACATCCTGGCATTTTTCCCTGTAGCTTCAGGGGGTGGGGCTTTGCAAAAGCAAGCAGTTTTAACTGAAGCTAAGATACATGGTTAGCTGGAGGGGGTCTGCACAAACCTGCAGTTTTAACAGAAGCTGAGATAAGTTAGCTAGGACATCCTGACCTTTAGTTCCTAAAATAGAGTTGAGTATTCTTCCATGGGATTATCCATCAAGGAGAGCAGATTCTAGTTAAACTCGGGATAGCCTCAGCAAGAATACAAGATCTCTACACCGTCTCACCCTGTGACAGTGCTTGCTAAGCCTGACCACCTGAGCTGGCTGACTAGACCCCACATAGTAGGACATCAGAACCGGCTTCTGCAAGTCATCCTCTGGTCTCCACAAGAGCATGATGGAATAAATTAATTTAAAGTTTTAATTCATTAATTAATTTCCAAAACAGAAGAACAAACAGGGTGGAGCACAGAATCTTTTAGGGCCATGGGGCATCTTGTGTGATACAGGGTGCATTTGTGAAACCCACCGACCACAACAGGCAAAGAGTTAAGTCCTTTGTGAGCCACAGGCTATAGCTAGCGACTCCATCTGATAGCAGGTCCACAGGCAAACAGGAGCTCAGCACTGCTTACTTGTCTCCCCTGTGAATGTTTATTAAACGCTCAAAAACCAGTCCATGAAAAAGCAAAACAACACCCCTAACATGGTTTGAATATGCTTGGCTTAGGGAGTATAGTACGATTTGGAGGTGTGGCCCTGTTGGAGTAGGTGTGTCACTGTGGGCGTGGGCTTTAAGACCCTCATCCTAGCTGCCTGGAAGTCAGTATTTTGCTGACAGCCTTCGGATGAAGATGTAGAACTCTCAGCTCCTCCTGCACCATGCCTGCCTAGATGCTGCCATGTTCCCACTTTGATGATAATAGACTGAACCTCTGAACCTGTAAGTCAGCCCCAATTAAATGTTGTTCTTATAAAAGTTGCCTTGATCATGGTGTCTGTTCACAGCAGTAAAACCCTCTAACTAAGACAACTTCCCGCCCCCCAAAAAAGCCACTAGACTGGCATTATCTAAAAGGAATAAAGACACATACTCCTAATGCTCCAGTAACTGGACTCCTAAGAAGGGTCCTTGAACCTTCATGAACGTGTTCAGAGAAGGCATGCTGATACCAGCCAGTCACACTGGACTGGAGAATGTCCCATCCTCATCAGCTGGGGACAGGACAGATAAACTGCACACTGCAGCTATGCAAGGCCATAGAATATCACCAGAGATCACAGCCAACTCAAGTGTCATCCAAGCCTGTGGACTGGAAGACGCAGCTAAGAAGGCCGGCTGAGCATCGTGACCAAAAGCCAGAAAAAAAAAAAAGGGTGAATGTAACCAGTTTAATTCCAGCAGGGACAATATGCATGCTTATAGGACTGCTCAAAGCCAGTGCAAAGAGGATGGGGAGAGAGGGAGAGGGAGGGGGAGGGGAGGGGGAGAGGGGAGGAGAGGAGAGGAGAGAGAGAGGAGAGAGAGAGAGAGAGAGAGAGAGAGAGAGAGAGAGAGAGAGAGAGAGAGAGAGAGAGAGAGAGAGGCTGAGTGATGATGAAGGGGAAAAGTCAGCCAGAAGGGACTGGGGCTGCTGGAGTGATGCAGTGGTCCCTCTTGAGTTTCAACTTGACTGGTATAGAATCACCCAGAAGACACACCTGTGGGTGTGTGTCTGTAATAGCCTCTCTGCCAAGGATTAGCTAAGGGGTTACTCTACCCTCAAAGTGGATAGCACTTTCCAACAAACAGCTTAGGTAGAAAGAGGTCTGGAGAAAGAGGAAGTACACATGTGCCTGCCTTCACATCTTCTTCCTGTTTGGTTGCATCTATTGCTGCTGCTGCTGCTGCTGCTGCTGCTTCTGTCTTCCATGAACATCTTGGGCCTTCAACTGTGAGCTGACTCCAGAGATCTCCAGGCCTTCAGCACTGGATCAGGACTGCCGAGGCTCCAGGCTTTGTACCCCGTGCAGCTACCGAGTTCTCAGCCCTCCCCACAAGCCCACAACCACTGCAGTGCTCCCTACCCCCTGGTGTGTAAGCTGGTCTAATAAATCCACTCTAACAGTATAGACATATCTTCTACTGGTTCTGTTCCTCTAGAAAACCCTCGCCTAATGTAAGTGATTTGAGCGCCAGCCTCATAGATTCAGGCTTTATCACTCCTGGGCATAGTGCACATTTATGATTTAGGCGCAATTCCTCATGTGTATTGTATCTTACAAAAAATAAGCACTAAAAATGAGGAAAATGGACTCTGTTCTATTATTTGGTGTATTCTGCTTAGAGTGGAGTGTAAGTCATAGTACTAGAAACCCCTGAGTCCTAGCGTCTCCACTCCTGCCTCAGCTTTGCAGTGGCTTTGCAGGGGCCCGGACGGAACCCTGTCCTTGCAGGGGCTTGGGGCCCAGAACCCTAAGGATGATGTGGAAGTGAAGAAAGGACAGGTATTGAAGAAACAACAGTCACATAGACACAAAAAAGCTGGGATCAGGTAGTCTAGGATCCCTGGTGTTGAAAAGCCACAGCACAGAGCATTTATTATGTAACAGTTGAACAGGGCTGCATGATTACTACACAGAGACAAACGAGGAGGCAGGGTTATTACAAACAGCGGAACAAGGAGACAGGCTTAGCTAATCTCAGTAGGCTCAGTCTCTGGAGGAGAATAGCCTTCAGGCAGTAAATATGGCAGTGGGTAGAGATACCTGTGAGGACATTTTCTGCTCACACCTGAGGGAGGCTTTGCCGTCCCTCTGAGCCTCACCAGGAAAGGATCTGGCACTCCAGTGGGTCCTTGACACGCTGCTGGGACAATGTCAAACATCCACTCTCACGCATCCCCTACACACCCACACTCACACCCTGGCTGTCACTCACCCAGAAATGGCTGCAGGTGTCCAAGGTCCGCACAACCAATGCCATGTGTCACAGAGGTCCTGCAGCTTGGTTACGATAGGACCCTCCACACACTCCAGCAGTTCATAGATGGGTTAGATGTTGGGGTGGGCCAACTAAGTCCTGGATATGCACCTGGGTGATAGCTGAGTTGGTCAGCCTGCCACCCCTCCTGTACCCACATCACCAGGGCCAGCTCTACCGTGCTGCCCAGGTGAGAGGTAGGGCCAGCTGTCTCAGACCTACAGGCCTCTGGGGCCAGAAGAATCCCACTTTACAGAAGAAAGTGAGTTCCACAGAGCTCCTTCAGCAAATAGCAGGTCTTATGACATTATCAGGCCCAGAGTTCTAGAGAGACAGTTTCTCCCTGCTCCACTACTTGAAGCCTTCTGTCTTCTGTGTTGTGTAACATCTCACCTTCCATACAGGAGGCCAAGGAGATAAAGACCGGATCTCCCAAATGCTTGGCAAACCTGTTGGTTCTGACCTGGTGACCTTGGCCACAGAGTCCCTGTGTGAGCTTTCTGCCTTGTATAGTCCCCAACCCCACCACCATCACCACCACCACCACCACACACACACACACACACACACACACACACAGAGAGACAGACAGACAGAGACAGAGACAGAGAGACAGAGAGAGACAGAGACAGACAGACGGACAGATGGACAGAAACAGAGATACAGAAAGAGAGAGACATGGATATAGAGACCCACACATGGACACAGACACAGACACGCACACATACACAGAGACATGGACACAGACACATACACACAGAGACCCACACATGGACACAGACACGCACACATACACAGAGACATAGATACAGACACATACACACAGAGACCCACACATGGACACAGACACGCACACATACACAGAGACATGGACAC
>NW_022196912.1:126051098-126059181 GCF_008632895.1 Mastomys coucha | reverse complement strand
ACGCACACATACACAGAGACATGGACACAGACACATACACACAGAGACCCACACATGGACACAGACACAGACACACACACATACACAGAGACATGGACACAGACACAAACACTGAGACGCACAGACACACACAGATAGACACATGTCTGGGAGCTGCAGACTTGGTATGGAGGACCAAGGTAAGAGCTGGAGACTAGTCCTCAATTCACTCTCCATCTTAAATGCATTCAAGCACCGAGGTAGTTAAAGCCCCCCAGCCAGTCTGATCAATTCATTATCATTTCTAATACAGATCAATACTCACTAGCACCCATCTGACAAAGCCTACAGCCTTCAGACCCAAAACATGAAAGACTTCCTAAGCTGTTGCCAGCCCCTCCCCACACCTCGTCCCATCATGATCCTGATCGCTGCCCTGGAAGGATGCAAATCGATGCCTGGCATTGATCACCTTTCCTCAGGCAGCCGCAGACACGTGCCAACCCCTCCCCCACAGCCCTCTGGCTAACTGAATCTCTGTCTCTGACATAAATGGGGGCCTCTTAAAAAGCCTTGATTGCTCTTCCACCCCAAGGTCCACTGCCTAGAGGCGCTCCCCCCTGACACATGCTGTGCATCCCAGCTTTGTCTCCAGTAATAAGGATTTGTCTTCCAGTTCAGCCCTATGTCTAATTTATCAGGCCAGGTGCAGCTAATCTGCTTCCTGGTTGCTGGCTGGACTTGGGGGATAAAGATGGGTGTGTCAGCTGTCCCTGCTTCTCTGTGCAACTGCACAAAGGACAGGACAGTAAGAGGAAAAGATGGAGAGGGGGAGGAAGAAAGGGGGGAAAAAAGGGAAGGAAGAAGGGAGGAAAGGAGAAGTGAGGAGAGGAGAGGAGATGGGAGAGAGGAAAGGAAGAGGACAGGAGGGGAGGGGAAGGGAGAGGAGAGGAGGAGAAGGAAGAGGAAGGGAGAGGAGGGAGAGGAGGGGAGAGAAGGGAGAGGAGGGGAGAGAAAGGAGAGGAGGGGAGAGAAAAAGAAAGGAAGAGGAAGGGAAGGGAGAGGAGAGGAGAGGAGGGGAGGGGAGAGGGTAGAAGGGGAGGGGAGGGGAGATGGGGGACAGGAGGGGAGGGAGAGGGGAGGAGAGGAGAGAAGGAAGAAGCAAGGGGGGAAAAGGAAGTGGGAAGGGAAGGGGGTATGGCTCAACACTATCTGGTCTTCAAATGGAGCCAGCAGAAGCTGCCGTGTGGTGTCCCCAAGGGGATCACTCTAACCAGTCCCTGCCATCCTGGTCATTTCTCGCTGGGAACTCTGACCTCACAAAGCTACTATGAACACTCAAGAAAAGCAGGGACAAAGGTCTGCTACTGAGACCCACACACAAGAGATCTCAATAAAGGTCAGCTCTGGTGGCTACCTTTAACAGCATCGCTGTACTGGTCACGCCTTGCGACATTGCCTCCATTCCTGCAGAAGATGTAGAGCACAGTCAGTAGGATGTATTCACCTTGACTGCCCCCTAAAGATGCCCCCTGGATACCAGGTGTCAACATTCTTTTTCAGGTGGCAGAGTTGCCACATGGAATCTGATGCCAGCACATGCATTGTCCCCAGGGGCACTGCACACATCCCAGTAAATGCTCCTGGACAGGCAGCAGCTAAAGCCAATCAAACACTGTAAATACTATGTGTCCAGGGCTTCAACTACCTTACATGCTCTAAGTAAATAACAGGCCTAGCTGGAAACTCCCTCAAACAGCCTCCTGATCCTGGGCTGCTCCGTCTTGGAGCTAAATGACAGCCAGGTTCTCTAGAGAGAGGGTGCACAGCAGGACGTGCAACTGTCTGTCTGGCACTGGCATCACTGGGGGCAAGCCTTCCCCTAAGCAGACCAAAGAGGATTGGGGTGGGCTGGGGGTCCCTATCTCTTCAGCATGCCCGGTATTCTCTCAGGTTTGGGTATTAAATGCCCCAGGTGGGCACACACAGAAGCCAGTCAATGGAGCACAGCAAGACCCGTGAGAATTAAGTTCACGCAGCCAGCCTCAGCTTACTCCTCTATAAAGGAGACATGATAGCATCTACCTGGAGGGAGTGGGCTCAAGTGCCCGCCCAGGATTACACACTGGAAGTGTCATGTGAGCTCCCATGACCAGCTACCTCCAGTCAGGTCTGTCCGCACTGTGTGCGTGCCCATCCCCACACACCGCCATCACAATATAAGAAGGACCGTGTACCACCCACCCATGCAGAGGTCTGTGGCACCACACTGCGTCTGCACTGAAGTCCCAGGCCCCTAATGGCCTGTGCTAGCCACATTATATCAACTTGACACAGACTAGAGTTACTCAAGGAGACAGAGCATCAATTGAGAAAACACCCACACCAGATTGCGTTTTCTTAATCATCAACTGATGTGGTAGGGCCCAGCCCATGGTGGATTGTGTCACCCCCAGACAGTTGGTCCTGAGTTGAATAAGAAACAGCCATGTTGCATTGAATGAGAGCCATGGGAAACGAGCCGGTAATCTGCCCTCTTCTGTGGTCTCTGCTTCAGTTCCTGCCTTGGGTTCCTGCCTTGAGCTCCTGTTCTCCCTTCTCTCCTGCTACACTTGTAAGCCATGGTGGAATATGCCCTTCAGTGCCTAAGCTGCTCTTGATCATGGGGTTGGTTTCATCACAGCGATAGAAACCCCAACTCTGCACCACGACTGGCTCTCTTCCCATTCTCCTACCCTTGGAAACAATGCTGCCTTCCCATGCTAAAAACCCTTGGAGAATTCTCTCAGGCCCTAACGGAGATATATGTATGTCCCTTGCTGGCACAAGAGCTAATTTGGTGTCTCCATTTTTAATATTTTTTTCCTTAGGAGTCCACCCTGTCTTACAACATTAGCAGCTACTCCAAGTCTCCTGTTTCACAGGGTTTCATCCACTTCTCTCTCACTATGACCCAGCACCCAGAAAACACACAGGAAAGTGGGGTCACACTGGCTCAGCTTCACACCCCAGCTTAAGGCCTCTTGGCTAGTCCCAGAGCCAGGCTCTAGACCCCTCTTTTTTCACAGGGCCACAAGGCTGTCTATGCATGTTACCAGGCAGCCTTCCCACAGCAGGCCCTGAAAATGGGCCAAGTCTCCTGAGTGGGTCATAGCAGTGGCCAAGAGAATCCACTGAGGTCACCTGTGCTGGATGAATGGTCATGTCACTACAGTGGCCACAAGGTGACCTGATGACTCAACTTCCAGCCTGGAGGGCTGTGTGTATCTCTATAGTCACCTCCAGGGTGTATGGTGTATCTCTTCTCTAAGGACTGTCTTAGATCATACTCCCCATGTCTAGCTTGTCCTCACCCACATTCTCTACACACACACACACACATACACACACACTCACACAGAATCACACATATATACACACACACTCAATCATATTCACACACACTCACATATACACTCACACACACTCACACAGAATCACATATATATATACACACACTCACACACATACTCAATCATACACACACTCATATATATACTCACACACTCACTACATAATGACATTCATTGACACACGGACACTCACAAACACATACACTCATTCACATACACACACACATTCACACTCACACACACATGCATGCACTCACACACTCACATTCTCACTCACAAGCACTCACCCATACACATCACTCACACACTCACACACACACATGCATACACTTACACACACTCACAAACACATACACACTCATACCGTGGAGTAGGCCTGAAAATGCAGACAGACAAGAGGCCGACTAGTAAGCTGACAGTTCCACCACAGAGGCTCTCATGGACAGAGGATAGAGAGGCCAGGCTAGGCAGGCCAGGAGGGCTCATGGACATCACTGCCTAGAAACCCTGGCTCATAATCCAATCATGAAAATTCTCCATGTTTACCAATCACATTGACCTCAGCTCTAGTTGCCTGTGCTGAGGAGATACGAGGACAGGGGTACCCTTCCTGGCAGGGAGGGTCCCTAAGCTGGTATCTGCCTTGCCATGTTCCTGCAGCCTCTTCCACTTGGCGGTGTTTGTTTTTCAAAGCCAAAGCCAGTCCCACTGGGCTCAGCTGCTGCCTCTGGGCAAGTTTAACATGGCAGACAAGATGCAAGAGGGAAGCCCCTGTGCACCCCAGCATCAGGATGAGCACCCTTCCACCGCAGGGATCTGCATGAATGAGCACCATTGGTGGCTTGGCAGTTCACCCTCATCGATGCCACCAAGTCTCCAGGGCAAAAATCCCCAGGACACCCACCCAGCCAGGGAGCGAGGGGAAGAGAAAAGCAGCCGCAGAGCTGGGTGAGCAGTTCTGGGTCAGAGTATGAATGGGGCCTCTGGGCCACCCCCACTCCCATCCCCACCCCCACCCCCGCCCACCTTGGCTGCTGAACAAGAGGCTCAGAGCAGCAATTCAGCTCACCATGAAGAACTAAGTACAGACACATAGCTGCGTAGCAGGCTGTACCAGGTTCATGGCCATAGCTACCAGGCCAAAGGAGGCATTGGCTGGGAGGAGTAGGAACCAGCCAGACTTTGGGTCAAAGGAGAGAGGAAGCCTCTGTGTCCCTGATGACGGAGGCCAGACCTGAGACAGTCAAAAGAAGCTACTACTGTTGTGTGTGAGACTCCAGCTTGGGCCTCAAGATTCTCTGCACCACACCCTGAGGGCAGCACAGTGCCATTGCCCAAGCTGGCTCCACCCACAAGGGCTGGACCCCAGAGCGGCACTGCAGGAGCCAGGCAACAGCCCCAGGCTGCAGACTGCCATTCCCCTAGCCCATTCACGTTAGGGAGCCCAAGGGGCAGAGCAAACCACACACTCGTTGTCCTCAGATGGCCTGGGTGAAAGCCATTGTTGGCACAACTTGCCATCTCGGGCAGAATAGAAGGTGTGTAGGCGTGGGCCCGGCCTTGCTATGTGGGGACTGACTTAGATATTCCACTTTGGTGGCATTCCATGTTCAGCTGTCATGTCAAGCCCTTTCACACAGGCATCCTCCCACCCCCACTCAGCTATCTGAGGTTCTGCCTGCTGTGTCCTGGGTACCCCCAGGGTGAGTATTGAACAGCCATGACCCTAAGAGAATTCACTGGGTGGGGGTGTGGACACTTCAGGGACTGGCCCGGACTGCAAATTGATTATGCAGTTTGGGATTTTGAGAGATGGCTAACCAGCAAGCACTGGTATGACGGGCCTCATGTGGAAGCACCTACATGGGCCGCTAAACGGCTGCGGGCCCTTTACCTGCCTCCTCTGGGTCAACTCATTCCACCAAGCATCTCTTGCAGCTCTGGCATGCTGAGCTAGGGAGGGACCCAGGAGATATGTGATGGATAGGGTAGGCCCAGGGTCACAGACAGTCCCTCAGAGCATAGGACCAGAGTACTCTGTAACCCGTCAGAAACTCCAGTTATGAAGCAAGATGGTGGGGCTCCTGTTTCTCAACTCAGAGCTGGGCACAGAACTCAGTGAAACAGACATCCCCAGCTTGTATCCTCACACTGTTAGGCAGAGGCAGCTACGGAACCTGAGCAAGGCTGTTGAGCTGTGCCCGTATTAAGGCACGGCCAGGAGAACAGGTCTTTGACCTGCGGCATGCCAGTGCAATCCGGAAGATCTTTTTTCAATTACCCATACGCGGGAGCCTGGTTTTCCATGTCAGAGAACAAATATTTCATCATTTTTATCTTTCCTGTCAAGCCCAGAGTAGCTGCTCACTACAGTCTCTTGAGGAACTCTGTGTAACGGGAGCAGGGCTGGGCTCAGCTGTCAGCAGACCATAGAACTTTGAGGGTAAGAGACTGCCTGGCCCTTGGCCCAAGAAGGCAGGTCACCAACTGGTCTTCCCCAGACCCAAAGGATTTCTGTGCCTCCCTGGTAGCCACTACCCAAGGGCTTTCCATACCCGACCCTGGTACGTGGCCCTCAGCTGGGGCCTCACAAACAGCCTCCCCACAAATAGAAGGGAAGCTCTCCTCTTTACCTGGCACCCTGAGGTCCAGCCACTGGAATGCTTTCCAATGCCCACCCTGCCTGGCAAGCTGCTCCTGGTGCCCTTGGATGCTTCAACCCACTTTTGTGCCTCTGTTCATCCACCCTGGATGCTGACATGCACACCTGTAATCTCTCTGTGTGTCCTGCTCCCACTGATGGCTAGACCCTAAACTCCACCTGTGGCTGATGCCAGCCCCCACTGGTTTCAGCTCCTGGTGCCCCCCAGAGCCTGGCACTCCACTGTGGCTCAGAGAACATGAGAGCCACTGAGCAGGAGTGGGAATTTCAAGACCCAGGGCCCTCATCTGTCAGACAAGGGGCTTTGAATGGCCTCTAGTGCTGCCATGTCTACAGAGCAGGAGCTTGGGAAAGAGGAGATGGAATGCCCTGAGGGGCCTGCACAACCTGAGGGGAGGCTGGGGAGCAGTAAGAGGGAGTCTGCCTCAGGGAGGACCTGGTAGGTGCCTGTGTCCTGGGCCACATCTCCAGAGACTCTGCCCCCCGGGGGGCATCAGAGTTGAGCCACATCTTGTGGAAAGAAGTGTGTGGGAATTCTGACTCTTGCCAAGATGCAGCTGCCTCAGTTGCAAATACAGATGGGAGCATCTAGCACAAGAACGTGAAGTGACCCACCGTGTCACAGGACCAGCCAAGGGAACCAGAGAAGGCCATCTGACTCCAGGAGTTTTGCTAGCTCCCTCTCTGGGACCCTGCCTGCCCATCCTGGGGAGCACACAGCTCCCAGTGGGTAAAGAGCACCCCAGTTTCTCCACCATGCTGAACCTACCATAGGTAGAAGTAGAGAGGCTAGATCAAGCCACCAGTGAACGCTCTGGCTAGTCCAGGTTAATGAGCATGAAATGGAGTCCCTTGTGGTCTCCCTGTGTCCTGAGAAGGCCTTGGGGTTGTCCCATCTATGTGAGTGAGCCAGGTCTGGGTGTCAACATGCAGAGAAGTAAGCTCAGGCCTCTGGCCCCAAAACAAGGACTTTGGGCTGAATCAACAAAATGTCATGCTTCTCTCCTGTAGAATAATAAATCCATGTTCGGAAGAATCCCCAAGCCAGGGAACATCTGTATATCAGAGAAACGGCTGTCGAGCTTAACAGCCCCTTCTCCTCAGTCAGCTGTGGCCCCTTACAGAGACTCCTGTTGCGGCCAGCATGTCTGGGCCTCCTGAAGGCACTGGGGTTATTTATGGACTAGGAATCCAGACCAGAGACAACGAGCAGCCGCAAATTGACCCTCCTGCCCGCCTGCCCCGTCGCCCCCTCCTATTATTTATCCAGGATGAGGTGAGAAACTGACATTGTATATTCATCCCAGGCCCCCAGAACCTGTCACTACACCCTTATTTACCGACAGCCCCTGTCACCAGACAGAGCTGCCTCACTGCCAAAGACACTGTTTAATGGATGCAGAGAGCGATGAACTTCGCAGAGGCTGGTGTTCTGAGGGGGCGGGCAGCCACGTGTGCTATTGTACTGGGGAGGCCCCTCCTCCTTGTAACCTGTAAAGAGACATCATGCACCGCTCTGCTGTGACTATGGCTTCTGAGCAGCTGCTGGACTTAATTAAATGCCCCTCTCTGGGTCTCTCTTAGAGACAACCAGTCATGTACAACCCCCATCCACCTGCAAAGCGGCCCCTCGATGCGCCCACTCCGCCCGACCCTAGCCCTGCCTCTGTCTGGATCCCACCCAGACATCCACAGGCTGCTAATTGCATGGTGGCTTGCCAGGGCCTTCCCAGATCATTAGGATTCATCACCATACTCCCCTGGCTCCGGCCACAGCTGCCCAGCCAATCACGGGCCACCTTGGCCTCGGGAAGGAGGTGACCTGTGATGTGAGCTCCTGCTGAGACCTCTGTTCCATCATTGTCACATGAGAAGGGGCTCCAGAAGGACTTACCACCAAAAGCATCCTGAAGCCTGTCATCAAATATTGATAAAAGGCAGAGGGGAGAGGACTATGTAAATGACTTATCAATGGCCAGGCCTGGCTCTCAGGCCCTGCAGTCAGGGAGGGGCCTACATGGTGGGCTTGCCTTTGTTTTTTTTTTTTTTT
>NW_022196912.1:126019752-126050625 GCF_008632895.1 Mastomys coucha | reverse complement strand
CCCTGTACTCAGTCCAATGGATGGCTGTGAGCCTCTACATCTGTATTAGTCAGGTACTGTCAGAGTCTTTCAGGAGATAGCTATATTAGGCTGGCTTGTCCTTCCTTTAGTCTCTGCTCCGTAGTTAGTGTCTGCAACTCCTTCCGTGGGTATTTTGTTCCCCCTTTTAAGAAGAAATTAAATGTCCACATTTTGGTCTTCCTTCTTCTTGAGTTTCTTGTGGTTTGTGGGTTGTTCTTCCTATATTCCGAACTTCTGGGCTAATAACCATTTATCAGAGAGTGCATACCATGTGTGTTCTTTTGTGATTGGGTTACCTCACTCAGAATAGTATTCTCCAGATCCATCCATTCCCCTAAGAATTTCATAAATTCATTGTTTTTAATAGCTAAGTAGTACTCCATTGTGTAGATGTACCACAATTTCTGTATCCATTCCTCTGTTGAGGGACATCTGGGTTAACTCAAGCAAATCAGAGGCCTTCCTCTACACAAAGGATAAACTGGCAGAGAAAGAAATTAGGAAAACAACACCCTTCACAATAGTTACAAATAATATAAAAACCTTGGTGTAACTCTAACTAAGCAAGTAAAAGATCTGTTTGACAAGAACTTCAAGTCTCTGAAGAAGGAAACTGAAGAAGATCTCAGAACATGGAAAGATCTCCCATGCTCGTAGATTGGCAGGATTAATATATCAAAAATGGCCATCTTGCCAAAGGCAATCTACAGATTCAATGCAATCCCCTTCAAAATTCCAACTCAATTCTTCACAGACTTAAAAAGAACAATTTGCAAAATCATCTGGAACAACAAAAAACCCAGGATAGCCAAAACTATTCTCTACAATAAAGGAACCTCTGGTGGAATCACAATCCCAGACCTTAAGCTGTACTACAGAGCAATTGTGATAAAAACTACATGATATTGGTACAGTGACAGGCAGGTATATCAATGGAATAGAATTGAAGACCCAGAAATGAACCCACGCACCTATGGTCACTTAATCTTTGACAAAGAAGCTATAACCATCCAGTGGAAAAAAAAGACAGCATTTTCAAGAAATGGTGCTGGCTCAACTGGAGGTTAGCATGTAGAAGAATGTAAATTGATCCATTCCTATCTCCTTGTACAAAGCTCAAGTCCAAGCGGATCAGGGACCTCCACATCAAAGCAGATACACTGAAACTAATAGAAAAGAAAATGGGGAAGAGCCTCGAACACATAGGCACAGGGGAAATTTTCCTAAACAGAACACCAATAGCTTATGCTCTAAGATCAAGAATTGACAAATGGGACCTCATAAAGTTGCAAAGCTTCTGTAAGGAAAAAGACACTGTCAATAGGACAAAATGGCAACCAACAAATTGGGAAAAGATCTTTACCAATCCTATATCTGATAGACGGCTAATATCCACTGTATACAAAGAACTCAAGAAGTTAGAGTCCAGAGAACCAAATAACCCTACTAAAAAATGGGGTACAGAGCTAAACAAAGAATTCTCAACTGATGAATACCGAATGGCTGTGAAGCACCTAAAGAAATGTTCAACATCCTTAGTCATCAGGGAAATGCAAATCAAAACAACCCTGAGATTTCACTTCACACCAGTCAGAATGGCTAGGATAAAAAACTCAGGTGACAGCAGATGCTGGAAAGGTTGTGGAGAAAGAGGAACATTACTACATTGCTGGTGGGATTGCAAGCTGGTACAACCACTCTGGAAATCAGTTTGGCGGTTCCTCCAGAAACTGGACATAGTTCTACTGGAGGACCCAGCTATACCACTCCTGGGCATATACCCAGAAGATGCTCCAACATGTAATAAGGACACATGCTCCACCATGTTCATAGCAGCTTTATTTATAATAGCCAGGAACTGGAAACAACCCAGACTGCCATTGTTGTTAAACAGGGGCACCGGGGATTATTTTTACTTCAATTCGTAGAACAGATTCGTTAGTCAGATTATGCTCATGGAGGCAAACACCACACAAGCATTCAAGGCCAGAGCCACTAGCGTTCCACAGGGGTGACCTGCCTTCCCAGGAGGAGAGGGCACGGCCTGAAACACATGCTCTTACGTCAGGCCAGGCCAGGCCAGGCCTATAGACAGTAACCACTAGAAGCAATGGGGATGGGAAGCAGGTATGTGAGGGGAGAAACTTCTGGAAGATTTCTAACCTTTTAAGGTTAGGGGGAGCTTCAAGACTGTTCTGAGCTTCCCACAGCCTTGCCTGGGGTTACTTAAGGGCTCTTACACTGTCTTGTTTTATCCTATATGCAGCCTGTGCCCAGCCTGTACCCAGCCTGTGCCCAGCCTGTTAGGAGACGGTTTCCTGAGTCCAGCCATCTCAGGAACAAGTCCCACCTTGCTGACAGGGTCAAAACTGAGTTTATGTTCTTAGGCTCCAGAACCTAACTCCTTCCTGCCCTGCTCCTTTAGGTGTGTCTGTGAGCCAGTGAAGGATGGAACGAGGGAACAGGCTGTGATCTGTTATATAAACTAAGGCACACAAGTGGTTAAGTGTGCTTGCTGCCTGTCTTGACTTAAATATGTGCAGCTTGTCCACTCCTTTCTTCCCTTAGCATTCTAAAATTCTGGGCCAGAGTCCAGAAGGGCACGTGACTCCAAAAGCTGAATCAAGGACCCTGAAACCAGGTGACCCAGATAAGGCCTAGTCACCAACGTTAAGTTCTCTGTTTAAGTCCTTATGTCAGAAATGGTCAATGCAGCAGACCACCCTTGCTCTGTGTTCCCATTCTATAAAAATGTTGTACAGTCCCCATTTGGGGACGAAGTTCAGATCATGAACTGACCACCTCCCTGAGCACTCAAAAAAAATAAAGCTTTCATTTTGAAGCTTCTCTGAAGTGAGTTTTCTTGGCTTCCACTGGAACCCAATGACCCTTCTCCCGTCTTACAGCTGGGCTGGGGTTGAGGACTCTGCATAGCCATAACTGCGGGACAGAGGCAGTCCTCCAGCTGTGCATTCTGCTTAAGGGACAGCAATAATAAACCCTTTGCTCTCTCAAAAGTGGGGCTCCTATTGGCTTGATACTTGGGAGACAGAGGCAGAAGAATTGAAAGTTTAAAAGCAACTTGACTACAGAGCAAGAGTCTGTCTCAAAGAAGAAGAAAAAAATGAATTATCTGGAGTTGCTTTGGAAGCAACTTCCTGGCTCCAGCAAGATGGCTCATCAAGTACAGGTGCTTGTCACCAAGCCAGACAGCCTGGACTCTCAGGCTAGACCCACACACAGAAAACAAGAACTGACTCCTGCAGGTTGCCCTCGGCCATCTATATGGACATGCACACACCCACACACACAAGTTCTGGTCTAACTCCAACCGCACTGAGGACACAGCTCCACAGCCTGGTCTACACACACACACACACACACACACACACACACACACACATATATGTTCTGGTCTAACTCCAACCACACTGAGGATACGGCTCCACAGCCTGGTCTACCCACACACATGCCCCAGCCTGGTCCTCCCGCACACACGCCCCAGCCTGGTCCTCCCGCACACACGCCCCAGCCTGGTCCTCCCGCACACATGCCCCTGGAGTCCCCCCAGACATCAGTCAGGCAGCACTGTATTCTTCTGGACGGCACTCTAGCCCAATCCTCACCGTGTAGGATGGGGCTACTGAGGCCCCAGGAAGGAGAGGTATGGATAGAGCTGCACTTCCTGACCAGCAGCAGGGATGGGGCCTCCACACTCCTCCCTAACCATCCTGGACCCACCTCTGTGCCTGCCACTTTGAGCTCCAGGCTCCAGGGAGTTTATACAAAGGGTCCCAGTCTAGCCTTCTAGGCTAAGGAGAAACAGGTGGAAGAGCCCAGGCCTTCAGCTGAAAATGGCTTATGTCTGAGGCTAATCCACCAAGATGTTCTTGGAGGCTAGGAATTGGCTGAGCACAGTGATCCAGCATAGCCACAAGAACACTAATCCTCACCCGTCCGTCTGTGCTTTGGCAGCACACAGAACCCAGGCTTCCCATCCTCTGCTTCCCCCAGAGGGGAGAGAAAGGCCCTCTCAAGCCAGAGGCCAGAGTGCAGGCAGCTGACCTCTCCACCCGACGCACATCTGGACACACGGACTCTCACATTCAGCACCTTGCGGGTTACAGAGAACTCAGCGGCAAAAGTCTGGGTTCTGGCCCCAGCCCCACTTAGTCCTGAGGTACCGTTAGGTCAGTAGAGATTGGTCTCTAACCAGGTGGGTTCACTGAATCCCTGCACCCCAACAGCTTTTCTAAGACTTCCTCCTGTTTGGTAATAAAAAATGAGAAGAAATGAGAGTGCCCTCTTAGAATCATAAATGGGTCCCTTTGTCTGTTTCCAGGATGGAAGGCAGAACCCCCTACAAGGCCCCTGCCATCAGGGTGCTTGGAGTTGTGTGTGATCAGAGCACCGACAGCCAGGCAGCAAGAGCAGTTGGAAATCCAGTCAGGATTCCTGGGACACACACGAGAATGCCAGAGGGAACCAAGAACCCCAGATGGATGCAAATAGGCTCTGCTGAGAGCCCTAGGGTTCTAAGCTCCAGAGCCATGTGTGGCCTGGCTGCTAGGGACTGTCACTGAGGGTGCCCAGTGTCCATCACAAGGCATTGGCATCTTCACACCTCTTTATTCTGAGGGCCTGGTTCCCCTGCTGAGGACTATGTCTTTACAAGTTTGTAGGTTTACTGTCCCTACAGATCCTAAAACCCCAGTCCCCGACTTCAGTGTCACCTGCAGGCCCAGGAGAGCCTGCGTGGGGCCAGCGTGCAGGTACACAAGAGCAGAAGCAGCATCTCACCAGTTCCTCTCATCAGGGCGCCAGGGCCTCTTATCACTGCCCAAACCCAGATGTAGTAGTCGGTGTCCTGCTGGCCTTGCCAGCGGCCCTTTATAGTTCATCCCAAGGTGCTAAGAGGTACCCCAGCGGAAAGCAGCAGGTGGGAGGTGTGGAGAGCAGAGAGTGCTGTTTCTCATCAGCTGCCCCTCCCTGCTGCTAGCCTGATCCCTCCAGGACAGAATCTGCCCTTTGTCCAGAACAGAATCTGCCCTTTGTCCAGAACAAGACACAACTGCCAGCAGGCAGCATGCTGGAGAGGTAGAGGCAAACTGGATATAACTCACAAATCTCTTACCCACTTAGGGTCACCACAGCACCTAGCTCCAGCTAAAAACACCCAGACGGTATGAGCAAGGTCAGAGGAGAGACAGTCAGTGAGAAGTCCCTCCAAGACCTTTGGGGGGGAGCTGAAGCAGGAGGATTGTCAGTTCAAGGGTTGCGGAGGCTACAGAGTGAATTCAAGACCAACAAGGGGAAACTTAGTGAGATCCTGTCCCCAGATAAAAAAGTAAAAAGAAGCTGTGGCTGTAGCCAGTGGGCGAGTGCTTGCCTGGAGCTCCTGTGGCCCTGGTTCAATCCCTGGCACTGCAAACAGAAAGAAGGAGGAAGAAAGGGAAAGACATGTGTAGATCCCCCATCCCTCAACCACAGAAGCCCGTGTGATGAAAATGTGGGCCCCGCAGGGTCCTCCGACTGCCAGCACTGCGTTGTTGAGGACACCACGGAAGTCCCAGTGAGAATGGCTTGACTCAGTTTCCCAGCCTTGTTCTCCTATCAGCCTTTCCTCCACCCCCACTGCCCACAGCCCTCATTCAGCCCTCTGCAGCCTGGTTCACCCCCTGGCCTGTGTTGACAGACAGTCGCTGCTTCTAAAGCTCAGCTTTATGCTGGCTGGCGCATGCTAGGTCCCCCTGGTGCTGGCCCTCAAGGCAGGTTTGAATGCTGACCTTGGAGGCTTGAATCAGCCAGCAGCAGGAAAAGGCAGGGGCTTGGAACATGAGCCCAGCTTTGGTGGCTGCCTGGTCTGGCAGAGAAGTCTTTCATTGGCGTGTTCTGGCTGCCAGCATATGTCCTGCCTTCCTGGACTCTGAGGACCACCCTGCCCCTAAATCCACTTTTTCCCTAGTATTACACCTTCTGGTCTCTCTCTAGCCCCTCTGTCTCCTCAGCAGCATCATGAGGCTGGTGGCAAGTGCCCACACATGCCATACTGTCCCATGCCATGTACCCTGGAACCTGGAAGATTAAGCTTGTGCACCTGGGTGGGGTGGCCTTGAACTAGAGAAAACCCTTTGTCCTTAAGAGTCCTCAGGATGACCTAGTCCTAGCCCTAGTATGTCACAGGGCTCCTCCTGGCCTGAGCTGCTCTGCCTCGGTTTACTCATTGAGAAAACAGGGTCTTAGGTGCTGTCAACCTTTGCTTTCTAGTTCCCTGGCAGGCCCTAAGGGCCACCAAGCATGAACTGGTGAGACACAATGTTGTCGGGCTTAATCAGCATAGACTAGGGACCTCAAAGGTGGGTAGTTACTTCCTTGGAGGAGTCCCAGGTCCTGAAGCACTGTCTGGTCGTTGTGGTCCTTGGGACCAGCCATTCTGTGCATGGAAGGGTGAGCAAGCTGCACTTGGTTGGGCTCTCCGGGGGAAAGGCTGGGCCTTCAGGATGCCAGAGTGGTCTTGGTGGTACTTCTTCCAGCCAGGAACAATGAGTCAGCCTGGATGCCTCTGGTCTGAAGGGGATTGGGCAGAATCCTGGATAGCAGGGAGCCTAGCATGCCTCCTGAGCAGCCAGTCAACTCAAAGAGCCATTTTTGTTAGCTTGGATCCTCCTGAGTCTCCCAGTGATGCGGGAAGAGGAAATCATTCTGGGTTCCTTTAAGGATGGAAGGGAGGGAGGGCTGGTCAGCTATGGCTCAGAGTTGTTCTCTGCTGCTTGGCCCCATGGTCTGCAATTGCAGGAGAGGATGTTCCTATTACAAGAAAAGGGATCTCCATAGAAACCCAAGGTCTAATTAGACACAAGTAAGTGCTTCCCAAGGGCATTTTAATTACAGCTTTGCTGAAATGTTCGTCAGCCTGAGGATTCAATTGCTGTGTGTCTGAGCTGAATGGGCGCTTCCCGCTTCCCCGTGCCAGCGTTCGGTGGTGTGTGTGCTGTCTTATGTCAGAACCCAGCAGGATCCGGTATCAAGGAGGCAAGGAGTGGCATCATCAGGGCTCAGAAAGCAGTGCTAAGGGCCTTGGGCATGCAGAGGGAAGAGCCTAGATTCCAGGGAGCACATATGGAGAGGCTGGCCCAGCGGCTGGTGTCAGGACAAAGCTAGTGTCTCACTGGCCTGAACCCAGCAGGAGCCACTCCCTATCTGGGGTGAGCTGAAGAGCAGTCAGCCAGTCTAAGCAGGAAGCAAGCCCTGGGAGGGAATAACAACAAGGGGGGGGGTGGTTTGGGGTGTGGGGGTGGGCACAAGAAGTCCCAGCCAAAACTAGATACTAGCATGGAGTCCTGAGACTCTCCCACCCATGTTGCTCACACTGCCCAGTGAGTCCATGCAGAGACTCTGCTTCAGTAAGAAAGCGTCTGGCAACGCCTTTGAGGCACGTGGAGTGGAGGGGGGGGGTTACTTCCTTCCAGGGCCTCCTGCTACACCAGCTACAGGGCCCCTCCCTGTCAGGTATCCTCCGTGCCTCTCAGTGAGCAGAATGGACCGGATCTCCAAGGAGGCTTAGAAGGTTGGCTCAGGGGGAAGGTGCCCAGAGACGATCTGAACTGAAACTATTGCTCGCCCTGGTAGGTTTTAATACTGATTCTTGCAGAATGTAAGCCCGAATCCCAGTCTTGAAGACAGGTCCATGGTGTGAGGTCCATCCACTTGGAGACCCCAACAAGGAACAGGCAGGGCAGTGCCTGAACCCAGGAGGAGCAGGCAGCCAAGCAGCCCATATCTGAGGCAGCAGAGTCTTCCGTTTGCCCTTAGCAGGTCCAGATACCCAAGGGCTTTCATTTTTTTCTAAGGAATTGGATGCCTAGGGTCAGCCCCTGATTCTTGGGAGAAAGCAAAGCCTAGGCCAGGAGAGACAGAGCCAGGAAAAGGCCAGCTATCCCAGGAGGTGGCCGTGGAGGAGCTGGAATCCATCTGCTTATGAAAATGACTAGTTCTGTGATCCTCAGTTTCACTCTGCCTCAGTTTCCCCAAGTGAAGAAAAGGCCTTATTCCTCTAGATCCAGATTCTGCCAGAACTGCTTTTTTCTCAAGCAAGCCATGGGTTCAGAGCCATCCAAGGTCTGGGGTGTGCTGGAATATGGCAGTGGGGTGTGGGTGGGGCCTGGGTCAAGTAGGGTCTGGGTATGATATGAGCTGTAGAAATAGAGGGTGTGGGGTTGGGCATAGGTGTATAGTGTGGTATGGGGGCTAGGGGTCCAGGTAAGGGGTGGGACACAGGGCATGTGTTTGGGGGTGTGCAGTGGGTAGTGCAAGTTTGGCTATACGTTGGGTGTTGTGCATGTGTATGGTGTGAGGTAGGATATGAAATGGGCTGAGCATGGGGTATGGTGTGGGGTGTGCTGTGTCAGGGAGAGGTGGCGTGAGCTGCACGTGTGTCATGTGGGGTAGGGTGGGATGTACTGGAGTAGGTATGAGATGGGATGTGGGGTAGAGTGTGATGTGTAGTGGTGGGTGGTGAGGTATGGAGTGGGGTAGGCTGTGGTGTGGGGGGAGGTGGTATGAGGTGGGCTGTGGGAAGGGGGTGGGTGTGGGTGAAAGAAGAGGAGGCTTGGCTAGTGTGTTCATGCAGCAATTATCTGAGCACATGAACACACACAGACACATATGCATTGCACTGTACTGACAGACAGACAGACAGATAGATAGATTTACACATATATGCACATGACACATAGGCACACATGAACACACATGCATATGCATTGTACCATATTCCCACACATACAACACATATATGCATTGTGCTGTACTGATATGTAGACAGACAGACAGACAGACAGATAGATTTACACATGTATGCACTTGGCACATGGGCACACATGAGCACACATGCATATGCATTATACCATATTCTCTCTCACATACATAACACATATATGCATTGTACTGTACTGATAGATAGACAAACAGATTTACATATGCATGCACTTGGCACATGGGCACACATGAACACACATGTGTATGCATTGTACTATATTCTCTCTCACACACATGCACACACACACACAAAGCACATATATGCATTGCACTGTACTGATAGATAGGTAGACAGACAGATAGACTTACATATGCATGCCCTTGGCACATGAGCACATATGTGTATGCATTGTACCATATCCTCACATATACATGCATGTACTAGCATGTGGACACACATGAACACATATGTATATGCGTTGTGCTATACTCTCATGACACATTCATGCATTTGGCACATGGCCACCTATGAACACACAAACATATAAACACTGTACTGTATTCTCAAATATATATACTTACACACACATGCACTGGTACATGGGCACATGTGAACACACACAGCAGTGCTCATTAGGAGCTCCTGGGGATGGGCTAATGGCTGAATTCACATTAGGCTACCACCCGCCCTGTTAGACTCATAATTGGACAAGGAGCTGCAGCCGGGGCAGGCAGAGAGGAGGGCAGCGTTTGATCCTGGAGGGGTGGGTGGCTGCCTGGGGAGTGTGTGCTCATCTGTAATTGGCGTCTCCTCCCTTGCACTCGGCCTGCCCTGGCTACCTTTCATCTACAGGACAGGCGGGGCTGCAGGCTCTCATCTCTCCTCCCAGGCCTGGCAGCCATGAGCAGTAACTCAGCTATCCCCATCTCCCCGCCCTCCTGTCTCACCCCATATTGTGGAGCCTTCCCCTGACCTGAGCAGAGCAGGCATCCTCCTTTCTAATTTACTGACCAGCCCTCTACCAACTGATTGCTCCTCCCACAGGCTAGGATCAGTTTGTTCCCAGCACAGGAGTTTCCTTGAAGCCCAGAACAACACTGGGTATGCCTAACAACCAAATGAGTAACTGCCATTGAACAAAGACCCAGAATACAACAAACCAGGGAGTGCTAGCTTGGCCCAGGCTATCCCCAAACCACCATGCAACAAGGCCAGCCTCTGGCAACCTGACTGACCTTTGTGGCTCTGAGACAGTGTCTCAGCTCAGCCCAATGTCTACTCTGTTGCCCTCAGACCCTGCCCCTTGCCCCATGTGTTGGGGTCCCATGTGACCCCAAGATTCAGAGCATTGAGCCAGGTATCTGCCCCCAGCTCCTACTCCACATCATGGGGGAAATGAAGCCCCCCCCCCAGATTAGAACCTAGCTGAACAGGAGCCTGAGCAGAGAAGTGGTCCCTCAGACAGCAAAGCCCCAGGCAGGCAGCCTGCCTGCCAAACTCATGGCTGCTGAATGTGGCCATATCAAAACCCAAACCGTCTCAAGTTGAGAAGCAGGAGATTCCGGGTAGAAGGAGGCAAAGCAACGTAGGACTGTTCTCTCTGCCTCTGCTCTCATGGAGCCCTCAACTATGCTGTGACCTTGCTGGACAGCCACTGAGCCCTGTCTACCTCTGTCCCTGAGAATGGACGCATGACAGAACAAGAGACAGGAGAAGAATCAACTCTGTCCATGGCATGCCTGTGTCAGAGATTGCAGCCTCTGTCCATGAAGAGGTTTCTGCCCTCAGAACTCCCAGGGACACCAGCTCAGGACATGGGACTATTGCCCAGCTGAGTCTACCTGCTGCAAGTGGAGCTGGAAGCTACCTACAGAGACTGCAAGGGGCACCTGCCTGGATCTACCTTCCACACAAGATGCATACTGGCACTCAACAAACACAAGGCCCATGGGTCTATGACACTTGGGATGGGTTGGTCCTGGTGAGTACCAGGGCCAGGATTAGCAACCTGGACCAAAGCGCTTGTGCTTCTCCTCCTGAAGGAGGTATCAAATGCCCTCCAGGCACCCTTACGCTGACTATGGTCCTCCCCAGCATTAGCCCACAAGATCATTGTCCATTATCCCTGGGTTTGGTCAAGCACCATTACTACACACACACACACACACACACACACACACACACATTACCACACACACATAAACACATACACATTACTACACACACACACGTGAACACACACACACACACACACACACACACACACCTGCCACCTTCAGCCTGTGCCAGGGGCTTCTCTGGATCCTTCTGGCCCCTGCCCTCCCTCTCTAATGGCCTATAACTCCAGGCTTTAATGACTTGGTTGTGAAACCACACAAGATTTGGTCAAATCCAAGTGATTTTTTAAAAGGTGATAGGTAGAAGGGAGGAGAGAGGAAAGAGGGGGAGGGAGGAAGGAGGGGGTGAGGAATGGAAGGAAGCACGAGTGTTGGCTCACTCTTGTCAATACAGGCCAATAAGAAACAGGTTTAGGGGCCACCTCTGGCAAACTTTTTTACATGTAGCATTCCAAGGCATCATCTGGCATATGTGTCTCCTGCTCTTTCTCCTCTTCTTGTAAAGATATCAGAATGGGATCACAGGGATTCAGCCCCGAAGACCATATCTAAGTCTGCCACTTCCCCAGGACTCACCTGTAAACAATACAGTTAGATTATGTTTCCCTTCCTTAACACCCCATGATGGGGAGTAGATGTCAATGCATAAGCCTTGGGAGAAATACTCAGGCCATATCCCAGAGTAGCAGGATAGTGGATGAATGCTGAGAGGGAGGGGAAATGGATAAAGAGGCTAGCCACCAGTGACAGGAAAGCCTTTCCTGTATGACCTTCGCTCCGCCCTCACCCTTCCTAAGAGGGACCCTCAAGATGTCCTGCATCCTTGATCCCAGCTGTCCCTGGATCCTAGGTCCTGGCTCCTGAGGCCCCATAGAGTAGGAAATAAGACCAGGGAAAGCATCCACACCTCCACCAGCAGGGGGCGGTGTTAATAGTGCACACCTCTAAACTCCAAGCAAAGCCAGATGACTCCCCAAAGCAACTGCATGTTCAGGACCGGGCTTTGCCGATGATAGTTGTATGGCTGGCTGAAAGACCAGGTGTGCTCAGGGGATGAGTATGGCTCTTGAACACAAGGACCATAGGGGTAACAGAGTCTGGCAGGAGCTGGAGCCAACGCCAAGGAGTAGGGGGAAGATGGGCCCTGAGGACCACACCCTTCTGCCTGTAGCCTCTGACTCCTATGGGGCTCTTCCCCAGAGCTGAACCTCCCCGAAGTCCAGGGTGACAGAGAGACCAAAGATGAATCTTCCTGATAAACAAGATGTCTATCTGGCTTTGCTTCTCTGGGCCTTTCTGTTCCTGCAGCTGAAAATGGTATCTCCATCCTCCTTTTAGAACCTTCTCTGGTCCCTCTCCCTTGCTAGCGGAGTATGTGCCAGGGTCTCCTACAGCTACCCAAACTCCATGAGGCCCTGAAGCTTAGGCACCCCTGGTTTTCCTTCCCAGCAAGCACCTGTGCTAGGAAGGAGCTCACGGCCCTCTTGCCCGTCTTTAGTCTTGGGTGGACACCGCTTGGGGAGTCCCAGGCTGAGAGGTGGTCTGCCTCGTCTTCTGGCTGCCATTGCCGCATATCTTCATGTGGCCCACGTGCACACTCTTACACACAGCCCTGGTGTCTTAGTCAGGGTTTCTATTCCTGCACAAAACATCATGACCAAGAAGCGAATTGGGGAGGAAAGGGTTTATTCAGCTTACACTTCCACATTGCTGTTCATCACCAAAGGAAGTCATGACAGGAACTCACACAGGGCAGGAACTTGGAGGCAGGAGCTGATGCAGAGGCCATGGAGGAGTGCTGCTTACTGGCTTGCTTCCCCTGGCTTGCTCAGCTTACTTTCTTATAGAACCCAGGACTGCCAGCCCAGGGATGGCACCACCCTCAATGGGCCCTACCAACCTCGATCACTAATTAAGAAAATGTCTTACAGCTGGATCTCATGGAGACATTTCCTCAAGGGAGGCTCCTTTCTCTGTGACAACTCCAGCTTGTGTCAGTACACCTGGCCCTGATAAACAGTCTCCAACAGTCTTAGTGGCATCCAAAAGCACTGCAACCTGCCTCCTGGTGAGCCCCCAGGAGGTGTGGACAAACCAGTGCTGGGCCATACCCGATGCAAATCAGGCTCTTAACGGTTGGGCAGGACCACCAGACTGCTTGGCATTCAGCAGGTGCCCATGAACAAGGAGCCATGTGGTGGCGGGAACCGTCCGCCTTGGCCGGGAGCCCAGCCACCAGCTTCCCCTCCCCCTGGCCAGCTCAATAGGAGAATGCAGAATCAGAGCTGTAAAAGTCACACCTGCTGTACTACACTGCCGTGTGAGGCCATGTGTGTGCCGCTCCACTCGGGGCAGCTGCATGCTAGCTGGGTGGGCTCATATACTGTCCTTGGGAGAACTGGGAAGCCTCCCAGACCGGAGCCTTCAGACCTGGGCTCGCCTCTTCCCAGCCCTCCTGCTACCCCCACCTCCCAAGAAATCCTGTCCATTTAACAGCCAAGGAGAAAGCTGGGGTGCAGGGAGGGAAAGCAGAGGAGAAGCAGTGACCATTGTTTCGTGATATACCTGGGGAGAAACTGCTGACACTTCAGATCACACATCCCCTCCTTTGCCTCCCTCCTGGGTTCCCAGCAGTCCTGGGTCCTTCTCCCCTGTTTCCCAGGACAGACCTGCCCAGTAGAGCTTTGGGCCAACAGGACAAGAGACAAGGGTCCAAGCTGAGAGAGAAACAGACGAAACTGCTCTCAGACACTGTCAGAAGCGGTGTCACCATGATGTAGGTGATGCAGCAAGGCCCTGTGGACAGAAAGGGACCCTCTCTGTAGGGTCCACACAGACCCTCCCCACCACACACCCAGGGAAGCCTGGTTTCCTATCACCAGCATGCTTTTTCTAAATACTTGTCTAGACAGTATGATGAACACGGGAGTGAGGCAGGTGGCCCATCTTCTCCTCTGAGCCAACACACTTCAGCAGCAGCAACTGCCCAGTGGGCCACACACATTCCCAAACTCCATGGGGCGAGGCCAGCTCAGCATGTCCAGAGGGTGGCCACTGTGTTGAGGTGCAAGGTCGGCGGGCCCTCAGATAGGCCAGTGTGAGTGATGACCTGTGACTTTCCAGACCTTCCCAGCACAGGGACCATAAGCCACCAGAGCTAGGCATCTGGAGTCATCCTAAGCCTGCCACATTCTCCTCTGCACTGTGGCAAGACTGAGACCATCAAAAGCAGGACTCAGATGCAGGCTGGGGTACAAGCGGAGAGCTTAGGGGCTCATCCAAGCCCCTACCCAGCCCTGCTGCCTCCTTCTAAGGGGCTGTAATTGGAGGCCCCCGGGACCCAAAGCACCCACGGGCTGATCCGCCAACAAAGATGAGGCTGAATGTGGCCTAATCCATATCCCTGCCCCTCAGGGGTGCCCAGGTGCCTGAGCTGGGCCGGGCCTCACTAACGGACTCTAATTGGAAGGTCTGCATAGGGCAGGCCCCCAGAAGCTCTCCCTGGGGTGCTGAGGACTGGAGCGCAGGTGGAAGAGAAGAGAGACTGGAGGGGGTCATCACTCCTACCCTGGAGCGTGGGATACTCAGGGTCTGTGATCCTACATCCACCTGAGCCCCACCCTTAAGGCCTTGCCTTTTGTTTCAGATGTGAGGGCCGTCTTACAATGGGGCCAGTGACAAAAAGGTCAGGAGCCAATGGACTGAGCTTTGCTGGCCCTGCCCTGCCCTGCCTTGCCATACCCTAACATGAGGAGGTAGCAGTGGGGATGTGTATTAGTTTCTTGTCTCATGACTATGACAAAGCAACTTAAAAAGGAATTTGGACTCGCACGTTGAAGGGTTAAAGGCTACCGTGATTCAGAAACCATGGTGGCAGGACCATGGGGCTCCCAGTCACAACACACTGTTGTTCTAGCCACCAGGAAGCAGAGAAATGTGTCCTTCACGTCAGCTCTCTGCTGCTTCCAGCCTGTGGGAAGCAGGAGCCCCAGGACAGGTCTTTCTTCCTGGGGTAACCTTTTCTGGAGATGCCATCGTGTATGCCAGAGGCGTGCCTCATTAATGCCCTGGGTGTTTCTTAATCCAGTCAAGTTGATTATGGGAATTAATCTTCAGTGTGGGAGGACTCCAGCAATCCAGCGCTATCTATAGGGAGAACCCAGCTTGGGCCCCGCTTCTGGCCCACAGCATACATGGTCTACCACTTGGGGAGGGGGTACAGCTTATGTCATCACAAAATCCTAGACTCCATTCTGGGGGAGCCAGAGAGGACGTGTTGGAGGACACCTAAGAGAAAAAGCCCTGGTCTCTTTGACCCTACTACTTCACCCCATCTCCCATGTCCTGTCCTTTTCCCAGAGGGTCGAGCAACCTCTCCAGAAAGGCCTTGGTCTGTCTCCTCTCCTGAACCCACTCCTCCCTCCTGGTCTCTGTTACCTGAGTGGCTCCCTACCCTGCACCCTGGAAGCCAGCACTAGCATTCTAAGAAGTGAGCCTAAGGAAAACACAGAAGAGCACCCCCAAATCCTCCCCCCCACACACACCTAGCTGACATCTCCCTTTAGCTCACTGATGGCCACACTGGAGTGCATGCCCCTCCTAGCCCTGAGGAAAAAACTCCAGACCACTTTTGCCAGTGGTGGCAGTGCTGGGGTTGGGGGTAGGGGTACCACTATCAGATCCATCAAGAGCAGGGCTTGTCCCAGCCGATACCCTGCACACATGGGCACACACCCTCATACACATGTACACATGAACTCAAGCGCCTTCTCACCAGAGCCGAGGGACAGAGCTGTGGCAGAGTGCTCATGGTGGTTCCCTCATTGAGGGCCTGGGCAGTTCCTCCAGGGTCTCTACATGGACGAGGATGGGGGTGAAGGGGGTGCGGGAGGGGAGGGGGTGGGGTGGGGGGCTGAATGGCTGATCACTCACTCGCTCACCTGGGAGTTCTATGGACAGGATCCCTGCAATGCTCCAAGGAAAATGTCCACAGAGGTAATTTATGCTTTCCGGCTGCCAGAGAGAGGCTGGCCGAAGTGTGAGCATTGGACTCCTAATTGTGCCAGTGCTAACCTGGGTAGCCTTGCCTGGTGAGACAAAGGAGACACGTTCCCCTTCGCAGGCATAATTTATCCTCCATTAATGTTCGAGACAACTGACAAATTAAATCTCTTTTAAATTTAATCTGTCTCTAATAGTTAGCAGAAGAAAGGGGGAGCCCTACAAGCTCTTTGAATATTTAAACCTCCATGTAAAAATTTCAAACCCCAGGAGCACGGAGGAACTAATATTATCCCAGGGAAGGAGGGCGCAGTACCACTCGCCTCTTCAATGCAAATGCCCGGTTTTTATCTGTGACTTACAGGCTTGTCACAAATAGGATTAGGAAACCATTTCATGAAACAGAAGCAAACAGGACTTAATGGAAAAGCCAAAAGATGGTCCAAGACCTATTTGCTTTAATGGCTTTTCTAGCCAGGAGGCTCTGCTCAATGGCCTCCCAAGATGTGCCCCCAGGACACATGCCCCCCAAGACACACGCTAGAAGAGCACGGGGACCCGATAAGAGGGCAGACCGAGGTGAGGGAGAAGGGCTAGCTGCCAATTACACAATTGATCCATCAGTACAATTCACTTACTGCCTTTGCTGGGAGCTTGATTACCATCAACAACTTAATCCTTCACTCTGGAAGTCCATCCTGGGTCCAGAGGGACAGCGCTCCAGCATGGGTGCAGGAATGACCAGCTGGGTACACTCGAGCCACCAGATGGGCTGTAGACAGACCAGGCAGGACCCAGGGGCCATCGCTGGTGACATCCAGTGACCCCTGCAGATCTCTGGCCCTAATTGTCAAAGGCAAAGCAGATAGAGATTCCTTGAGTCTGTTACTGCAGAGCCAGGCAACGCCAGGCCTCACTTTACCACTTTAGCCAGGCTAGCCAGGCCCTGACTCCTAGCTGGTTCTCAGTTCCCACAGCGTATGTGTGTAGAGGAGTGCTTTTACCAGAGGGTGTCAAACCACCCCATCCCATGCCTTGCAGAACTCCCATTTGTCCTTAGCCAGCAGTGCTCCCAAGATCCTCCTTTTTCTCAAGCCCTGGCCAGCTCCGCATACCCCAAAAGCCTCCTCAGCCACCCTCTTTCCTCATCAGTGCTCTCAGGTTCTCATTCAGCATCACCTCCCTACACACTCATCTACATCACCCTACTCAGTGTGAGGCCAGAACAGACACTCCTTTGAACGCCACCATATACTTCAGGTCCTACGGAACCAGGTGCAGCTTCCTCCAGCCTTCCTCATCTTCAGGTCCCAAGACAGCCCCTCCTCCCCAGTGCACCACCTCCCACCCACTACCTGCCTCCTGCCATGGTCCTCCAGCTAGGATGCCTGGGCTTAATAAAACCCCACCTTGCTGCCAACTCCTCAAGGCAGCCTTCCAGTACAACCCCGAGAGAAGCCTCTCACTCAGTTCTCTGGTGTCCTAGAACCCACCACACCATGATCCTTGTGGTTTGAATGAAAATGGCACCCATAGGCTCATAAGAAGTGGCAGTATTAGGAAGTGTGTCCTCCTGGGGGGAAATATGTCACTGGAGGTGAGCTTTGAGGTCTCAGAAACTCAAGGCAGGCCCAGTGTCTCCCTCTCTTCCTGCTGCCTGCCTGCCGATCGATCCAGAGGTAGAACTCTCAACTGCTATCCAGCACCAAGTCTGCCTGTGTGCCGCCACACATCCCATCACAAAGATAATGGACTAAACCTCTGAACTGTAAAGCCAGCCCCAACAAGATGGTTTCCTTTATAAGGGTTCCTGTGGTCATGGTGTCCCTTCACAGCAATAGAAGCCCTAATTAAGACAGTCCCCATGGCCACAGACCTTGAGGCACAGGGAGCAAGGCTAAGATGTGCAGCCTGAGACCCTGCCCTGGCTCTCTTCTCTGGCTTCTGTGTCCTCATCTGAACACCGAGAGTGAGCCGGGATCTTCTCTCATAGGCTCTGTGCCCACCTCTCACCTGCTCAACAGTCTCCCGCTCCATACCCACCAGGGGCTTGGCCCATTCTCACGTTCTTGGCATGTGTCCTTTGTCACTTGAGAAAGCCATATCCTTTCCTCGGTGTCTTCCACCCTCCTCCTGTCCTGTGCCACAGCTGTGCTTTGTGACTCCTTCCTGGCTAACAGCTGGTGCCAGGTGAGGCAGGTGACGGGGAGTGGAGAGCACCCACTGTAGCAATGACAAACCTGGTAGGATGGCCCAGGGCAGGGGGCAGAGACCTTGGAGGGAAAAAAAATGTCAGTGGACACCAACAAGGAACAGGGCCACATAGGAATCCATTTCTCCAAAATCAAGATTTCTTGGGTAGGTGGGCACCCTCCATCCTCCCACTGGCTGCCCCAGAACTCCACAGGAGGAACTCAGCCGGTCAAAGGCTTGGGCAGGGCCAAGGTCTCGGGTATTTGTCTGCTTCTGATCTGAGGCCACCCCGTCACAGGCCCAGATCTTTGGGAAGGACATAGTGAGGACATTCTCCTTTACCGTCTCATGAGAATGTGCTTGGGGACAGACAACTGTGGGAACAACACGGAGCAGTGGTCTTCACAACCTGAGGATCTGCAATGGTACCCCAGGAGAGGACAAGGTCTCTGCAAGTAAGGATGAAGCTGCAGAGGAAGGGAGCATGCCACAAGTGCAGAGGCAAGGGCTGGGGTTACCATACCCAGCCAGACCCAAGCATTGGGCACGGCCCTTCTCCTCGCACCTGTATTTGGAGATAGTGCCTTTAAAGATTAGTAAGTTAGTGGCCTTGGAGCAACAGCGACACAAGATGGCAGCCACCACAGGCTCAGGAGTAAAAGTTCCTCAAAATTCCTGACTGTTGGAAGAGCTGGAAGAAGGCCAGAAAGGAGTAGGTGACTGCACAGTTAACTGGGGTAAGTGGGCACCCTCTATCCTCTGCTCGAGTCACCCTGGCCACCCATCGGGACTGATGTGGAGCCTGACAGCTGGAATAGGAGGACAATGAGGACATGACACTTACAAGATGGACAGGCATGATAACTGGGCCTCCACAAACAATACATGAAAACCAAACACACAGCCTTAAAATAGAACATGGGCCTAAGTACTCAGAAGCACCCACATCTGTAAGATTTGTAACAAAAGTCTATATGAGCGACAGGAACGGTTCAAATGGAGTGATGGATCCGAGAGCCATGGTAGTGCTGTCGAAGTGGCAGAATTCCCACAGCATCAGGAACTGTGGTGCCTAATGATGTCAAAAGAGAACAAGAAGCTGCCATAGCCACCAGAAGGACAGTGTTATAGCAATTAGTCACCAAGGCCCCAGCCTCCCCTCCCCATCCAACCCAAGTCTTCATTTTCCACAGTAGTGAATTTTCTAGATACATCTGTAGACCTCAAAGTACTGGAGAGGAAGCCCCACTCAGACTTCATCCTGAGACACTGTTCTCATACTAACATCTTGTCCATTTGAAATACCTAAGTTGTGCTGTGTAACATCATCTGTCGAGTGTAACCGCTGTCTGCCTGGTTGAACTTCTGGGATCAAGAAGGTATGTTGAAATCAGTTTCCTGTGGGAGCGGTGGGCACAGCTAATGCAACTGTGAACAGACACATCACACAATCACTTGCTACTGGCACTGGCCTGGGTCTGCCTTTGCCGGCCCCGCCCTCCACCACAGCTGTGTGGTGGCCCTTAGAACAGATGGGAAGGCTTTGGGTAGCAGCCATGGGACTGACTACTGCTGGGCTTGGGGCGCTTGACTGCACCCCTGCTTTCTTAAGTCTTAAGTGATGCCCCATCCAAGCCATGGTCCCCACTCCTTCACTCCCCCCCCTTGGCCAAAGCTTAGAATGTAACCCTCCCTCCTTCTGAAATTGGCCGCAGGTGAGGAACTCAGGGCTTCCCATCTCCCCACCTTTATCAAGGGGTGCTGCTTTCCCGTCCTCACCTCCCTTGTTGCCCATCACCACACAACATCAGATGAGGCTGGAAGAGCCTGGCCTCCCTCACTTAGCTCCGGACCACACTTGTTCACCTGCCACCAGCCTGGGAAGGGAGCCCCAGGTCCTCAGCCCTGCCACCACCATCAGCCCTCTAGCTTTGAGTTCAGGTCTAGAGGTAAACAGAGCAGCCACAGGGCCACTCAAACCGGCCAGCGCTCAGGGTCCTTGGTGGATAGATGCCTAGAGAAAGGTCATGCGGAGAGTCCACAGTGCACACGATTCTGAGTTGGTTCCTTTTCCCATAATTGCTTCATTTTTACACATTGAAGAGGTTTGAACAGGGACTGATGTGGAGCCTGACAGCTGGAATAGGAGGTCCTGACCCTGTAGACTCAGGTTTCAGTGTTGCTCTTCAGACCCTCTGCAGGAACCGGGAGGAGCTCTGTGTCACCACGTTTGCAGATCAGTGGGCCTAGCCTCCTGGCTCATTACCATGTTCCCCACTCTGTTCAGGACCACTAAGTGTTGAAATGTGGATGCATACCGAAATAAAGGCCATTTGTTGTGTTGCAAAAAAAAAAATTAGTAAGTTAAAATGAATCACTTAGATTGGCCCTAATCCAATAAGAGTGGCAACCAAGGCGCAGAAGGACAATATGGGTATGGGGAGGAGGGAGCCATGTGTGAACCTGAGAGAGAGGCATCAAGAGAGTCCAGCTGTGGGGACCTGGAGAGATAGCTCAGCAGCTCAGAGAATTGCTGCTCTTCCAGAAGACTAAGGCTCAGCTCCCAGACAGACATCAGGTGGCTCACAACCACCTGTAAATACAGTTCAACCACTGTAAATACAGTTCAACCACTGTAAATACAGTTGAAGGGTGATCTTCTGGCCTCTGTGAACACTGCGTACAATGGGCCCTCCTAACTCTTGCTTTTAGAAGGAAGCACAAATAGTGGGCCTTGTTAGAGTGTCCCCAGCAAATGTACATAGAGTCTGCAAAGGAGGGAATGTTGGGAAATCCTGGGACTTTGGTCACAGAGGAAACAGAAGGCCTGTGATCAGAAAAGCCATGGAACTGTGCCTACGGGAGGTCTGACAGTTAGTTTTGTTGTTTGTCCTTGATGTTTGTTTCTTTGTCTGTTTGTCATTTTGACACAGGCTAGAGTCATCTGGAAAGAGGAAACTTAACTGAGAAAATGTCTCCCTCTGATTGGCCTGTGGGCAAGTCCGTGCAGGTTTTTCTTGATTTATGATCGATGTGGGAGGGACCAGCCTACTGTGGGTGGTGCCAGTCGTCCTGGCAGTCCTGACTGGTATAAAAAAGTAAGTCATGGGCAGCGAACCTTCCTGCAGGGCCTCGGCTTCATTCCCGCCTCCAGCGATTCGTCTCGCTTGGATTCACCCCGGTTTCCCTCAATGAAGGAGTGTGAAAGCCAAGCAAACCCTTCCCCAACCCAGTTTGCTTTTGGCCATGGTGTTTTATCACAGTGGTAGAAAGCAAGCTAGACAGGCCATGGTGCCAGCTAGACTACGTTAGGAGAAAGGCACCCTTGCCCAAGAGCCCACTGCCTTCTGGGAACTCTGTTAGGCTGTGCACCCCAAGGCCATTCTTTCCCAGCTGTGGCCATTCTCCAGGCCACATACAGCTACTCATGGACAGAGGGTAGAGGGCTGGGCAGCTCTGCTGGCTACCAGTCCTTCTGAACATCAGGAAGCCTCTAGCCCACATAGCTCTTACACCTAGACTACGTCGTTCCTCTGAGAGCCTGTCTCTCAGCAAACCACAAAGAGGCAGGTGGTACACGGCCAGAGCTCCACCATTAGGCAAACCAGCCCTGCCACTGGGTAGCCTGAACGAGATGGGGGGGGTGGCTCTCTCAGAGATGTCAGGATGGGCTCTGTACCCTCACAACGAATGGCCATCTGCTGAGTGGTGGAGGTGATGAGACCGCAGGAGCAACATCTCTAGCACACGCTGCCCGGCTGCCTCTGGCATCCTCAGCTGAGCAGCAATCCAAGTCCCAGGTTTCCGTTTAGGTGCCAGGGTTCAGTGGCAGGGAGGTTTGATCATTTGAGATTGGAAAAGGGATTTATAACTATATCCCATCATGAGTAAAGTCTTGCATCAACCTGAGGGGTGCTGGGAGTAGGGGGAGAGGCACCCACCGTCTGCCTGCCCCTTGCTAATGAGTTGATATGTTAGCTACTCTGCCCCTCCAGTCACACACTGTTCTCAGTTCCAAAGTCGGGGTTACACAAAAGGTGGATGCAGTCATCTAAGTAGGGGTCTGCTGGCTAAGCATGGCTCCCGCTACTCAGCACTAGAAAGCAAACGTTTTTGTTTCTAAATCAAGTACTCAGGGTAATCTCTTGTTTTTAGCTCTTTGCAGCCTTTTGCTCCCCCACCCCCACCCCCACTCCCCTTTCAAAGCTGCTCAGCATATGGTAAAAAATCCAGAGAAAGTAGTCTGGCCCTGGTTCGGTGGGTTGTACCGTTTCACAGGCCAGAATGCCCTGGGTCCACAGACTGCTGATATCAGCAAATGACCCCTGAAGGTTCTGCATGGAGTGTTTGTCTCCAGCACATCAGAGTGCCGCTGTGTGTTTCATGGGCCACAGGCAAGAGGCAGCAGGCACGTGTTACCTCTGCCCAACTCATGAGACCACAGCACCTCTAAGCCAACAGTGAGGCCTGGAGGATCATAGCAATGGAGCACCACATGAGGATGTGGTTAAGAGGGAGAACAGTAAGGAGGTCTGTGTACCCCATCGCACCCCCAAAATGGACTCTTTCACATAGCTCATTACGCTTAGTGTCCTGGTACCTAAGGGGAACAGCTTGCCCTGGTCTAGCCCCAGGCCTAGGATAGGGATACAGTTGGGATAGGATACAGTCCCCCACCACCCAGGCTGAAACAGGAATTAACAGAGGAGTCCTGGCTCCAGAGAGTATTTCCAAGACCACGGCAGGGTGCCAGAGCTGCTTAAGGCTGCCTGGTCCACAGGCAGAGGGCTGTGGCGGGCAGAAACTCTGGGGCAGCAGTGGGATAGCAGCTTCCTGCCTGGCGTGTGGCCCTCTGTTTGCTACTCAGTAGCCTGGGGCAGCACCAGCTCGGTGTTTATATAATTAACATTTCACAACCATCTCAGCCTGAGTGCCTTATAGAATGCAATGCTGTACACACATGTGCACACTATGTGCACCCTCCCTGGGACATCCCACCCCTAAGTACCCCAGAGGGCTGAGAGGCCTCTCTGCCAGCAAGCCTGCAGAGGGCCCCTGACACCAAACCAACACCCTGTCCTATGGGAGGGAGGAAGTGAGCTCAGACTGCTGTCCACATGCTTGTTGGCTGTCTCTGAAAGGCCAGACTTAGAGCCAACAGCCACACCCATGTGGCTTCCCACACTTTGAGACCCTGGATCTGTATTTAAGTTCAGGGTTGCTGGTGTCCATGAATTTCTGAGCAAAATGGAGAGGTTAGAGAATGGGTCCCACCCTCTGCTCCCCGAAGACTCAGTTTCCCCAGTGTTCACCTGCACTGTGCCTTCAGTCATCTGGTTGGGGCTTCACCCCCCCAGTGACCACCATGTGAGGGCACCCTCCCTGTGGGGTCCTGCCTCAGCCTCCTCTGCCCTGCACTGACTGCAGGAGCTCAAGGGCTGAATCCCAGGCAGAGTCTTGGAGACCCCAGTGCTACCACCTCTGAGGATTCATGCAGGAGGGCAGCAGGTGAGCTATGGGTGGATCCTCAGCACCTCGTGCCTCTGCTCAGGACCTTAGGCTGCCTCGGAGAGGTCCAGGGAAGGTCCCCAGGAAAGGCCACACAGCCCCACCCCAGCCAGTGCCAGAGGAGCCTTGCCAAGATAGGCTCATTACGGAAGCAATTAGCTCTAACAGCTTTTAGCTGGAGCTTGGTGGCTCCAAGAGAAATTAACCCTAATTACCCACGATCACAGACCCAGCACTGCTTAGCCTACCCCTGGGTCACCAAAGGGAAGCTTCAGAGTGGTGCAGGTATCCTTGGGACGGCCACAAGAGCCTGGCCTGGCCCCCGGGGATAGCACCAGGCTCCCCTCCCTCATATTCCTGAGAGTTGGTAGTCTTTCCAGGGGCATGGAATATTCCTTCAGACTTTTTCTTCAGAGGGGCCAGGAGGATGTGTTCCTTAAGAGCCCAGGCCAGTTGACCCTTACTGCTCTGTGTGCCTCTGTGAGCCCTGCCACCCACATACAAATGTTAAAGCCTCTGCCTACGGCATCCCATCTGTCTTAGGGTCATCACCACAACCCAAGCGAGTTGTCGAGGAAAGAGTTGATGTGGTCTACACTTGCATAGCATAGCCCATCGCGGAAGGAAGTCAGGACGGGAACTAAAGCAGAGCAGGAACCTGGAGGCAGGAGCTGAGGCAGAGGCATGGAAGGGCGCTGCCTACCGGCTTGCTTCTCATGGCTTGCTCAGCCTGCTTTCTTATAGAACCCAGGACCACCAGCCCAGGAGTGGCACCACCCAGAATGGGCTAGACCCCACCCCAGGAATCCCCAATTAAGAAAATATCCTACAGGCTTACCTACAGTCTGATCTCATGGAGGCATTTCTCGGTTGAGACTCCTTTCTTTCTTTCTTTTTTTGGGGGTGGCCTTGGGGGGGGTTGGTTTTCTCGAGACAGGGTTTCTCTGTGTAGCTCTGGCTGTCCTGGAACTCACTCTGTAGACCAAGCTGGCCTCGAACTCAGAAATCCACCTGCCTCTGCCTCCCAAGTGCTGGGATTAAAGGCGTGTGCCACCACTGTCTGGCAAGGCTCCTTCCTTTCTGATGACTCTATTTTGTGTCAAGTTGACATAAACTAACCAGCACACCATCCTTCCACCCACCTGCACTTTGCATCTGGGGCTCATCTCTCTGGCATTGGATATGTATAACTTGACACATAGAAGTTGGGGTTGTTGGGGCTGGAGAGATGGCTCAGTAGTTAAGAGCACTAACTGCTCCTTGAGAGGACCTGGGTTCAATTCCCAGGAACCACATGGCAACTCACAAGTGTCTGTAACTCCAGTTTCAGGGAATCTGAAACCCTCACATAGACATACATGCAGACAAATATCAATGCACATGAAATTTAAAAAGAAACTTTAAAAAATAGGGTTGAACCCCATTCCTGTGGGAAAGTAGCCTTAGCCTGTGTTCTGACAACCCAGGCCTCTTCAAAGGCCAGAGACCTTCCACACAGCACAGCACTACTACAGCGCTCCCAGGTCCTGAGGACAATTCCAATAGAGGCCCCTGAAGTGAAGCACTGGTAGCCAGTGCCCTGAACTGTCCCCTCTGCCATCGGAGAGAATAATTCTTTATTCCCACAGGCTGGATCAGACAGGAATGAGTCCTGTGTAGTATGCCTTATAGTGGAGACCACATATTGAGGACCAGGAACAGAATGGAGGCCCATGGAGTCCCTGGATCAGAACTTTGAGACACATCCTTGACTGGATTCCTCACCAGGAAGCCAGATTGTCCAGTGGTTCCAATGATATTCTGGGTTCCGCACGTGCTTCTACAGAGGTCCTGAGAGAGCAGGATGCACAGGCCTGGTGATGGTGGGCTGGGAGGTGGTTCTCACAGTCTCTAGTGTAGAGGCCAGCTGGACCACAGCATTAAGTGCCAGCCAGGGGGACAGATGATGAATAAGGGTGTGATGGCAATCCTTCCCAAACTTCCCACGTTGAGGCCCTGTCCCCAGGACCTCAGCATGGAAGTGTATGGAGAGATGGAGCCTTTAAAGAAGTGGCTGAGCTAGCAAAGTCCCTAGGTCAGATGTCACCTACTCTGTATCCTCATGAGAAAAGGAGACAGAGACACAGAGACTCATCGAAGGGACAAGTCAGTGGGGACAGAGACAATGCCAACTTTAGGGGTCGGCCTGTCTACGGCAGCAACCAGTAAGCAACATTCCTCCGTGGCCTTGAATCATCTCCTCCCTCCAGGTTCCTGCTCTGAAGTCCTGCCCTGAGTTCCCTCAGTGTTGGGACTGTGACCTGACAGTGTAAGGAGAAATTCACCCTTCCTTCCCCACGTTGCTAATGGTGTTTTATAACAGCAATAGAAATCTTAAGGAAGGCATGTGAGCTGGAGAAGACAGTTCTTCGTCCCTAGGCTGGTAATGCTAGGTACGATGGCCTGTGTGGACAGGGAGCTTCAGAGCTCTGCCTCCCCTCCCACGGGGAACTCTGGAGCTGTGGAAGGCAGAGGCTGTGAGTGTGGACAGTGAGAGCAAGGGCGGGGTTGATTAGCATTGGGATGAGAGAAGCGGAGAAGCAGTCACTCACTTGGGAGAGGCTCTGGATCTCCAGCCAGAGCAAGGAATGGAGAGGCCTCATCCCACCTCTCTGCCCACCAGCCCTGGCTTTGGCTCCAGCCTCACCTCTTATAACTAAAATCCTACTTAGTTCCTGGGACTGCCCCAGAAAAAATTCTTCCCATGCCTTGCTCAGTCTACTTTCTTATAAAGCCCAGGACCACTAGCCCAGGGATGGCACTACCCACAATGGGCTGGGCCCTTCCCCAGGCATGGATCACTATTTAAGAAAATGTACCACAGGCTTGCCCACAGGCCAATCTGATGGGACATCTTCTCACTTGAGGCTTCCTCTTCCCAAATGACTCTAGCTTGTGTCAAGTTGACATAAAACTACCCAAACCTGGCTTTTGCCAAATAGCCAATAAATTATTCAGTTTGCAAACTGCCATTATGTGTGAGTTTACTTAATTGAATAGAATAATTTATGGTAAAACCTGGGGAAAGGAAGATCGATGAGGAATGGCAAAGAGGAATGATTGAGCGTCAGCAAAGGCAATTTGATTTTTATCCCTCATTATAATAATGTTAAAGGGAAAACATCAACTTGGGTCAGAATCAATATTTGCAGAGTGTCTGGACCATGAATTTTAACTGGAGGTGGCGAGGAGGTGGCTGGGCGCATCAATAATTAATGCTTCGTCTGCTGCCACAAATAACGCCTGGGCTTGGGTACAGATGCCCACTACCCACAGATTTGTTGGTGATCGTAAAAGGTAATTTAGGAAGGAGTCTGTTGGCGATGCGTGTACAACACGCCCAACATGATTCAGGATGTGGCTTCACACAGGGTCCTCACAAATCACTGAGACAGATGAAGTGAGACTTGGCTCTTTCCCAAAGTCCCTGTATCCAGGAGTCATGTAGCCTGCCCTTTGTGCATCCCAGGCGCTCACACAACACAGGCCATGCACCACTGGCCACTGGGTACCCCTTACCCCAACAGGACAGGTTCCAGGTGTGAGACACACAGAGCGACCCCCTGAATGGGACCCTAGGCCTGTCAATCCTGCTTGTAAAATCCAGTCACCTCCTTGTCACAGTGTGCCCTTGAAGAACCAGAGCCCAGAGTTTCGGCTGCAGGTGCTGGCATTTTGTGCTATGCTCTCGTGAACACTCCTTGTCTGGTGCCTTCTGCTGGGACACTCCCACTGACAGCTCCCACTGTGGGCATACATCTACACAGAAGGCTGCTAGCTGGCTCTGAAGGTTGGGAAACAACAGTGTCCAGGGTCTCTGAGAATGCCCTGCTGAGCCAGCTTCCTATACCCTGGCATTAGTGGTATCCAGAAACCTCCAGGAAGTCCTTCCCTGTCCAGTGTGGTCGGCACCACGGAACTGAGCTTAGTGAATGTAATCTCCAAGAGAGCCGTCCTTGTCCAGGCCTGGTGAAGCACTACTGGAATTCCATGTACTCAAGAGGCTAGTGGGAGGGTCCTGTGTTCAAGGCCAATGTAGACAATTTAGCGTCAGACTGGTGGGGCTGGTAACACAATGCAGGATGGGTTCACTGGGAAAGACTAGCTAGGTCTGAATTCTCATAATTCATGATGATATCTTTTACACTGTGCTATTGAGCCTCAGAAGAGATACTCTGAAAGGGAGATCTGATAGGCCATGATTTGGAAGAGGAAAAGGGTCATCTTATTATGCCCATGTAATCTGCCGCCCACCTCATACTCATAAAAAGGCTCTTAAAACCCACCACCCAGAGACCATTGTACCATCGCCAGTAGGCCTTTGGTCTGCCCATCTCTGTCTTTCCCTGGTGTGCACTAGACAACTCTTCTTTGCTAAAAAAACTGCTCAGACTGTGTCTCTCTGTTGAGTTCTTTTCTTCAAGAAGACAAAAGCCAAAAAGAAACCTTTACACAATAGCAGAAGGCTGAATGGCTGCTGGACAGATTAGAGTAGAGAAAACAGGTCGCCAAGTGATTGACGGGTTGGGAAAGAAGAAGAATGTCTGGGTAGATGTCGGGATGGTGCATGAAACCGAACACTGGCTCTCAAATAACCAAAGGCCACCCTTGGCCGCCTTCAGGGAGAAGGAAGACACGATGCACGTTTATCACATGAACACGTGAGTACTGCTTAGCTGTAGAACACATACTTTGGCCTGCGTGCGCACGGTCTTAGGTCCAATCCTCAGCCACACACCTGAGCAGCAATCTCCGCCCCTCAGCAGCAATCTCCGCCCCTCAGCAGCAATCTCCGCCCCTCAGCAGCAATCTCCGCCCCCCCCAACCCCCCTCGGCCCTCCTGATCCCACAGCCCAAGCCCAGGACTCTGACATTTTGTTTCTCTCTGCAGCGGAGAAGGAAGCTGGAAGTGGCTGTTCTGGGCTGCAGCAGCTGTCCTGCAGACTGACACACACAGTAAGGTTCCTCACACTGCTGTCCCACCCAAGCCTGGTTCTCAGCGGGGCACCTGTCAGCAGGGGTCAGGTAAACGTGTGTGAGGCTGGCAGGCGCTAATAAAAGCCACTGCCACCTGTCAGAAAAGATGGAAACAAACAGAACGGGCCAAAGACAGACAGAGAACACAGCCTGCAGGAATGAGCTCCCTCTGTATCAAAAGGGTGAAAAAAACTAAAACAGAATCTCTCACCCTGAGGTACCCGTGAGACCAAACCCTGCCGCTGCCTCCTCAGGCCTCCCTCTCTAGCCAGCTGCACCTTCTGCCCAGACCCTCTTTCCCTTGCTTGGTCTCTTTTCTGGGTAACCTCTTTATAGCATACCCTCTCCTGTCCCCACCACCTTCCCTGCCTATAAGCATCCAAATATACCGACTTCTAGTTTGCCCCACCCACTCCCGAAGTCTTCCCAGGAGTCCCAGCGAACAATCCACAACTGGCTCTTTGGGAAATGGCCTATGATATAGAAAGCTTTATATAAACGTCCCTGCTGTGGAAGCTATGTGCACACACGCCATGAAGGATGAGAACCACACAGATTGCAAATTGTACCTGGCCTCCATCCACAAAGCCAGCCCTGTGGCCACCATTCACATGAATGAATGAAGCCATGTGTCTTACCCCAATGAAATCACTTATTAAGTGTGGCCTGTGATCTGTTCAACTTCCCTCCCTTTACACAGATTTAATTCACTCAACAAAAACTACCAGCCATGCCATGTCAACCCCAACTTCAGTGACTTTGTTATGGGGCAGGGTCAGGACATGAGCTAGTCTACATTATTTAGTGGCAAATGTTTGCCAACTTGCTCGTGCAGCCTCTGAATCTTCACCCACTGCGTTTTGGCAGCAGCAGAAGCCAGTCCCTCATTGGTTCCTCTGCAATACCTGCTTGCTACTGTTTGTGAATGGCTAGATGGACAGGTGGGTGGGTGGGTGGGTGGATGGATGGATGGATGGGTGGATGGATGTGTGGATGGATGGGTGGGTGGGTAGATGGATGGATGGGTGGGTAAATGAGGGGATGGATAGATAGAAAGATAGATGTATGGGTGGGATGTATGGGGATATGAGTAAAGGGATGGTAGATGGATAGTTTGGTGGATGGATAGGTGGGTGGGCTAATGGGTTGTTAGATGGATGGATGGATGGATGGATGGATGGATGGATGGATAAATGTGTAATGGAATGGTAGACAAATAGTTTGGTGGGTGGGTGGGATAATGGGTGGTTAGATGGATGGGTGAGTACATGGATAGAGTGGTGGGTAGATAAATGTATGGGTGGAGAGACAGGATAAAACAAAGTCTCTCTGTACAAGACACTGCCTCTAACTGCTGAGAACATCTCGGGCTGAGCAGGTCCCAGGCTCACACCTTGGCTGCTAAACCAGAACCACTGTGGACCACAGGATCCACAGCTTCCTTCATTCTCACACATGGCTGGCCTCTGCCCCAGCACACACCGTCATCATACTATCTCTGGGCTCAAACTCTTTGACACCTCCCTCAGCGCCACATGCTACTCAGCCCCGCCAAGAGCTTACATTTGGAGATGCAGGAAATTCTGGCCTTTGGAGTCCACCTTGTGCAAGTACGCAGGACCATTGTACCCAGCTGTCCACGTCATCCTCCAAGAAACAAGGCCAGGACAAAAAAGAGGCCCAGTCCACTCTCCACTCCAGGGCTTATGCTGTGGCCCTGTGGCACAGGACCCATGACAAACTCCATTCGGGACAGCTGCAGGACAGGCCTTCACTCCAGGACAGCATGGCCTTGCCTCTACCTCAGGGCCCTTTGCTATTCCATGATGACCAGTGTTCTATCTCACCTTCACCAGACCTGATCCCCTACTGCCCACCCCCTTCCCATGAATGTGCCCTTAGTCAGGAACCATCCTGGCATAGCTGGCTTTTAGGCAAATAGTTGTTTCCTTAAAAGAAAAGGATGTCTTTGTAGAGCTGGCAATGTGGCTTAGCAGGGAAAGGTGTGGATGACCTGAGATCCATTCCCAGGACCCACTTGGTGGAGCAGAGGACAAACTCCCTCAAGTTGTCCTTTGACCCTTACATGTACACATGACTGAATACACACATAATACATAAATAAATAATGCCTGTGCATATCCACAGCAGGTTTACGTCACCCTGGCTGTGACCCCTCCCCAGGCTCAGCCTGGCTGTGACCCCTCCCCAGGTTCAGCCTGGCTGTGACCCACTCCTCCCCAGGCTCAGCCTGGCTGT
>NW_022196912.1:125975996-126019742 GCF_008632895.1 Mastomys coucha | reverse complement strand
GCCTGGCTGTGACCTGCCCTCCCCAGGCTCAGCCTGGCTGTGACCCACTCCTCCCCAGGCTCAGCCTGGCTGTGACCTGCCAACCCCCCAGGCTCAGCCTGGTTGTGACCACCCACCCAGGCTGTTCTGAGACTGGAAGTTTTCTGAGCACACAGGCCAGGGATGACCAGAACTGGTGTGCATCAAGATAAATCAACAACAACTGTATTTTTGTGCATGGAAAACAAAGCAAAGACTTTGGGACTGAGGGTTTCCTTGGAAGAAATCCTGCTACCCCATCCCACCTTCAACCCACTGTTTCTCTCTCCCCTGGGCATCGTGGGCTCTTCCTGGACTTGCCTCTACAGCCACCCAGGTGAACCCCTAGGTGCCCTTCCTAGGCATCTGTTCTTCCCCTTGGTCTTTCTCCTAGCTCTTCAGTCTCCTAGATGTCCATTTGGTGGCCTTCAGCTTAGCTCCAGCCTGGCAGCCTGGGGGTCCTAACCTCACTAAGGCAGTGTGGTTGGGTGTGTCAGCTCCAGAGATAAAGGTGGGGAGCCCTAGCATATGCCCAAGTTCTAGGGTAAAGCATATGGGTGAGAGACAAGCTAGATATCTAGAGAGTCCGAGGGACAGAGGACCAGATACCAAGAAGTCTGGGGTTTAGGGAAAGGGGTCTAGGCGCCATGGTGCCTCTATAGTATAGAGTGAGGAAGGAGCTAAACTGAAGGCCACCAAATGGATACCCAGGAGATCGAAGGGCTAGGAGAAGGAACAAGGGGATGGGATAGATCCTTAAGAAGGGCACCCAGGGGTTCACCCTTCCTTGATGGCTGTAGAGGGCTCATCCTCAGAGATAGGTAGGACAGTAGGAGACCTGGGGTTCCAGGGTACACTGCCCACAATGTCAGCAGGGAGGACATCCCACACTCCACAGCACTCCCTCAGCCCTGGGCTCATTTGCAAGTCTAACTGCCCTGTGCAGCTCTGGCATTCACACCCCATATGTTAGCACCCAAAGCTGTGATGCTGACTGGATGAAGTGCTTAGTGAATGCTCAGCTGGGGACAGACCCTGCTTTACAGCACAGAGGAGATCTCAGGACTCACATGGAGCAAGGCTTGGGCACCATCTCCCCAGCCCCCGAATGCCTCAAGCTGATGCTGGCCCAGCTGCAAGAGGCTGAGCTGCTCTAGGGACACAGCAAGACTTAGGCAGCCAGGCCACTGAGTTGTCAGGAGCAGCCGTGGAGTTGGGGATAGATTGACCCAGAGTCCTTCTGTCTCCACCTTGTACAACTAGAGGCACCGGGGACAGGACCTCCGACCACCACCTGACCTTCGCTCATGATGATTCCCCGGTAGAGTGCCACAAGGGACTGACCATACCCCAGTTTCCTCGCCCCAACAGGGACTTCCGGGCAAGCCTGGTACTGTGCACATCCACAGGCATGTGCTCACGTGCACACCAATGCTCACACAGGTGTCAGACAGGCAGCTGTCCATGAGGACCTTGTGAGGACCAGCCTGTCTTCACTTCATAGTCCAAGAGCCCTGCCGAGCAGAGCCCAGGCTTGCGGTGTCTCCACTCTTCCTTCCGATCTCGGGCAGGCCCAAGCCCCTGGATCTCACTTTTCCAGACTATGAAGTGGGATGCCAGGTAGCAGCCAGGCCCGAACAGGAGAGGACTAACTCCAAGGTGATGGCAATGAAAAGCCACACAGACAACCACGCAGGCTTCCTGTTACTCAGCATTCCCTGCTGTAAGCAGGACACCTTTTCTATTTTCCAGACTGGGAGGCGAGTATAGAGAGGGTGTTCCACTTTCATTTCTATTGCTGCGATAAAATCCTATCCTAAAGCAACTTAGGGACGAAGAAAGGTTTATTCAGCTTATAGTTCCAGGTTAATGGCCGTCACTGAGGGGAAGTCAAGCCAGGAGCTAAGCAGCTAGTCACATCACATGCACAGTCATGAGGAGCAAGAAACAGATTCACCGCGCTACCTGCTGCCTGCTCATCTAGATTCCTCCTGACCTACATACTTCAGGACCCCGTTCCTATAAAATGGTACTGCCCACAATGGGCTGGTCCTTCATGCATCAATTAATAATCAAGACAATCCCCTATAGGCATGCCCACAGACCAAACTGATAAAGACAAATTGCTCAATTGAGACTGTCTTCCCAAATGGCAAGTTGACATTTAGAACGAACCATAGGCCAGGTGGTGGTGATGCAAGCCTTTAATGGGAGGCAGAGGCAGGCCAGCATGGTCTACAGATCAAGTTCCAGGACAATCAGGGCTACACAGAGAAATCCTGTATTGAAACAGACAAGTAAACAAAAACTAACCATAACAGCGGATAATCATCCAACCCAGGTCACACAGCCAAGGATGCCATGCCTCCAAGGAGGCCATGCGTCCCCGGGCTTTATCATGTGTGCTGCCCCACCAACCCAGCTCACTAACACCCACTGTGTGCCAGGCACCAACTAGCCCCTTACTAAGCTCAGTGTCTTAGTGGAATCCCCAGGAATCGAGAGCAATCATGTTTCTCTTGATTTCAAAAAGAGGACATGGAGACACAGCTTGTAGGAACCTGGCCCTGATAGACCAGAGCATGCACCTGTGCTTAGCTACGTGAGCTACGTGTGTGCAGAGACCGATGAGAATCCTGCTGCTTCAGAAGCCATTGTTCTCCCCGGCAACTTCTTAACCAGCACACAGACTGACACCCGGAGCCCTGAACTCAGCATGTTGGCAACTCAACAGTAGTGTGTGACAAACACTGGGACCCAAGCTGCCAGGTAGGCCCTCTGGCCACCACTCACCCTGACTATACCTTGAGAACAGGCACCCACTGCCAGTGGCAAAGAGCCCTGGCCACACCCCATTTCTAATGGGGTAAAGCTGGGGCTGCTGTCCCCAGGAACTGTCCCCTTGGTTCATATCACAGAGCTGCCAGCTCTGAAGAACTATCTTTCGCAGACCCTAGGTCAATCTACTCTCCTTCCTGTGAGGACCCACTGAGGCCCAGATGGTAACAGAGATAGGTCTACTGGAAGGAGTCCTGTCTCACAGGAGTGTCCCCACAGACAACTTCCAATCGGCCCCACGACAGCAAATGCTTGTCCTTCCAAAGGCAAGAAAACCAGTAGTGAGAGGTGACGTGACGGGGTCCCCCAGGGGATATGCTGCTTCCCACTGTCTGCGATTGACAACGGGCTGCCTTCCTGGCTGCCACCACACAGTGGGTCTCTTCTGGAGCGACATAACAGGCAACGTTTTACTGGGGATAGCTCAGGAAATTATTTCCTGCCTCCCTCTCCCGCAGAAGCTTCCAGGCAACAGGGCATCCTTAGGCCATGCTGTCACTCCAACATCATCCAAGGCTCCGCAAGGCCTGGAACTTCCTGTCCTTGGGAGTCCCTGGCCTTCTTAGGCACAGTGCTTCTTACAGATCACTAGCAGAGCTTAGCCAGAGCAGCGGGTAGCCACGAGAACACTGAGGTGACCCAGAAAGATATGGTCTTATCCTGCACTCCAAATCCTTGGATTTTCAGGCTCTGGCACCAGCCCATAACTGCTTAGAAGAGTTCTGAAGCCTTGGGACATTTGGCTTTGGAAAGTAGTGTCTGGGCCCAGATAAGCACCACATCGGCTGACTGTCCTCCAAAATGGCAAAGCTCACATCACCGTGCCCACCAGAGAGACAGGCATGGTCATCGCTTCTCTAGAGAGCAGGAACTGTCTGATTACTGCTCCGTACCACAGGGAGCAGGAAGGAACCAGACTGCATGCCCGCTTCTGTCCAGTGTTTGGGTGACAACCGTTTCTTGGCTGCTGAGACACACCCTTTTGTGATGGATGAGCTCTGCAGGTGTGTTCACTGATCCTTAGATCCAGTCTGAGGAAAGGCTGGCCCAGAAACAGTAAGAAGAGTGAGTGAGGTGAGACAGAAGACCAGGAATGCTATTGGAACATGAGAGGCCCTTCCACAAAGGTGTCGGCTGGAGCCTCTCACCGGCAGAGACAAGAACTCCACTCCAGTTAGTGGCTGAAGTCTTTCCTGTCCTAGCAGAAAACCTAAACATTTCTAGGATTCTCACCCAAAACCCCCATTTACAGTGAAAGGCATGCCCAAACCCTCTTTTGGAACCCTAGTGGCTCCTGATTTTACTTTACCTGTTCACAATCACATCCAAAACGCCCTCAGAGACACCAGTGATCCGTGCCAGAGCCCTGAAGTACCCGGAGACAGGTGAACCACAAAGGCCAGTCCCACCCAACCCAAAGCGTGCCTGCTCTTTACCTCTGTGTTCCCCACAGGAGGCAGCCTCAACACACAGCCCACCCTCCAACCACCCCCCCACCAGGGTCAGGAACCACATCCCCGCCACTTCCTTCTGGGAGGTTCTCAGTTCAGCCCTTCATTAAATTTACAACCATCTCTGGGAAAACTAAATCCGTGACTGATTTACCCACCTGAAAATCAAGGCGGTGGATGGGAGGAGGCTTGACCTGGGAAGCAGATGGAGGGATGGACACAATGGGGATACTCCCTGGGGAGCCATGTTCTCTTTCAGGGGGCTGACTAGCAAAGACCGGCATAGGCTGGAAGAAGCCATGTGTACCACAAGGAACTGCTGTATACAGCCACTCTTTCTATAGACACCCTTTCTGGGAGGCCAGAACACTGGTTCTCGACCTGTGAGTTATGATCCCCCACCCCACAAAGACCATCAGAGAATACAGATGTTTACATTACAGTTCATAACAGTAACGGAATTGCAGTTATGAAGTAGCAACAAAAATGCATTTATGGTTGAGGGTTGCCGTAGCATGAGGAACTGGCTGTTATGAGAAGGGTCACAGCATGAAGAAGGTTCAGAACCACTGACCTAGGTGAAGAGGCCTGGAGCCAGGTGGCAGAGTTGGCGTTGGCTTACAGGTCTGACATCTGTGGGTGGCATGCTGGGTAGCTCAGAAGCACGGGACAGTCTCCCTGCAGGCCACTGCTAGCTTCTGCCATCACTCCGAGCTCCAGGAAACCTGGGTTCCATGCATGGTCCTGGGACAACCTCATCTGCCCCTGACCCATTCATCCCGGCCCAGAGACAGGCTTGCATAGACTGGCTGCCTGTGGAAACGCCAAGAATCCAATGATCAGGCTCCCAGGACAAGACAAGAGGCCGGTACCTTACTGCCTCAGCCTGGCTTTAGACAGAAGCTAGCCCAGACCTGGCTCTAGGAGACACTGGGGTGAGTGCTGGAGAGACAGGCTTGGCCAAGCTGTAGCTCATGCCAGCTCATCACAGTTCTCGGCAGAGGCCCCTGCATCTCATAAAGATGTCCAGAGCCGGCACCAGCAAAGCCAGGACCACAAATCAGTGAGGGGCAGTGTCTGTGTGTCTCTGCCAGGCGGACCAGCCCTGAGACAGCCACAGGCTGCAAGAAATACAGCCCGTCATCCTTGGTGTAGAGGAAAGGAGAGATTTATTCCAAGCACAGAGCCCTGTGTGTGATGTCTAGGACAGCTCAGGTGCAGCCAAGAGATGATCTTTCTACAGTAAGGGAAATTAAGGCATCTGTAGGGAGAGCTGCCAAGGACCCACCACACCTAATATCCTCAGAACTCCCTCTCTGGTCCTCATCAGCATAGCGTGGGACCCTGGGAGAGAGCCATGTCACCAAGGGCCTCGACAGCAGGTTCCCTCTGTGGGCTAAGACTTCTGTACTGGCTGGTTTTGTGTGCCAACTTGACACAGGCTGGAGTTATCACCGAGAAGGGAGCTTCAGTTGGGGAAATGCCCCCATGAGATCCAGCTGTGGGGCATTTTCTCAATTAGTGATCAAGGGGGTAGGGCCCCTTGTGGGTGGTGCCATCCCTGGGCTGAAAGTCTTGGGTTTTATAAGAGAGCAGGCTGAGCAAGCCAGGGAAGCAAGCCAGTAAGGAGCATCGCTCCATGGCCTCTGCATCAGATCCTGCTTCCTGACCTGCTTGAGTTCCAGTCCTAACTTCCTTTGGTGATAAACAGCAATGTGGAAGTAAGCTAAATAAACCCTTTTCTCCCCAACTTGCTTCTTTGTCATGATGTTTGTGCAGGAATAGAAACCCTGACTAAGACAACTTCTTTCTTTCTTCCACTAACTGGTCTCTTTTTCTCCATAGCTGTAAAGATGAGACCCTCAGTGGGAGGAGCTGCTATCCCGCTTTGAAAGACAAGAGCAAGTGACAACCACCTCAGGCCTGCAGCCAGCCCGGTCTACTGGATGTTCTTGGAAATGGCCTGGCCATCTCCCACTGACGGCAGGTGGCATAGAGGAGCCAACCACTGGCAAGAGGCCTGGCTGCCTGGGGCAGCACATCCAGTGTGAACTCACTCCCAAGGTGATGATGACGACAGTTGGAAAGTGGCTGTAGTGACCTCACCTGGGACCGCCTTGTGGGTTTTCAGGGACGTCATTGCTCCTGCTCTCAGCCTCAGGGACAGGCTGGGCTGTCCAGGCCACACTAGTAATTAAACTGGCATCACCCTGCCCAGAGGCTAGCAGCCAACTCCCTCTCCATCCCTTTCCCAAGTCTGGGCCACTGAGTTCACTGTGAAGCCTAAGGCTGGTACTAGATGGCCATCAAGAATGGCCCAGCCAAGTCTTGGGAAGATTTTAGGACTCATCAGGGCTGGTCTGAAGCCTGGGGTCCTGCTTCATGGACCTGCTTCAGGGGTAGAGACCATGTCTCTAGAAACTCCCCTCTTTCCAAGGAGCCCAGACAAGAAGAACAAGAAGGACCTACATCCACCATCGTCCATGCCTGGGTCCTCTGAGAACTTAGCTCCTCCAAGGTCATCATAATGGCCTCAAATCTGTCATGCCTGTGAGTCCGGAGTATGATGGTAGGGAAGCCTACTGATGTGGGAGGCTCTTTTAAATGCCTAGAACGGGAGTTACAGCTGGAGCTGAGTGTCCTCTCCATAAACATGTTGGGGTAGGGCTGGCCAGCAAGGTCTCAGAACCCAGGCAGCTCTGGGAAGCCAGCAGTGGCCCCCGGCAATAGTTTGGGACCAGGAAATAATATTGGCTGCTTGCTAGGTCAGCAGACTGGCTGAGTTTCAGTTACAGATCTAAAAGGTTGGACAGAATCCTCAGCAGAAAATAAGTAAGTCCAGACTGACGTCAACAAGGAGTTGACCAGAGGGGACACACTTCCTTCCCAGAATCCCCAAGTATTCGTGTGAAGGCTCCCTTCCCTGCCTCCAGACGTGCAGCATTGTCACCTTGGTGTGGCATCCTTGGTTGAATTTCAGGGCAAAAGAAAGACTGAAGGGAAACCAAGGCAATGGAGACAAAGGCCATGCCACAGTCTCATAATGGCTCATCAGTTACAGTAATGTTACCACGGTAACAGGAGACAGTACTGGGGAAGCACAAATCAGTGAGGGGCAGTGTCTGTGCGCCTCTGCCAGGCGGGCCAGGGTTTGGGAGTGCTGTGGCATCCTCAGCATTATGCTTACATATAAACTAAGGTTAACTGTGGTTCTCTGTAGCTGAGTGTGGACGTACCCAACTGTAATCCCAACAGGGGTAAGAGGTTCATGAGTTCAAGGCCAGCCCCAGCTTGTCTTATGACCCAGGTTCAATTCCCAGGATTCACATGGTGACTCATAACCTCTATAACTCTGGTCCTAGGGGAATTGATACCCTTTCTGTGGGCAATGCAAGCATGTGGTCCAGACAACAGACATATGTTCAGGCAAAACACTCATACACAGAAAAGTAAGTTTAAAAATTTAAAACACAATAAAACAAGTAAGTAAAATTTAAAAGGACAGTTCAATAACAAACACACTAAAGGACTAAACTGCTATTTTTCTAAAGCTGGGGATCGACTCTGGAGTTCACACACACTAATGAATTACCCCTGAGCATCTTCCTTAGCCACTTTTTACTGGCATCGTGTATTTGCCTGGTGCCAGGCCTTGGGAGGGCACGGGGTCACCTAGAACGGGAGTTACAGATGACTGTGAGCTGCCATGTGGCTTCTGGATTTCCTACTGGGTCCTCTGGAAGGGCAGTTAATGCGCCTCACCTCTGAGCCATCTCTATAGCCCCAGCTTTTCATTCTTTAAATTTTGAGACTGGATCTCAAATCCAGGTAGGATTTGGGTGTTAGATCCCATGCCTCTGCCTACAGAGTAATTGAGATCACAGGCCTGCACCTCACCCCATGGAAAGGCTAGGGGAGGGGCATTTAAAAGAGCCTTGGTAGGGACAGCACCTGCAGAGAACCCTTGGGCTACCCAGGGCAGAGCAATGCCCTGGAGAGATGGTTGGGAGCGGGGCTGGATCTCTCTAGACCTCCCAGGGGGCCTGGACTTCTCTAGACCTCCCAGGGGGCCTGGACCTCTCTAGACATCCCAGAGGTCTCTGGCCTGAGACAACGGATGATCCTTGCTTAGGTCCTGTGCCTGGCACCCCAGGATTCTGCAGAAGGAAAAACCCTCTGCCTTGCCTTTTCTCAAGGACAGACAGACCCTGGGGCTGGACCTCAGTGTCCCATTCCTAATTTAAGAACTTCTAAGGCCACCCATCTGGGGCTGTGAGTGGGTCCTACCTCTGCGTAGCTCTTCGCTTCCTACCAAGACCCCACCATACCTCATCCTGCCTCCACCCTACAGGAAAGCCAGCCTCTTGGCAGCTCAGGGAATTCCTTCCCAGCCCCTCCCAGCCTCCAGGGCTTCCTGTGTGGAAACAGCCTGAATCCTGCCTCGCTAAACACAATATCAGGAGGGAGAGAGCTCCTGTGAGCTTCCTGTTTGCTGGGAGCAAATCCCAGGGCCTGGTCCCAGTGCTCCTGGCCAAGCCAGAGAGAGGGGTGAAAAGGCCGGAGGTAGAAGAGTGTCTTCATCCCAGTTCTGGAATGTAGGGGTTCTCCTGGAAGGTTATGGCTATGGCACAGGGCCTTGCAGTTCCCCCTGGAACAAGAGGTGGACCCCCTAAAGCTGAAGCCACTTCCAGAGCTCAAAGCATTGTGAGTCCAAGGCTTCTCCTTCTGACCCAACCTAGTTTTTGGAGAAGGGATCACATGCACAGAGAGAAAGAGAGAGAGGGAGGGAGGGAAGGAGGGAGGGAGGGAAAAAGAAAGAGAGAAAGAGAGAGAGAGAGAGAGAGAGAGAGAGAGGAGGGGGGGGGGAGGGAGGCAGTAGGCCTGGCCCTGCACAGGGATTAACCCCCACAGCACCCCTCCCCTTTGGGGGCTTGAAGGGGTGCAGCCACGCAGCTCAGCTTTGACAGTCTGGCTCAGGCTTCTTTGGAGTTCTCCACTGTGTCCTGGAAGCTCCTTGCCCCTCCTACCCATTGGGCCTTCTGTGCCCAGGGCTGGAGTGGTTAGGGCAAGCAGAGCAGGTCCCAACTCGCAGGCTGAGTCAGGCGGGCACCCTGCCTTAGGGAAGCGTGTGGCCAGGAGCCAGGCCAGCTTCTGAGTCTGAGAGCTGACGCCTGAGCTGCCACAAGCCTGTACCCCTAAGTGGCCCAGGCAGGTCCCCCAGCCTCTCCGGCTTCAGGTCCCTGCTGGCTGTTATCCCTTAAAGCTGGTCTGCATTGCAGCTGTGCTCCAGGCTGCATGCCCCAGGAAATGTTCCCTGAGGATCTCAGTCTGCCCTCCTGTGTAGAAATGGGGACAGGAGCTTGACTGGCCCCTTCCTCTCTGCTTTAATTTGCCATCCCCAAGGAGGATGCAGACATGCCCAGTACAGGAGGCCTTGGGCCTAGCTTCCACAACAGAGCTGGGTTCTGAGTGGCTGCTGTGTTCCCATCCATAAAATGGGTGTAGAGGGATTCACATTGCTCCCCATGAGATTCCCAGCCTTTAATGACAGGGCTGAGGGCTTTGATGTCCCAGATGAAAGGCCATGCAAGTCTCAGAGGATGACCTCAGGACAGTGGGTTCCTAGTCCGGAAAAGCAAGTGCCACACTCAAGTCTGGACTGTGGGCTTTACCCAGGAGGTCGCTGACAGGCTGGGCTTTGCTTAGAGGTTCCTGGCAAGGACAAGGTTGGGGATCAAGGCCAGGGATGCCTCTATAGAGAAGGTTCTGTCACTCCTGTGACAGAAAGATGTAAGTGTAGCTGAGGTGTCCCAACTGCTGCCCACCCTCACACAGCCCCGAGGGCACATGCCCGGGAGGCAGAGCCCATCCCAGGGGCCCAGTGGGAAGCCTTTCCCAGGATCTGTGTGGACCCTGCCTGGATCCTATGCCCCTCTGTTTCTGCAGATAGCACCTCTGTGCAGTGCACACAGGAACTGAGCTGCAGGCCTAAAAGTAAGCTTTTTGCCTCTCTCCTGAGAATAGCCCCCAATTCAACAAACCCTGTGTAACGGGACATCTAAATCCAAGGACAAGAATGTCTTGGATGACACAGAGCTGGCTGAAAATATCCCCGTCCTTCTCAGAGCCTGTGTGCTGCTGGTTCAGGACAGAGTACAAGACGTGGGGTCGGGGGAATCTGGGCATCTTCCCAATTGGCCTGTGACTCCCAGCCCCACACATCTGCTGCAGTGGAGGAAGGCAACCCAGGGGACAGCCCTGTCAGAGCCACGGAGGCCAGAGGGCAGACTCGGTTAGAACAACTCTTGGGCATTCTGCAAACAGTGGAGAACTGCCTGCCTGCCCAGAGCCTGCTTCTGCTCCAGACAAGGCCCTCTACAAGAAGACTCATTCCTTTGTTCGCTCATTCTCCTCAGCAAGTGCCCCCCAGGGCTCTCTGGGGCCCAGCCCTGTGCCATGCAGGGGTGTGATGACTCAGATCCCACACCACCCAAGGGCCCCACGGAGGAGAGGAGATAGATACGCAGAGACCACACAAGGTGGGACTTGCCACCAAGGAGGGGCTTTGGCAGCAGGGCCACCAAGGAGAGGCCCTCACAAATACTGCTAGAGGCCAGAGAAGGGGGTATTCTAGGCACAGGGCTGCTAGAAGGAGCAAGAGTAAAGAAAAGCAGAGCACCGGGGGCCTAAAGCAAGGTGGGACCCTGCAAGAGGACGGGGCACAGGAACAAAGGGAGAGGCAAATGAATTCAGTAGGTGAGAGCACCGAGGGTCCCCCAGGCGAGGCCTCCCTATCATAGGAGGAGGCAGCTCTGCCCCTGGAAGACAAAGAACAAAGGACACCACCACAGGCTTTCCGGAATTCTGCTTTGTCACTTTGGTTTCTCCAAATAATAAACCAGTGGGGAGGAGCTTGCAGCCACCAGGAAAGGCTGCTCTCCCCCACCTGGCTCCCAAGAAAGGCTTCCAGCTTCACCTTTGATCTTCTTTGGGTCACAGAAGGTCTTGGGGATTAAAGAAGTGAGATTTTTGAAGTCCAGGCTGCTGCTAGCCACCTATTCAACTTCTCACGAGCTCATATAGGAAGAGCAGGCTAAGAGCAAGTCCCAACACAGCTCCCAGAAATCTCCAGTTCCTGTGGCTGCCTCCCTGCAATGCCCGGCAGCCTTCTTAGCCCCCTCGCACGGTAAAATATGAACACATGACGGGTGAAGGGTTCAGGGGCACCCAGGAAACTCAGAACCATATAAACAATCAACACATCTTTTATTCACAAATAAAAACAGTCGCGAGGTGTTATCTACACATTTGTACAAAGATCTGGACGCTTAGAAAATACACAAAGGTCAGAAAGCACGAACCTGCGTGCAGGCCACATCACAGGCTGGCAGGCTTGCCCCTCGTCTGCATCTGAAAGAATAGCCTCCCACAGACCCCCACAATGCCCCCAGTGTCCCCCTGGAAAAGCCTGCCCCCTCACAGCTGCCAAGAGCCCCCGACCTGGGAATACCTGTAGAAAACCATAAAAACTTAGATCCTTTGTCTTCAAATTCCCACTGCAAACTCTATGTTTATAGGCAAAATGATAGAAAAATATGAAGCTAACAGAACTTTTACAAAAACCCACGCTCCCATCTTTGTTGGCGGTGGTTCACTTCACTGTTTTGTTTTGTTTTGTTTTTTTTGTTTTTTTTTTTTTTTTGCTTGTGGTTTTGGTAAGAATTCCTGCCGTGGAAGAAAGCTTTGTGTGCTCATGGCCCAGCCCGAGTGAGTTTGTGGCCTCTGGTGTCCTCAGAATGGAGTGGGGCCCTCAAGGAGAGGAGGGGACTTGCGGCTAGCTGTCCACACTCCAAGGACACCACTGCCAGTGTGGCAGAGGCCATTCGAGCGGACTGTCGAGAGAAGCTGCTCGAAAGGAAAATTAACCCAATCCTAAAAAGAAAGCTGGCCGGAACAGGCCTGCCCTGCTACACAAAACTGCTTGGTTGTAAGGAAGGCAAAATCAGAAACAAACTGGCTTTCGTCTGCCCAGAGTGGCCACAGCCACCTAGGCTGAGACTCTGTCTGCTGGTGTCTGAGTTCTGTCTCGAGTCCATAGCACCAAATTAGAAAAGGAGAAAAGGCCTACTCCAAGATAAAGGCACTTGTGTGGCTGTCTGGGTGGCGACAGTCTTTCCGTCTCCATGCGCTCTCTGTCCACTGGCTGGCCCTCCCCTTCCCACCCTCTGTCTCCTCTCTGAGATCCCCCGGTCCTGCACAGACTCTTCGTCTTCAACCCGCCAACCCCCTCCACATCCTCACTCCATCCCACACCATATGCTCACACCCCCTGCCCTGCATGTCCTGCCTATGCCCTGTGCTCAACCTCAAACATCCACCTCTTGTGGCCCAGGTACAGCAGTGGTGGCAGCAACTCCAATGTCAAAGCAGGTGACCATCATGACATGGGCCTTGCACAGGTTGACACACTGCTCCAGGGCAGCTGTGGCTTGCTCCAGGGCCACCAGATACTCAGCTGACTCCGGCTCCAGCTCTGGGTCCACCTCAACTGGAGGGAAAGAGACAGTGTCAGGGTGGAGGTCAGGACAGCAGCCAGGGTCCTCAGTTTCCTCAAGGAAAAGTGTCAGCCCAGCAGATCCTCCCTTTCTGCCGTCAGCTGGATGAGAGCAGCTGAGACCAGAGGGGTAGGCTTGGGAGCAGCGTCTGGGATCCTGCACCTGCTGGGGAGATCCTGCACCTGCTGGGGGTGCCCCTGTTCAGGGTCTGAGATCCTGTACCTGCTGGGGGTCCCCCTGTTCAGGGCCTGAGATCCTGCACCTGCTGGGGGTCCCCCTGTTCAGGGCCTGAGATCCTGCACCTGCTGGGGGTCTCCCTGTTCCACCACAGAGGGAGGGGTGCACTCACACTGCTCCAGCCAGCGCCCAGGTTCCACCATCAGCCGGCCCTGGGTCTCAGCTAGCTCCTCACAGAGGTGGTCACGTTTGGCCTGCACTTCCTGCAGCCGCTGCTGCCTGCGCTCTGCCAGACGCAGCTTGGAGCTGATGCACACTGGGCCCTGCTGGCAAGGGACGGGAAGAGTGGGTTCGGATATAAATGGCAGGGACTCTCTCACCCTAGGGCTTTTCGGCATCCTGGCTTTTGCCATGGCCTTCCTCTGGCTCTGGGGCCCACACAGACACATGGCCAACCACCAAGGTAAAGAGAGGAGGCTCTGCAGGGGGCCCACACTTGGAGTTCCTGGACCCCAGTTCCAGTTCTGTGGAGACAGCTGTAGCCTGAAGTGTCCCTGCGGGCACCCTCTCCTGGCAAAGGGCACCAGGGCAAAAGTTCAGGGATAGTCTAAGTTGGTGCCTACCTTCTCCACGTCCTGGGAGGGCTGTGGACAAAAAAAGGTGGGGTCAGGGGTTGCCTGGCCCCCTCTCCAGGGGCCCAGATAGCCCATCAGATGGCCTATCAGCTGGCCCTCCCTGCCACCCCGGGGCTCCTCAGCTGGCCCTCCCTGCCACCACGGGGCTCCTCAGCTGGCCCTCCCTGCCACCACGGGGCTCCCAGCCTGACAGTAGCCTCCCTGACCTTGGCTTCGTTCTCCCTCAGAGGCAGCCGGTGCCGCTGCAGACGCTCCACATCGTCTATCTCATACACCTTGATCTCGAAAGGCTCCTTCAGAGAGCCTGCCAGGGGAGGGGGCAAGTCCACCCATTGCCCAGGGAGGCTGGGCTTGCGGCCCAGGGCAGCAGCATCAGGAAGTGGAGCCGGGATCAGCCTCCGCCGCTGTAGACCTGAAACAGAGCCAGGGACACCCCAGGTGTCTAGCCACATCACCTGCACAGCTGCACCAACTGCTTGCACAGCAGTAACACTTACTGCTCTAACTCACAGCCTGCCTGCCCCTCTTGTTGACAGGGTGGGGCCCAGAGCATGCTGGCAGGAACTGTTGGGCAGCTGGGACACTGGGCAGGGAGAGACCGGCACAGAGCCCAGTGCCTAACCCAACCCTTGTCTCTTTATTGTCAGGGCTTAAGAATCAGCCTCTGGTATGAAGTGGGCTCAGGAAAGGGAGCACCCTGGGACTGACTGCTTATAAACTACAGAGGGTCATGCACCTCTACGTACAACAAAGCCCATGGAGTATCTAGGAATGTGTCCAGCTGATAATACGTGTGCTCGCAAGCTGAAGATCTTTCCCAGAGCTGGGTTAAAGTTTATACCCTACAAAGGGCTGTATGGCCCCACTGCTAACAAGCTACCAAGGGCTAGGCACACCTGGCATTCGTAGAGACCGCACAGGGTGAGGTGCCAGGGTAGAGAAGCTGGACCCACCCCCATGAAACAAGCACCTCACAGAGCTGCCTCTAAAGTAAGAACCCACAGGGCTACAAGACTGAGCTGGGGAAGTGGGGATCATGAGCCAGCAGAGCCTAGGGATGACCAAATGCACCATCAAGGACCTCTCAGGTCTACACACTGTAGAGTGCTGGCCCACTGAGGGCCAGCACTGCTGCCCACCTGTGGCTCTCTTCTTTGGGGACTTGAGGCTGCGGGAGCGGGCACCCAGGGTGGCTGTTCCACTCTCGCTCATGGAGTCTGGGGCTGAGGAGGCACTGCCAGTGGCCTCACTGTCCCGGATCATGCTCTCGTAGCCACTGCTGCCACCGCTGTGGTAGAACAGTGCAGTGCGGCCCATAGCAGGGGGGAGCTCCCCGCTCAGCACACTGCTGTTGTCACTGCCGTGGCCACTGCTGTACCGCTGGGGTCTCCTCGGTGCGGTCACTTTGCTGTAGGGGGAGGGCAAGGTGGGGCTTGCGGGCTGCCGCTCCTCGGCCAGGTTCACACCACTGTCGTTGCCGCTGTCCGAGTCCGTAGAGCCCCAGGAAAGGCCGCCTCTACCAGGAGATCCACTGGCTGCCAACTCGTGGACACGGCTATGGGCAGCCCGGAATGCCTGCTTAGTGCCCATGATGGTGCCCCGGCCTGCCTTGACCCCAATACCCGGCACAGCCCGTGGAGCAGCTCGGGGTCCTGGCACAGCGCCACCAGTTTTGCCTGCCACAGGCGCCAGTGGCTTCACTGGAGCACCCAGAGCCCGAGATGTACTAGGCCCCAGATTACGACCCTTAGCTCCACCAGTCGGAGGCTTGGTCGCTCCAACACCCTTGGCTGGGCTGCTCCTATAGGCAGGAACTGGTCCTAGTGGAGGGCTGGCGGGTGGTACACCCAACCTGGGCACAGCCCTCGGTGGCCGTCCCGCGACATCTCTGACCTTGTTGCTGCCGTGTGCCAGGCCCTCACACCGTTCCAGGGACATGTGGCCAGAGGGACGGTGTGGAGCCTCCATCTTGCCAGCTCGGACTTTCAGGCTGCATGTGGCCTTGGGAACAGAGGAATCAGACCGACCACTGGTCCTGGCTTCCTCCTCCCCTCGGAAGGCAGAAGTAGCCCCTGCCCTGGTCAGTCCCAGGGCCTGGGTGGGGGTGAGGGCCGTGCTCTGCTCCAGGCTAGACTTGCGCACAGGTGGGGCTGGGGGGCCTCCCCCATTAGGCCTTGGACAGAAGGCCCCCTTGGGAGATACGCTCTTCTTACTGCTGGAGGTGGTCTTCAGGCTTCCTGAATGGAGCACTGCCTCTGCTGGAGCATCCCCACAGGATGCAGCAGGTGTGGTCACTCCCAGTGTGGTGGCTCCCCTCCGCAAAGGTGGGATCCGAGCCACGGCCTCTGGTCTCCGCAACATTCTGGATGCCACCTCACACCCATCCACCACTCTCTGAGCACAAGCGGGCATCATCTGAGTCTCTGGCAATCCAGGGGAGCCTGAGGTAGGGCTTGGGGCCCTGCCTGTGGAGGCTACCTGGCGCGTGTCAGAGTCCTCCGCCCGGAGTAGCCAAGGGTCCTCACATAGGCCACCGGGGCTGTATGGACCCCGGCTAGGACGAGCTCGGCTGGCTGTGGAGGTAGTCCTGGGTTTCCGAGGCAGGCTAGAGTGGATAGTCTGGGCTGAAGCTGCCTCATGCGGGGACCTGGCCCAAGGCTCTCTGCCAGGATGGGTTTGAGTTGTTGCAACCACCTCCCCAGGGTGGGGACTCCGGGCTGAGCCGGGATTGTCTGGTCTTCCACACTCTGAGGACCTGACCTTGCTGTCCTCTAGGGAGCTGCTTGGGGTAGAAAACTCTGGTGGACCTGGCCCTGCTGCCAAGTCGGGGCTGAAGGGAGGCTGTGGGGTGGGACCGCGGCTTTCAGACAAGCAGACACTAACGTCGCTCAGCCAGGAGCCAATGGATGAAGCTGGACTGCCACTAGCCCACACTGTTCCCTCTGGGAGCTCCCCAGGGTCTCCTGAGCCCTCAGAGACCTGTGAGGTATAGGCATCGAACTCATCATTGATACTACTGATGATACTAACTGGCCTGGACCCTGAGGCCAAAGCCTGCAAGGAACAATCACTGCTCATGCTGGCCAGACTGGATGGCCGCGTGGCCCCTGCAAGTCCGCCCAGAGGTAACTCCTCTACCACCGTGAACACCAGCTCGTCCTCGCCATTAAGTTCCACTGGCTGCTGCAGGGTCACAGTGGTGGTCAGCAGGCCTCTCTCCAGATGGCGTCCACGAGCCGACGAGGAAGGATAAGCCGAGTCTGAGAGCAGTGGGGGCAAGGCCGAATGCCCACTCATGCCCACTGGGGGTGTCCGCAGCTCGCTGTCAGCATCCTCTCCCCCAGGTTCTGTGGGGATGCCTCGAGCTTCTGGCTGCCGAGGTGGCGGAGGGGCTGGACTGGGCAGCGGCCTTCTGCCTCCTGTGGTCTTGTCTGGAGCAGGTGGCTCAGGCCGGGCACCATCCACTCTCTGCTCACCCTGTGCGCCAGCCTTAGAGGGCTCTGAGGTGCTCCGGGGAGTATCTTGCCCAGGACTGCCTCGAGGGCAACCGGTAACCACTGTGGGGGCCCCAGCCTTCCTGGGGGACGTGGCCTCAGGTAACGAGGGTTTCCTGCCTCCCCGGGCGGGGCTGGCTTGGGCTCCGTCAGAGCCACCCTGGGGGCCAGGGAATCCCTCGCTGCCATCTATGCACTCCAGACGCTCCTGCAGCTCTGCGAATGTACTGCAGCGGAAGTGGTCTGCATCCCGGGGTCCCTCGGAGGGCCTTCGTCGGCTCAGTGCAGGGATAATGGGCACAAAGTCAGGTGGGCCCTCGTTGTCAGTGAGCTCACGGTCTGACAGCGCCATCCCACCGGGGCCCACATAGATGACTGTGTCGCAGGACTGCTCACTGCTGGACGAGTAATCGGGATCCCCAGACAGGCCAGGAGCCAAGCGGTCAGCGTCCAATACCATGGTGCGTGGGTGGAAGGGCCGAAGGTGCAGGGGCCGCCGGGCCCGGCCCTCCTCGCAGGAGCTCTCCCCTCCTGAAGAGCTGGATGCATGCTAGGGGCAGGAAAACAGAGCCCTGTGAGTTCACCCACCCATCGGCACACAGCCCTGCTCCCAGCTCATCCCTCCCTTGGACTCTGCCCTCTCAGCAACATAGAGTGTGGTCTCTTGAGAGGCAGCAGCAGCTAAGCAAAGCCTGTAAGTGCTGGGAACCCCAATATGGGACATGGAACATTAGGGAGGCTTCTGGGGAGCTCTGAGGGGTGATCAGCATGGACCATGTCACGGGCCGGGGAGAGAGGAGCTCGGGCAGGGAAGGCCATGCTAGTGCAGCATCCAGACCTCGGGCAGTAACCTCAGTCTCCCGCTGAGGTGGTATTCATCCCCTACGAACCTTAAGAACCTTACAAAGTAAGTCCTACTATAAGCATTCTACCCCTGCTCAGTGCACCAAGGACTTGGGGCCTAAGAGGTCCACCCACGGCTGGACACACCTGCGCCCTCCTCTCCCTGACATCCAGAGTTAGGGGTTAGCTACAGAGGATGAGGGAGCCTGGGAGCCCTTGGGAAGCAGCGGGAGATGGGGTTCACCTTGCCCTTCTTCCTGCGCAGGCGGTGGATGCGGGCAGCCAGCTGCACCGTGCTGAGTGTCTCTGCGTGGTGGGCTGGCGAGTCTGAGATGTGCGCGATCATAGTGGTACGGCAGTTGGTGGTAGTCAGGGACTCCCGCAGTAACATGGTAAGTCTGTGGTCCCTACAAGCCAAGGAGATGCTCAGAGGCTGAGGTGAGACGAATACCGCTGCTGGCCCTCCACGGAGGCTCCCAGAAATACCAGATATCAAAATTGCCTCATGGTTCCCTAGAGGTGAGCATGCTGGTGCCTGTCTGTGCTCCCACTCACCTGTAGGGCACATGCTTGGCCCCGTTGACCAGGGCCAGGATGACACTGCCCAGAGCTGACAGCGACAGACACAGGTGCCCTCCTGAAGCTTCTCCTCTGCTGAGGGCTGCCTCGCAGCTGCCCAGGTCGATGAGGTGCAGGCGGCTACGACCTCCAGACACTGAGAACACATTTGCAAGCTGGTGCTGCAGTCTGGGCACCCGGGTACTTCCACAGCCAACCCAGACGTTCAGAGATGCCCACAAGGACTCCCCTGGGGCATGGGGACAGTCAACCTCACAGACACGGCAACCCCATGCACTTGGCCTCCCATGCACCTACTTCCTCCTTGGCCACACTTCTCCACACGGTACTGGTACACATGCAGGGTGAAGAGCATGTGGGAGGTCCGCCGGGCATCCTCCCCGCAGCCAGCACGGCTGGTGCTGCGGGCTGCTAGGGCTGCGTCCAGGTAGAAGGCTGCCTTCTCTGCTGTGGGTGCACGCAGCTCATTCTGGTTCTGGAGCTGCGAGAGGAAAGCAGAAGCCACATGTCTTTAGTGGCTTGAGAGCCCTCCCCATTCCTCCACAGTCCCAGAAGAGCTGGGAGTGTTGCTGCACCTGTGTCCCACACACGGGGTCCTCCCGAAGGTACACGCCCGGAGACTGGGTGTCCTGAAGGCTGCCTGAAGCCACCTCAGCGAGCAGGTCCCGCAGGCTCTGGTCGTGGCCACACACTTCCACGGCAGACACTCGGATGGAGAAGCGTGTGCCCAGCCTTTCCTTGCGTTCATCAATGAGCCTGAAGAGCCAGGAGATGGCACAGGGCACGATGCCCAGGCTCTGGGGTGAGCTGTCCTTCCCAATCATGGTGTATGACTTGCCTGGGAGACAAGGGCATGTGAGAACCACTGCTGACTCTCCACAGCCTGCTCTCAAGAGTCCTACTAGCTCAGGAACCTGCCCAGGGTCCTCAGGGCCAACCCAGAAGGCCTCTCCAGCCTCCAGCCACTCTGAAGCTTCTATCTTCTGGTGCTGCCTGCCTCAGCTTCCTGTGAGATCCCCACTCCCGTTCCTATGGAGAACTATCTCTTTCTTCAACCAGGGCCAGGCTCCAAGATGACAGCAACCAAGATGGAGGACAGTTAGAAGGCACCATGGGTGCAGAGAGATGACAGAGCACTTACCGAGGCTCATGTGGCCAAAGGAAAAAATGCAGCCATCAGCTCCACCAACCACAGACTGGAGCACGTCAGCCACCGTCCCGGAGCAGACCTCAGCCTGGGGAGAAACCCATGGGGATTAGGCAGGTGTCTGAGCCAAAGGGCTGTGGCCAGTACCTTCTGCTATGTCTGTATACACCTAAGGCTCATGTGGCCTGGTCACAGGCAGGCAGACAGTCCACAGGGCAGCTGAACTACACAGGGTCAGGAACACAGGGCCCTCCCACACTCACACAGAAAGTACAGGACATATAAGTCAGCGGATGAGACATATACAACACAGGTAGGATGTGCCAGCTAGGCACCTATGCCCAAACACCCGACCCAGCACTGAATGTTGCTGCCTGCAACAGCACAAGGAAGTCACAGTCACTGCTCAGTGAGCTGGGTGGGCAGCCAGTGTCCCTGGCTCCCAGGGCATACTCCAAAGCATCATGGGGGAATAGGCTCTGAAGAGCTCAGTGTCCCCCCAGCCTAGAGGCCCAGGCAGAGACTGGGCAAATGTCCTAGGCTAGGATTACTCCGAAGGCAGACCTGGCAGGCCTAACAACCAGCTAGGCTCCCTCTCTGCAGAAGCAAATCAGATGCCGTCACAAGCACCCTCCACTGTACCTGCTCTGAGTCCTGGGGGAAGATGGCGTCAAAAGCAAACATCTTGGGGACTGGTGCGGTGGGGGCGTGCCGGAGGCCTGTGCAGCCTGGAGGCCCGGCAGCGGGATCATAGAGAGTCACCTGCTTCTTGCGAGAATCCACCTTCAGGAAGGATGTGGACTCGGCTGAGCGCTGGACTCCTTGTGCTGGCCATATGCGCAGCATAACCTTCACCTGGGGGTTGGCAGAAGTCGGCATCTGAGCTCCGCCCTCCACCCTGCTGGCCACTAATTACAGGGCAGGGGAAGCAAGCACGAGTCAGGACGGCAGACCAGGTCTCAGCATGGGTACCGATCCCACAGGAATGCTGCCTGAATGAATCCCACATGAGGTCAGCAGGGTAGAGAGAAAATGAAGCCCAGGGTGGGGTGCAGAGCCAGTCAGCATGGCAGGAGACAGGGCAAGGCAGGGAAGTGCAGATCAGTTAGCAGCGGCAGGAAGGAGGATCCCTTAGGGCCCTAGGCATTTCTCCTTCAGGGTCCCTCATCCTCCACCAGCAGCCTCAGGCCCAAGTCCTCCTGGAGAGACTCGCACCCCAAGAAGACAACAGGCACACCAGTGGGATGCGCAAATGAATAAGCCACAGAGGGGTGAAGGGCCTCAGACGGCCAGGCTCTGGGAAGGAACTCCATGCTTGCTGCCTTGAACCAACTTAGGAAGCTATCATCATGGAGGAGATAAACTACAGCGGGCAGAAAGTAGGGGAAATCCCACCAGAAGGAGGACCCAGTCTGAGAAGAGGCAATTCTGAAATCTGGTCTAACAAACCCCAGACTGGGGAAGCTGAGGGTAGGAGGGGTGTGGAAGAAGACAGGACAAAGGTGGACCTGAGCTCCCAGAGTTCTGCTATTGACTAGTCAGCCTGGGCCATGGCAGAAACACAAAGGAGATTCCAGTGTGCCCTGTGCCCATGCCAGGCCCTGACAATGCAGTGGAGAATATGAGGATGCCAAAGAAAACTGTATTGCAGCACCCCAAAACCTGTGCGGGGAAATGGATACTCCCCACAGGTGCAGGGGAGGGAGGCTGGGGCAGGTACTGTTTCCTCAAGGCCACCCTGAGTTAGGGCTCCCCTTTGCCTGGAGGCCACACCTTTCACTCTCCAGTGAAATCTCTGACTTCTCCACATTGGTGTAAATCAAATTACCAAGACTCATTTCAGAACCAATATTTTTCAAGGATTTAATTGTAAGTGACAGATACATAACGCTGCAAAATTGGTTTAGGGGGGCAGCCTGCCCAGGCACCACAGGCTCTCTCCCACTGGACAAGGGGCACATTGATATGCAGAGCCTCCCGTGGAGTGCAGTGTTCCACCCTCTGGGGAAAGAGAGGAGCAAAGAAATCCTTGGCTATTGTGCTACTCAGAACCTGGGCTCCATCAGGCAAGAATCGATTCTTTTATCCCCTGGAGACATGAACAAAACGGTTTCATTTCCAACCACTGCGAAGTGCAGACGAAAATGTGCACTTCCAGGTAATTTTTGGCAATTTTTTTTCCAGCATGAACTCCTCACCACTTCAGGAGCCAAATGGGTTCTGGAGATGTGAGAGGCTGCCTAGTGGGGAGGAGAGACCTGGAGAAGCTGCGATTTGGCTCTGCCGGTCTCCTGATGCCTCTTGAGCAGACACTGATCCCGAGTCTCCAGGCAGGGAGGGGATGGAGCAGGGCATCTCGCCCAGCCTGCCCCCCACTGCCCCCATCCATTGTCTGCTGGAAAGAACCTGTCATTACCTCAGGGAAATGACAGGGTCTCTCAGGAGACAAGAGCATCCGCACCCCCCAAATGTGCAGATATCACAAAGCCGGCTCCAGCTGGGGGGAAGGGAAGCACGCTTTTTTACATAAAAGCAGGCTTCCAGCTCCCCAGAGGTGGGCCAGTCTGGGGAGGGGGAGGGACACCACTCAGCACCCATCAGAGATGTCTTTTTTAATACTGCAGTATGATGAATTCTCTTAAGTAGCACATTAATGTCAGACACTGAATGTAATCTAACTTCTTCTCTGTGGCAATATTAAACGCCTTTCAGGGGGCACTTGTGGAGATATGACATTCGTGCTAATAACACCTGGGGCCAGGGAGGGTGCAGAGGTATGGGGGACAACGGGCTGGTTAACAGCCTGGTGGCCAGGACATCTGGTCTCTGGGGAAAGCCCCAAATGGTCCAGGGTCAGCAGCAAAAAGGTTGAGAGCTTCCCACAGGCTGCAGAGACCTGGCAGGCCCCCAAATACAGTGACAATAAAAGAAGAGCTGCCACTCAAGAGCTTGAATGGAACGTCTTATCCCACCAGCCCTAAGGCATATACTCCCTGCTCCTACCACAGCCCGAGGACAGACACCAGGTGAGTAGACAGGCTAACTGACCAGGCTAGTACCGGGCCGGGCCTTCTTCCCAAGGTCTCAGCCCAGCTCTGTACCCACACAGCCCAAAGAGTGACAGCCTGTCCCGTGGGAACCACCTGTCTGTCCCAGAGCTGTGGCAGGTACTGAAAAGATTGGGGTGTTCCAGTCAGTCAGGCCTGGGTCCAGTCTCCCTCCGTGCCTCTCATCTATTAAACATTGCCAGTGTGAAAGGTGGGGGCAGCCAAGGACTGGCAGGCACACATAGTGGGAGTCAGGAACACCCCTCCTCCTGACAGAGTAGGCACAGAGGCACCTGGCACCTAGAACTCTGTCCTAAAAGAGGGCATGCAGCCTTTGCCCTGCTCACTCCCCTGCTCACTCCCCACCCACCCAGGGCTGAACAACTGTATGTACACAGAAAAGGCCCAGACAGCTGCCCAACCAGGCCTACCACTGCCATACAGTGGCCTAGGGCAGGAGCCCAACCAGGCCCACCACTGCCATACAGTGGCCTAGGGCAGGAGCCCAACCAGGCCCACCACTGCCATACAGTGGCCTGGGGCAGGAGCCCAATCAGGCCTACCACTGCCATACAGTGGCCTGGGGCAGGAGCCCAACCAGGCCCACCACTGCCATACAGTGGCCTGGGGCAGGAGCCCAACCAGGCCCACCACTGCCATACAGTGACCTGGGGCAGGAGCCCAACCAGGCCCACCACTGCCATACAGTGGCCTAGGGCAGGAGCCCAACCAGGCCTACCACTGCCATACAGTGGCCTAGGGCAGGAGAAGGTTACTGGTTCAGATCCATACATCTGGAGACAGGTCCAGAATTGAGAGGCTTTTCTGAGTCAACTCTACTACATTCCCTGGCCTGGCCACAGCACTCCTGGCCACACTGAACATGGATATGGCTTCCTTGCCAACTGTCTGCACTCAACCCCCCAACCCCCTAGTCTATTTTCCACACTCAGCCCCATCAGAGGCTACCTCCAGCAGACTGCCTTAAGGAAACCATTGGGGTGTGGCTCCATCCCAGGGGAAGGGAGGAGCCAGGAGACCTGGCTTCCAGCCACCAGTTAGCACTCTGAGAGGAGGGCAATGAAAGCTGCCCAAGAAGCTAAAAGGGTGTACAGTGAAGTCAGCTGGGCCTGAAGGAGCCCCAGGCCCTCCCACTCGCCTGCAGCTGCCCATCTGGACAGCCCTGTCTGGAGAGCTCTTCCTTCCTCTGGGGCTCTGCCGCAGGAGGAGGCCTCCTTTTGGGAAGGAAGGCTGCACACACATGGCTTCCTTTCTGGTACCTATTTAGGAGTTTACCACCACTAGCCAGTGCTGACCATGTATGCGGGACTCAAGCATGCAGGGCTAGTGCCAACTCAGGGATGGCCACACTGGGTGAGGTCAAGCAGGCCCAACTCCGTAACTCTCAGGATGCCTGGGAGGGGACACCACACTTGGAGCAGGCCAGAGGCCAGCAAAACCCTTCCACAATGGTTTTGAGCATCTGGCTCTCCACCTCACTCAAGCATTATTTGCACAATCTTGCCATAGGAGTACCCCATTAAGCCTGGGGTACAGGGATTTCTCCCTCAGAGAGGCACCAACCATAGGAACCAAATCAGAACTCTTGGGAGGAAACTCTGGAGCTAACCAGCTTGTCCCATCACCACACAGGGCTCACACCCCTCCCAGACCTCAGCTGCCTCCATCTAAAACCCATCTGGCTGGGCTGCCTGACTCAGGAATGCTGATGAGCCCCACCTACCCCCTCCATGCCCAGCCCGACTCAAGGCAGCATCCAGTGAGGGTAAGCAAGAATGATCAGCTCCCACCCCACAGCCCAGAAGCTTCACCACATGGCTATCCTGAACAAGCCCCTGAGACCTGGCGACAAGTCTCTTCTCCTCATCTCTCATAGCTCCACAGACTCCCCATGCCCTTCAGGCACTGCACCCCAGAGGCTCAGGTTCCCAATCCTGAGACCCTGGAGAGGAAAGTGGGACCTTCTATCTCTGACATCTCATCAGAGAGCCCCCCCATACACACACATCCAGGCACCGGACCTCAAGTGGGGTCTACCTTTCCGAAGCTGCTGGGGTTTTCCTTGGCCTTGGAGGCCGCCCTGAGCAGGCAGGGAGGCACTGGGGGCGGCCACAGCTGCAGAGAGCCACTGAAGTCCGTGGGGTAAGTGGACGTGCCCCGGGTGGAGGGTGCAGGCGGTGGGTGATGTTTCTTGCGCTTGGAGGCCAGACTGAACTTCTGGGCAGCCCTGGGGAGGAGAAGAGGGTGCTCAGGGTGTACCAACTGCTACCCCTGTCACTTAGTCACTGTGCCTATGTCCACAGCAGGCTGGCTCATCTCAGACTCCATCAGCCGTGTGGAGAGTCACTCTGAGGAAATGGCCGGACATTCTTACAATTGCACAGCCTGAACTTGGTTTTCCTGAGTGGGGTCCTAGGCTGGGGCCACAGGCACGACAGGAGGCAGACAGTCCGTGTAGACATTGGACTACATTCTACTCTGTGTTGAGCTCTGAAATCACGGGCTTCAATCTTAGCTATCCATACCTTTCTTCAAGCTGGCCCTATTCCAGGGATAGAGGGTCAGGTGTCTGTACTGGGATGGGCTTTCCTGCAACCCCTACACCCCTGCAAAAGTCGTCTCCACTGCTCCCTAATATACCTTCCCCTGAAAAGTCCTCTAGCCAAGTTTTCAGGCTCCTACCTTGCCTGTGGACCATGAGAACTACATGGCCCAACCCACACCTCCAACACGGAGACCCAAAAATATCACTAGAATTTATATTATACACACCAAGAAGCTGAGCCACTCTCCCTAGGCCTGGAGCCTGTCACCACTTTTCAAGGGAGACCTGGGTGGGGGTAGGTGACCAGGACGAGAAGCTATCTAACCAGTTCCACCTCTCTCTAAAACCCCCAAATGTCCCCCACCCCTCCCCCATCCCTCTAAGGCCTCCCAGGTCCCATTTTTTTCTTCCTCAGGTGGATCCAACACGCAGCAGCCCAGAGCCTGGGGCCCCTTGGCACCTCCCACCCCATTGCTGGTACTCTGGTAACTCCTCTCATCTTTAATAGGAGTTGTCTTTTAAGAGGCCCCAGGGACAGCTTCCTCCTAGTGAGGTGTCATCACAGAAAATAAAAGTAATCTACGATGCATGGCGGAGTTCTTAACAGCCGCAGAGGCGTCCGTGTACTGCAGACTGGGCAGAAGAGGGAGTGGCGGACTCCTGCCCAGGAAGACCCTGGGCCCCAGGACCCCAGTTCTCTGCCAGTGGTGGCACCTGCACCCTGAGGTGCTCTAAGCATCTGCCTAGGACCTGCCTGAGCCTGTGTTTGCAAAGCTCCAATGAGTCTTGTGAGAAAGTGTGTCAGTTTCTCATCCCATTCGCCAAAGTTGCACACGGCAAGCTGTGGGCAAGAGGAGCGGACACTGTTACCTACCGCTGTGTCTACTGAGAATCGTGAGGTCAAGGCTTCAAGGGTCCCAGACTACTCCTGTGGGGAGTCACAGGGCATGGACAGTGGCTGGAAAGGGCCACAGCAGACAGAGCCTACACCAACTCAGGGCTCTTCATGCCTCCCAACTCCCTACCTGGGCCCCCACTCCAGATCCCACCCCAACAGCCAGCCTCTGGAGCCTCCGTCCTGCCTCAGAAGGCAGTGTTATTTGCAGGTACGACCAGGGCAGGGAAATCACAACCCCCTTGCCCGGCACCGCCCAGGGCTGGGTCCTAATTTATGCTACCCCAGCTGGGCAGGAAAAAAGACTTCCTGGAGAAGGGTTTTTGCCTATAAGTGGGTGCAAAGAAAACCTGTTCCTAGGGTTTGGAGACAGTGCATGGGGGCTGCCAAATATTTGCCTAGGCTAGAGGGTGTAGGGGGATTCCCCCCTCAAGGTGTCTACACTGGTCAGCAGACAGCAGAGGCCAAGGCATGCCCACTCTGAACACGCTCTTTACAGCTGTGTCTGGCCCCCAGGCCTTCCCACAGGTCAGGCAGGGCCAGAGTGCAACCTTTAAAGAAGGTTATGGGGAGCCGGGCAGTGGTGGTGCACACCTTTAATCCTAGCACTTGGGAGGCAGAGGCAGGTGGATTTCTGAGTTCGAGGCCAGCCTGGTCTACAGAGTGAGTTCCAGGACAGCCAAGGCTACACAGAGAAACCCTGTCTCAAAACAAACAAACAAACAAAAACAAACAAACAAACAAACAAAAAAACACACAAAAAAAAAAGAAAGAAAAAAAAAGAAGAAGGCTATGGGGCGGCCATACCTCGAGGTATATGGAGGCCAACCAATGGCGGCTAGGAACAAGGCTGGCTTTGCTGGGTAAGCCATTGGGACTATAGACAACCCTGTCCTTGATGGCCCCCCTCCGAAGCCAGACACCACAGCACAGGCATCAGCTGACCTGGGCACCTCCTGCACATGGCCAGCTCCTGGGTCTGACCTGACTTGCAGCAGCAGAGGGGTGGGAGCCAGCAGCTGCTGGAGCAGGCCCAGCCCCCAGGCACCTGTTTTATGGTTCAGCACTCACAACGCATGACTCACACCAAGTCTCTGACAGATGGACCAGGACAAGTACTTTGTCTTGGATGAAAATGGACAGACTTCCATCAACCTCCCAAGCCTTCCAGGGTTTGGCTCGCAGGGGTTTGAGAGTCCCCGGAGGTCAGGGCTGATCCCAAGGACCCCAGTTTGGTAAAGACACAAAGCTGGGTTCTAAGCAGTAGGAACATAAAAAACACTGGTCTCACCAAGGCTGAGAAAAGATAGGGTACCATGCCCAGGGCCACTAAGACCACCACACTGTTAGGAAGGGGCAGCTCTGGGGCACTGGGAATGCAGGGAGGAGTAGTCTTCCCCTGATGGAGAAACTAAGAGAAAAAAAGGGCAAGAGCTTCCAAATAGCTCTCACCCTCAGGGGACACCACCTCCATGAAGCCTGTCCTGATGCCCCAATGTAGACCCAAGCCCTAAGCTTCCTATTCTACAGAACCACTCTTGCCTGAGACTTCCTGCGCTCACAGAAAGCCTGGCACACACCTTCGCTGAGGACATGAATGCCCCAGTTTATGAACGCCAGCCTGAACGTCAAGCAACCCCAGATCCATCATTTCTCTGGTCACTGACACATGAGAACAGAAAGAAAAAAAAATCTCATCTCATAAAGAAAACTTACTGTTTCAAAGAGGAAGGTGCTTTAGAGGCAACAGGGCTATTACACCGAGATCTCTGAATGTCTGAAAGGCAGCCTGTTCCCTTGGCGACCAGCTGCTGCCAGTGCAAAGCTTCCCTAAGCTGAGGGGCGGGCAGGCGGGCACAGCAAGGCCTCACACCTCCTTCAGTACAGCAGACCTGCCACCTGCAGGATCTGCCTCATGAGGGCCCACAGTACTCACTGGGGGCGCTCCTCAGTGGGCCAGACAGCCAAAGGAACTTAAGACCTGAGGAGAAGGAGCTGCCACCGAAGGCCTCCCAGGGCCTGCTGTCATCTGAGGACCATACCAGGAGGTTGGAGCAAGTGAAAGACCATTCTGCCAAGTCCTCTTAGCCCAGGCCAGCTCAGAACCTCTGCACCTCTGCCAGCTAGGCCTAAACGTCGGTCCAGAAAGACACCTGGGGGGCTCCACAGAGGCTAGGAAGGGCCATGCTTCCCCGCCCCACACCGACCGAAAGACACCTCCCCCGGCACATGTTCCCAAGATATCTAGATTCTGGGTGCTGGGGTAACGCATATTTACCAAGGGCAGAAGGATAGCTAGGCAGGCAGGCTGTGCTAATTAATGGGAGCAACAGAGAGAGGGGAGGTTGCAAGTTGCACAGCAGTTAGAGGGTTCAAGACACAGATGTCAGGGTCACAGCAGTCCCTGGAGTGTGTCCTCAAATTTCTGGCTGGAGAGGTATATCCAGTCAGTGCTTACCCACAGGTCCAGAGGAGCCGATGCTACTCCACCCCTCCCCCAGCTCCCAGGCTCCCAGGTGCCCTTGGGACTACAATGTACTTCATGTGGGCATGGCACTCTGAATGAGTGGCTGAGGATGGCTTGAGTTGGTTGTTCAGCCTGGAGAGGACAGCCAGGGCAAGTACGGAGCCCTCGGGACGGTAAGATTTGAGAACCTGAACTGATGAGCTCTCTGTCATCCCCACAGATGCCCCCGCCACCTCATCTCCTCAGCCCTTTGAAGCCCTCCCAGAGGGCAGCCCTCTGATCTGGCCTCCATCCAAGGCCACCTTCACAGACAGATTCCAGACTCACTGCCCACCTCTGTGCAAAACTCCCTAGGGATGGGCGAGGCTCATTCCTCCTGTCCAGGTTCAGAGAACACCGCACCTGCTCAGTGTGAGCCTTGAGATGGGGCCGAAGTTCTACTGCCTCCCCGTGCACTTTGGGCAACCCCTGTCCAAATCCATTCCTTGCCATAACCCACAATGCCAGCCAGTGGTTACAAAGTTTCAAAGCTCACTGGGATGAGTCTCCCAGTAACAGTCTCAGCCCTGCAGAAACACCTACCCTAAACCTGACCTTCAGGAGGCCACATCACAGGTCAGCCACTGATAGAACAGTGACTCCCACACCACCCCGTGTACTCACACGCACGCATGCATGTACGCACACACACACACACACACACACACACACACACACACGCACACACGCACACACGCACACACGCACGCTTGGGGAAACCTGCCTCCAGTCCCCACCCAAGTCCACTTGTTTCTTTGTTTCTATGGTAACTTCCCAAGGTCAGGGTGTTGCTCAGGCAGAGGAACCTCCACAGCCTGGGATGAGACAAAAGGCAGCCAGCTGCTGCTGCCTGCTGCCGGGCAGGGTGGTTAATGAGCCAGTGGGAGGGGGCCACACACACCACACACGCTGTGTCAAGACCCTCCTCAGGCATCGGGGCCTCAGAATCAGGGTGCTGGGCAGTATTCAGACTCAGGACCAACAGCCATGTAAACACTTTTCAATAGACTGGAGCATTTTAAAACCTACCTAGTACCACGCCAGGAGTGTGGCTGCCACATAGGCCACCAAATCCTCAAAGCAAAAGCCCTTGAAATCAGAACTGAGCAGGATAAGGACATGCCCAGCCCCCTAGACACCACCCTGAGGCTCCCAGGCAGGCTGTCCCCATCTGGAAGGCCTTGCAAGGTTCTCTGCATCTGGCTGGGTTGGCTGCTGAGGCCCCATCAGTCACAGGAGGTCGTGTAGCACTGCACAGCGGCATTCATCAGCCGGCCCTGACAATGCCCTAATCACATGCCCCGTCACGCCCCCCATCAGGCCCTCAGTTCCCCCCGGACCAGGGCTGATAAGACAGCCTCTGCACACCACCCAGCATGATACAGACAAGCTTATCAGCGACATTCGGGCTGTTAATGGGACAGTGACCCCCAGCTGGCTGCCATTACCTCTCATTATGGCGATTACATCCTGTAATCCCTGTTCCCTCAGGCTGCTGGATGAGGGTAGGACTCCAGCCTTGGGTCTGCAGAACCAAAGGTTTTGCCTTGGGCCAGGGAAACTCTTTCCAACCCACGCACTGGCCAGCAGGCTCCCCTACCCACCCACTGGCCAGGCTCAGGGAGAGGGGGTCCTGTTCCCACCTTGAAGTACTTCTCTCCCTCTGGCCGGATGGACCATAATCACACCATCTTACATCCCCAAGAGAGGCATCCTGGAGGGGAGGGGTCAAACCACAGCCCAATCACTTCTATTCACTCAAGCTCAAGGCCCTAGACAGGTACCTTCGAAAGGTGTCCCAGGAGACCAGCCAGGATTCTTGCAGCCCCTACTCTTCCATCAACTGAGCCAGTTCTTTCTCCCAAGAACAGGTCATATGCCACCAGGGACCAAGAACTCAAGGCCTCCATTTCCCAACAACGCATTGCAGCTTGTGTGACCCCAGAGGACCTACCTTATAAAGAAAGAGGCCGCTGCGGATGGGCCTGTGGAACCCCCTGCTGAGGTGCCTGGGGTGGGGGTAACCAGGGCTGTAGTGCATGCTGCCCCTCGGCCCCATGCCTTAGACATACGATCAGAGCCTGTTGTTGGGGGACAGTCTCGGACGGTGTCAGCCACAGCCACAGCAGCCACAGCAGCCTCAGCCTGCAGGAAGGAGAAATCCACATAAGGAACAGGCAGGTGACAGACCCATCACCTCAGGCTGAGTACCCTCACTTAACCCTAGACAACCCCCATACCCCTCTCCCCCCATACACAAGCACTTGCAAAATCCCACCTATGTGACTGGAAACCACAGCCGGGAGACTGGGACCCTGCACCAAAGGCCTAGCCTCCAAGGCAATCTACCAGGGCTCCTGTCCCCAGATCAGGGCATGTGACAGGTCTACGCCAGCCATGGAGGAAAATGCAGACCCCACCCGGGGCTGACTCTACAGCCCTTCTCAAGTCCTGTAGTGACCACAGAGGTCAGGCAGACAGACCTCTGTCCCTCATCCCTGGGCCATCTGGGAGCACCCAGAGGTACAATTATACAAGGCACCACAATAAATATTTGGCATGAGTGCTAATTGTCCCCCATGTGATAACGTATGACACTCCACTGTCTGAAATACAGCTCTGGCATTTCCAACTAATTAGCTAAAATAAATTCTAGAAAGGGAGCGGCCTCAGCATGGTGCACAGATATAATTAAATGTTCCCAGGACAGCTTCTACATGATGTTTACTTGCCCCTCAGGCTCTGGGGGCAGAGGGGACTCAAGCCCTAGCAGAAAAGAACAGGCAGCTGGTCTCTTCCCGGAAAGCCCCAGGCCCCTCAAGCTCCAAAATACCCTCTCCACTCAGACAATATGGCCTGTGTCCCAGATGACAGAAGACTGGGATCCCCAGCTGAGAGGGCACAGGCCTGGTCTGCAGACCCTGGGAGAAGCTCAGTATTCTCAGGGTCTCTCAAAGGATGTAGCCCTGAGACCAGGTGTGGTATGTCTGCACAACGAGCCACCTTATATTCAGAGCCCTTACAAAGCAGGGCAGTTACCCTCCTCACAGCAGAGGCCTCACCTTGCTCAGCCCCTGGGAGACCCCAGCTTCTAAAGCCCAGTCAGGAGATGAAACACACTCCCTCTCTAAGCCTGTCAAAGTCCTGAGCCCAGCCCAAGCCTTGAGCCGGTGCCAGTCTAGCACCTTCTTAGTCCCCAGCAGCACCCAGTACCCCAGGACTTGAAAGGCCCATAGCCAAAAAGGGCAAACATGGACTAGCTTACCAGGCACTGCACCAAACATCTACCAGCTACGTGCCTACAGCTGCATGTATAGGTGTATGGGCCAACAGTCCTGAACAGCCTGGCCTGCCCTCTTCTCCAAGCCACTCCCTCACCCCAACATGGATCTCCTTTGAACCCCTTACTATGTCTTCCTATGAAAGAATGAGCTGCTTAGTCAGGAAGAGTCACATAGGAAGGAATCCATGCATATAAGGCTGACGATCTGTGGTCTGAGTCCTTTGGAGCAGTGCCTGACTTAGCTGAGCATCCACTGGACACAGCAGCCAGAGCCCAGGGTCAGGAACTTGGGGAGGAGAGGTGTTCAGCCCACAGCTAACCTAGAGTTAGCTCGGCAGTCTGTGGTGGCAGTGGGGGTCCATGCCCAGGGTCCCACAACACCTGGTCCAACTGCCAGACACTGAGGACCGAAGCAGAAGGCATCGCAGGAGGCCAGAGCTGCTGCCCCATCCCCCATATGGTCCCCTACCCACTCCCACAGGCACAGCCACCCGGGGCACCTCCAGAGGTACCGGGGCCTTTAGCCGCTGGTCCTCCCCACACTGACCTGTCTCAGGAGTCCCGCACGTGACTTGGTTCCACCGTCCCACCAGCTGCCATGGCAACACGGCTCCGTCCCTCAGGACGGCCACTGCCAATTCCTGCCAGAAGCAGAGCCTGGACATGCCAAAAGAAGCCGTCCCAAAGCGAGTGCAGAACAGCGGTGGTGTGGGCGAGGGAGAGGGACCACGACACGGGGAGGATGTGGGTGGACGGCCAAACAGAAAGTGTGATGGAGGCACACGGCAGCAACGAAGGAAAAGCATGGAGAGAGGAGAGCGTGAGGCCAGCCCTGGCCGAGGGGAGCTACAGAGCCCTGACTCCATCACAACCTGATGGTGCCCACACAGAGGTGAGACACTGCAGGACCTCAGCAGACTTGCCCACTGTCTGCTGATCTCTGTGGTACACCAGGGATCTGCGGAACCCAGTTTAAGAAACACAGACTAGCCAGCCTCGGCAGCCCTCTAGGCCTGAGCTCTGCATCTATGGGATTCTAGCCTGGGACGCATGGTTCCTTCTAGGACTTCCCTCCCCCATCGATACCTGCCAGGTGCTCCTGTGAGGTAATGAGAAGCAGCCCAGAGGCTCCGGCTATGCATGAGGAAGTATATATATACCGGAGAGGGTTAGCATCCTGCAAAGAATGTTACATTCTCATTCTTGCTTGCCTGCTCCTCTCCTGTTACTCAGAGGCCTCCGGGGCCTGGCATAAGATGGGAAGTCCTGTACCTTCAGGGCCCACCTTACAGAAGCAGCTACACTGGGGCTTCACAAGGAAGATGAGGCCATCTCACCAGCCCCCACTACATGGGTGGGTAAACTGAGGCCTGGACAGGAGTGTCAGCAACAAATTAGGATGGTTCCGTCGACAGCCAGGCTATAGCTCAGAGGGAGTCCTCCACCTCCAATATCCACCTAAGGTCTCTATGAATGGCTGGCAGCGGGCTCTCTGCACAGTTCTGAGTGGGAAGCAAGCAGGCACCCCCAGGATGGTGCCACCCAACCACCAAGTTGTGGGGAGCCCCAGCTCCTTTAGGCCTCTCTAATGTCAACCGTGCCATCTCAAACCAATCAAGGGGTCAGGAGGCTGAGTCCTGTCCTGGAGCTCGTGCTACAAGATGAGAACAGGTTTTCTGACTTTCCTGGGGGGGCTTCTGACTGTGGGATGCCACAAGCTGGCATTGGGGAGACCACATATGAGGATGCTCCTCATCTGTTACAACAATGTCTCTGCCTGACAGTCTAGAGCAGTGGTTCTCAACCTTAAAGCTGTGACCCTTTAATCCGGTTCCTCGTGTTGCGGTGACCTCCAACCACAAAATTATTTTTGCTGCTACTTCAGAACTGTACTTCTGCCACTGTTACGAACTGTGACGTCAATATCTGATATGCAGTGGTCTCAGGCAACCCCTGTGAAAGGGTCCTTTGACCCACCTAAGGGGTCACGATGCACAGGTTGAGAGGCACTGTTCTACAGGGATTAGTGGGGACAACCCCTACGAGCTCCAGAGCAATGGGCGTTCCACGGCAAAATGACCAGGAAAGGGCTCGTCTCTGAGCAAGGGTTAGGGAGAGCCAGGCCCTCAGGGGAGGGGAGGTCCAGTGGCTCTGGGTCCCTGTGTACCTCTACCCAGCTCCCAGCTTCAACCTGTACATGTCAGTATGTCACCTGGTGTTTGTATGCCCCAGGACAAAGGTCATGGCAGTCCCCTCCCTCCAAGTGTGGCTGTGGCTTAGGTTAAATAAAGCTATGTAGGCCAACAGCTTCTTGACCCACTGAAACTCGGGGCCATGAGGGTAACTATACCACAGTAATACCCAGATGCAGAGCCCAGGGCAGCATGCTCTGCCATTCATTCAGCACCTAGAATGTTCCTGGCCTTGCCGGTGGCTCTAGAGGGCCCCGGAAGTCATAGGTCATACTATCCCCTCTAAGGACCAACTCTCCTGCCCAAGTCAAGCATTTTCCTGGCTCTCTGCTCCTCATCCCTGTACGATGGGGGCCAGGCTGTCTGAACCACCTGTGGGAACCAATCCACCTCATAGCCCCAAAGGCCACCAGCCATTTGTGACAGCTTCACAACCCATCTCTCCAGAAGTGTTTAATAGCAGAGTGCCCAGGCAGTACTTGATCATCAGGGATCGACGCCCTGCTTCAAGGGACATTGCCTCATCTGCAGCCTAAAGTTCTATTTATGGTTCTAATAATCTCCCTATTGATTGCCAGGACTGTTCTCTAATTATAAATCCATTCCCACCTTTTCCCGAACACAATCAATGTGCAATGAGAAGCAGAGGCCTTAAATGCCCACGTTTTATGGCAGGTAAGCCAATGACCGGCCCCTCCTGGCATCCTCCCCCGTCACCGCTCCAAAGCAAGAAGACCATCAGCATGAGCCTTGCTCAATGTTTGCCCAGACTTAAGGCTATGGCCAGCCAGTCAGTGGGGCCACCTGACACCCCTTGGGGTCAGTGTCTTAGGTCTGAGCACGTCACCTGAGGCTTCCTTTAAGATCCAGCTCAATGTCACCTCCTCTAGGAATGACTTAATTCACCTCAACAGTCAGGGGCATCTGCACCCTACTGCTGGCTTCTGTTCCCACTCCTCAGGCAGCCCAGCTGTTGGGTCAGAGTCCCAGGGGGACAGAGCAGCTGGCCTCCCTTCAGTTTGGTAAGGGAAGAGTGTTAGGCCATCACCAGCATGGTATTCCAACCCCAGGGACAGATGGCCTCAAAACATGAGCCCCTGAACGAAGCCCAGGGACCAGCTCCAGCTTGGGCAGAATTCTCAGCACAGCCCACATCCAAGAGCAAAGTCCAGCCAAAAAGTTGTACCCACCTTGGAGAGGCCTACAGTCAAGACAATGGGAGGAGCCTTCCTTACATGGGAGCTTGTATCAGCATTGCCCAGTGGCTCTGGGGTCCCTGTGCACCTCTACCCAGCTCACTGAAATGCCACTGGACACACAGACCAAGGGTGAGAGCTGACCAGCCCACCTCAGGGACTTTGCCAACTCCCCAAGCTTTCGTAGGTGGCTGCTGTGTGCCTGGAATGCACGCCTGAAACTCTACCTCAGAAGCAGGATTCCTTAGCAACACCTACAGGATCCTCTGCAGTCAGTGGCCATGGGAGCAACAGGAGGGGGGTGGAGGTGGGGGCGGGGCACTACCCCATGTAGCCAAGCACACATGATCCACAGCAGTCAGTCCCTGCCCTGCTTCATGTCCCCCTCCTGCCTCTTCTCCCAGAAGCCATCAGTGTCTCAATCCTGGTAGATGTATTTACACCTTCTCAACCTAGAGGATTTCTCCCACTACGGTCACGGTCATGGTCACCGGTCACCTGTGGAACTCAGACCAACAAGTCCAAAGTACATTGCCCTCCTGCTGGGCACTGTGGGCCCTCAGACTAAGTCCTCAACAAGCAGATGGCTGTACCCTCAGCGTGGTGCCCTAGAGAAGGGGCTATATCAAGCAGGGCTCGTGTAGAATACAGGCTGGGCCCTGGTGATGTCAGGCCCTCCCAGGGTCCAGTCACAGATCATCTGTTATACCAACCCGAGGAAACCTCTAGGCCAACAGCACGACTCTCTCAGTTTCCACCCTGGGACTCCTTGAAACAGGTAGAAAACTGGGGACATGGAAAGTTGGAGAGATTGCAAGAGACATGACGATGTGCACGTGGGCATTGCCCTAGAAAACCACTCCTGGCCAGGGACTTCAGAGGTGGATTAAGGGGAGCCAGGCCTTCAACCTAACCATCAATGCCAGCAACTGTGAACGTCACTGTGTGCTCTAGGCTCTGTCTTCCATCCATGGGGCATGTCTATGTCACCCAAGCTGTGCCTTTCTGAGGACAGCCCATCGTAGCAGGTTCTCAAAGGAAGATGTTCTCTCTAAACCTAGAACCAGACAAGGCCCGTCTCAAGAGACCTTGGTTCCACTATCATCACACAGCTTGACAGAAGGCCTAAGAAGCAAAAGTTAGACAAAAGCATCCCTGATTTACCCCAGGCTTGCAGGGGAGGAGGGGGGACCTGCCAATACATTGCTACAGCGCACCCAGGCGTGGTCAGGAGCCTATCAGAGAGTCAGCTGGACTCTCCAGTAGCCCACCTACCCGAACACTCACCAGGCAAGTGGGTGGCAAGAAGCTGTTGACTCTTGAGAGGCTCCATACCCCCTCCAGGCACTGCTGGGCCTGGATGGTGACTGTACTCAATGCTCCCCCGAGGCCTGCTGGTGCCACCGACACCTGGACGCTGGGGCCAGATGGCCAAGCTGTTGCTTTCCTCCTGTCAGGTCCTACAGGGGGCTGCCTCCCCATGAGGCCCACTGGTCCAGGTGGGTCCCTAGGACTGGGAGCCGCAAGGCCTCCTCGGGAAGCATCGGGGTCCTCGTGGCTGGCAGGGGTCTGCAACAGGCGCAGGGCTTCCCGAGTGAGCTGGTGCAGATGTGTTGTGCATACGTCACAGCGGCTCTCAGCGTCAGGGCGGCACGCTGGCTGAACCCCAGAGGCCGGGAGCTTGTCAAGAAGCAGGGTAGAGAGGCAAGGGTCCTGGGGATGGCAAGGAACAGCAATCAGTGCTTGGGTACACAGGGAGCCCATCACCTCAGCTCATGTTGTAGCCAGAGCAACACCATCCATAACATTATTATGGCCCAAACTATTTCATTCACATGAGCCCAGCAGGAAGGTAATTATCAGAGTTAATAGTCAGGTTCCCTGTGCCCTGACAGCCACCCACCTCCCCGCCATCATTAACCACGCTGGTTCACAGCTAACAAGATGCATCTGTAGCTCCCTGACAACCAGCTTGTGGGTAAAGGCACTGATCCAGGGTCTGGCAGGAGGCTGGCCAGAAGCGGTCCCCAGGCTCCCTTCCCCTGGCTTTCTCTCATGGGGCAGAGATCCCATCCCTGTTGTTGCAGTCTCCAGCCAGTCCTGGTACCAGCATATGGCTGAGAGCCTGAGAACCTGAGAGAGGCTGAGAGCACAATGAGACAAGGTAGTAGCATGGCTATGTCTCTTAGCCAAGTCTCCAGAGCAAGTGTGGCCATCTCTAACTCTGACAGCAAGCAGGGATGGCTTGCATGGCTCACTGTCCCACACAAAGCGTGCCCAGAGACACTGTCCAGAGATGGGTAAGAAGAGGACCCTTAAAGCAGGCTGGAGGTCAGGAGGATAAGATTCCCACACAGGGGGAGGACACCCCCTCCAAAGGGACAATACCTCCTGGAAGGGACATGGCACCCTGTATGGGGACACACCTCCCTCAGAGAGACTGGAGCTGGGCCGGGCTCAGAGTGACCTAACTAGAGGCAAAACACTTGTCCTGATCCAATTCTCTGTTCTCGTGTCCGGGCCCACGTAGTCCAGTCCCTTAGACAAACATAGCCTAGCGAAGTTACAGCGGTCACTCTAAGAAGCCAGGATCGTTTCTCATCGATCCACTCCACCAGCTCCAGCCTTGGCCTCCTTCTGCCCAATTTCAGGCAGTTCCACACTAAGCTGACCTTATAGGTCCCGAAGGTTTTCTCACAGCACCTCACCCTAAACAGAAGCCTCCCCAGATATATCCATTTCTCAGACTATGAGGCTGAAGTCATCCATCCCACAGAAGCGTCTCAGGTATCTCAGAGATCCATGCTTCCTTAGCGTGCCCAGGGGTTGGTCGCCTGTGCCCATAGTGCTCAAAGCGGTGAAGGCTGTGGTCAGAGCAGCCAATTCAGAGAGAGGCAAGGGGCCTATCATGACTAAAGTCTCTCTTCCTTGGCCCCATTTCCACTCACCCAGAGCCCAAGGCAGATAAAAGAGTGACCTCTGTCAGACCTAGTATCATGGCAGCTGCCTGATTTATGGAATACCCTGTAAATCTTGGATGGTTTCCAGGCTGAGAAGTGCCTGGCAGATCAGGTCCCCATTAGCTGATGCCCCTGGAATTCACCAGGCTCAAGCATACCAGGGGCCCTGCAGGGCAAGAGAGGCCCCCAGAGATGGCACAGGGGTGGAGGCTAGGGTGGGGTGATGGCAGCCAGTGACCCAGGCCCAGGCGGAGGGCAGGATGGCCTGTTTCCAGTCTGGCTCTCCTGCTCTGACTTTCCACTCAGCAGGAGGCTACAAAGGGAAGGAAGTGTGGCCTGGTACAGGCATTAGCTCAGCTTGAAAGGGGCCGCCCAGCCCAAGCTCCAGCCTAGAATCCAGGCCCAGGCCAGCTAACCTTTGTTCTGGGCTCTCTGAACAGGCCTGGAGGCCTCTGCCTGTCTTAGGGGCCACGGCTTCTGAAATAATGCCCCTCCCCACAGCAGGAGGCAAGTATGAAAGCTAAGCCTAAGGACTGGGCAGAGGGGAGGGGAGCCCACTAGTTCCTCCAACACAGCTAGGCAGAGAGTAGGGGAGAAGCCTGACTGGCCTTCAAGAGCAGAAGAGATCCATCCAGGCACCGGACAGGAACCAAGGGGGAGAGGGAGAGGGCCACCATGTTCAGGTCCCCACTGAGAAGGTGGCAAAAGTCACTTGCTCATCTGTGCAGTCGGCTCCGGACATCTCAGACGAGAAGCCTTCTCCTTCGCACAGCTGCCCTGCACTCTGGTGCCTCTTGCATAAGCTCCTAGTGGGCCAGAGCTCTTGGCTAAGGCCTAGGTCAAGGTTGGGGCAAGGAGCCAAGTCAATGGTTTTGGTCCCCTTACCACCACCATCCACGTTGGGAGCTAAAACCTCAGGCCACCTTTCCAGTCCTGGTCACACAACAGGAGGGAAGTTGGCTGCTGGGGTGACAGGCTGCTCAAACACACTCCGTTGCAGTTGGAGTGGGGCCTGGGGACCATGACCCACAGAGAGTAGAGCCACTGTGGGGCTGGGTCCTTCAGAACCACAACCCACTCTGGAGAAGCCCAAGACCTTGTCTTTGGAAGCAGCTGGGAGAATAGAGGGGACTGAACAGAGCGGAGCTTCCCATAGTATAGTTAGGGCTCCGTGGAGGGGACACTCACTCACACACACACACACACACACACACACACACACACACAAACATATTCACACAGCGCACACACACTCACACACACAAACATATTCACACAGCACACACACTCACACAAACATATTCACACAGCACACACACTCACTCACACACACACAAACATTCACACAGCACACACACACACACACTCACACACATATTCACACAGCACACACACACTCACTCACACACGCACACACACATATTCACACAGCACACATGCACGCATACACACATATTCACACAGCACACACACACGCATACACACATATTCACACAGCACACACACACTCACTCATACACACGCACACACACAAACATTCACACAGCACACACACACACACATATTCACACAGCACACACACACACAAACACACATTCACACAGCACACTCACACACACACGCACACACACATATTCACACAGCACACACGCACACACACATTCACACAGCACACACACTCACACAGCTCTCTCTCTCTCTCTCTGTCTCTCTGTCTCTCTCTCTCTCTCTCTCTCTCTCTCTCTCACACACACACACACACACACACTGTTCCAGCAAGGCCTTCACTCAGATCGGACAAAGGACTTGAGCAAAGCCACCAGATTTCCCTGCCCCACCCCCTCAGCCACCAGCAATCCCTGCTTGCTTGAACTTCCTCTAGCTGTAAGCTCTGCACACAGCAGGGGCGGAGGGGAGGCCAGGAGGACCTGTCCGGACCAGGCTTCTTTTCCAGCATCCCCTGTAGCTCACAGTGTCCAGAAGCCCAAGCTCCCAGGGGTCCTAGCTCAGGTTCAGGACCTTAACTCAAAATCCCCAGCCATTGGGCCTGTTACTTCTGAAACCCATTGCTTTCAGATAGACAGTAATTACTCCACTGCAAAATATTACTTTTAATTTCCGCTTTATGGTCTAATTAAACAGATATTTTACTTGTGCTTGGGAAAGTATTTTTCTTAATTTGATTCAATTTAGCACTGTGCCACAACCCACCCATCACGCAGTGCATTTTAGGGAGCCTCCAGTTTAAAAATGATGACTTTTCGGTTTTTATTTTGTTTCTGGGGTCTATAAGTTGCTTTAAGTAATCTTTTCATTTTCTCCTAGGAGAACGAAAAGGGTTCTGGCTTCAGCCCTGGCTTCAGAGCTGGTCAAGCTTCACCCACAGGCCAGGGCAAACACAGACCTCCCTGGGCCCTGCCAATCATCTATTTCTGCAGAGGGGTTCCCAGCACCCATGGCAGAGCTGGTAAGAAGCGCAGGCCGGGAATGCCTACACCCCTGACACCCTGGTGTCCCCCACTGCACCACCACACAAGTACAAGGGAGGGAGCAGGCAAACAAAGCATTCTGGGCTATGACCCTGTACAGCAACTGTTTCCGGAGTTGACAACAGGTTCAGGAAGAGACTCCCAGTAGCCTGCTATCGAGGACATTCCTGTCTCGTGCAGCCTAGCAGAGTGGTCCAGGGCTCAACTTTCCAGCCTGGAAACTGGCAGGCACGCCCAGGCTGCTCCACCCGATCAGGCACCTCACTAGAGGCCCAGACCCTCCATCTTATCAGCCTATAGCCCAGCCCACCCAGCACCGACCGGCACGCCACCCATAGCCTCATGCCAGGAGAAGCCCAGCTGGACAACTCAGGACAGACTCACTCATTGAGAGCCTTCCCCTTCAATAGCTACCTTGTTCTCCATGGAGAACCCACCACAAGATGCTAGAGACCTGGGGGACACTGGTGGCCTCAGCTGTGGGACCCCACCTGAAGGGGCATACACTATACCCTCCGACTCAGAGTCCTGGGCACTCGTTCTACAGCACAGGCTATGGTCCCATGTGCCTCAGTTTCCCCCACTGGACCATGAGGCAGCAGACAGTTTCACACTGCCAGGTTTGGGTACACATCCTCCTGAAGCGGGACCACAGCGGGCTTTGCTTATGTCTCTGGGGACAGACAGCTGAGCACAAAGAAGCTGGAACTCCCCTGGAAAGGGGCGTGCAGAATCTGAATCAAGTCCCTGTTATCCAGTCCCTGAGCAGAGTTCCAGAGACCACCAAATGCAGGTAGCCACAGATGGGCCCCACCCACTACCGTGCTCCAACAGGGGCTGCCTGAATGTCCTGAACTGCATCGCGGGGATATTCCTGGCCTACAGCTTTCAGTAAAGACTTTCTGAGACGATCCAAACACCAGCCCTGGCCCCAGGGTCTGAATACAGCTCTATCTAGGACACCCTGAAGAGGTGCCACCTTACTGGTTCCCATCCCTGGCTGCCACCTATGGCTGTCTCTGCGTGAGCTCCAGACACACCTACATAGCTACGACGCAGAGTCTCTGGTTACACTTGCACCTTCCAGACTGGTTTGAGTGTGATCGATCTGCAGATGCTGCAGGTCTCACCTGCACAGCACTGTCCTCCAGGCCCTAGGCACTCTGCTCAGGGGGCAGATGTATGAAGAGAAGGCGGGTGATGGACTCAGGCAGCTCCCATCCCCTCCCTAGGACACCAGAAAAGAGGCCTATGTGTCTGCGTGCTCAGAGGTCTTTAGGTAGCAAGCTGGTCCCAGCTTCCCATACCAGGAGTCTGTCTGGGGTGCTCTGGCCTTTCCATTCTTCCAGTTTGTACCTGGAAGCTCTTCTCCCCACCAGGTCTTAGGGTACCTATAGAAAAAGAGGAGTCCTGACTCTATCCTCAGGCCCAAATCACCTGCCAGGTAGGGCCCATCCCCTCTCCCTCTCCCCGCCCATCTGTCACCCCACAGAAGTGAAATGACAGGCAAGCCAAGCCCCTGGGATCATCTAGAATCCAACACTCGACACTTGACAAAGCCCTGCCTCTCCACCTCTACATACAACCTTGTCTGCCCTCCTTAGGAAGGCCAGAGAAACTGAAGCACTTACCTCAGGCCACACAGCCCAGGCAGTAGAATTGAGGCTCTGACTCTAGGGTCCCCACCCCCCAGGCCTCACCCCTTCCAACCTCCTTTTAAGCCCAACCCCCTCTGCCTGTTCATATGAGGTCTCTGGGTCTGAGGATCTGGGTGCTTCCTCTTGTGGGAGCAGGCATGGGGAGAGAGGAAGAGAGGCACTCAAGATCAAGACAGGCCTTATGGTTGCACTAGAAACAAAAACACCAACTTGGCTTTAGGACAGCCTCTGGAGTTCCACACATGCTGAGCCCATGAAACCAACAGGAAGGAACCCAAGGCTGGGCTGCCAGGGGGCAGAGCTGAGCCAACAGGACAGAGGGGAACCCACCCAGCCAGCCAGGCCCCTGAGCACAAGATCCAGCATGGCACGCTCCACCCGGAAACAGGAGACAGCTCAGGCTGACCCCGCTGCCGGAGTCGGGTCAAGCATCCATCCAAGTCTGGACGCAGCCAACACCAGGCCTGGCCCTGGGCTACACGTGACTAACAGTCCGCAAGCACAGGGACCTGCAAAACCTGCCTGCCCACCCCCACCCCAGCAGGATGCTACCACAGGGCAGATATGGCTGGGGGCCTCTCCCACGGAGCCAGCTGCCCAACAAACAGCCTTGGGCTTCGGACCACAGGTTCACATCTGAAAGACTGTCCAGGAGGATACAATGTATCCATCTGCAGAACCACTAATGAGAACCCCGGCAAGGGTTCCAAACCAGGAGCAAAGGTGACACCTCTATGGGGCCTGGTAGGAACAGATGGGGAAACTGAGGCCCCTGGTTCCCACTGAAGGCTCCTCTTGTCCACTGCTCATTCCAGGGGTAAAGGAGAGACTGAACTTGGCAGTGGCAGAGACTAGACTGCCCACCTGGCTGCTGGTAAGAAAGAACCCACAGGGTCAGGCCAGTCTTACCCACCTGCCCTGCACTGCTCAAGTTCCACATTGTGTGAACCAAATAAACAGAGAAGCTAGGCCAAGGCACACTCACTCACTCAGGGCCTTGAGCACAAAGACTGTGTGGTCACTTCCAGGAGTGAAACAATGTAAACTAAAACCAAACCGATGTGACTAACATACAGTCTAAGTGAACACACAGGAACTATCACTGCCCTTAAGAGAACAGTGCCAGCGGGTCGGTAGGTTAAAGTAAAGGCGAACTAGACCTTCAATGAATCTAAGGCAAGCACCAGCTCCCCAGACTTCCAACTACAAAGTCCTCC
>NW_022196912.1:125914119-125975986 GCF_008632895.1 Mastomys coucha | reverse complement strand
CTACCTGCTCCAAACCACTGCAAGGCCCTTCAGTTTGACTGAGCCACTCAAAGTGCAGGGAATTCTACAGCCTCTCTGCCTCCGTGCTGCCACCTGTCATGAGAGGGCAGTGAGGCCACTGACCACTCAGGTCTTACAGGGCTTCATGTATGACAGTCAGCCTTCCTGGCAGAAGATGTGCACACATGTGCACACACGTGAGCACACACACACACACACACACCCCTCAAGACAGGACAGGATGCTTGTACCAGGCACTCCAGGTATGCAAAACAACTACTTCAACACTGCCCCAGCAGGTCAAAGGGCAAAAGCAAAACAAAACAAAATAATCCACACCCTTGAGCCTAAGTTCTCCCCCCCCCCCGCCCCCCCCCATACCCCAGCCCCATCCCAGCGCTGGAAATCCCAGGCCAGCAAAACAGGTAAGAAAGACAGCCACCGTAAGAGAACTATTCAGAGAGAAACAGGAAAGCCAATCTAGGAACTGGAGGGTAAGGCTGGGGCTACCAGGTTCCTCCTGGTCCCACCTGGACCCCAGAGTAGCATCAATCTCTGAGCACCTCCAGTCCAGCCCCTGGAAAGAACACCTCCCTGCTGAGTCACCTCCTCCCCAGCCAGCCAGCTCCAGGGAGTACCAACCCCCTTGCTCCTCCCCTAGCTGACACCTGGGCTCAGCTGGGAAACGGTGCTGACGCCAGGGCCACACCCTGCAAGGCCCCAGGCACATACTGGGCCGGGCTCCAAACATCAAGGAAGGTGGCAGCCTTGAGGGTGGGGGTCGCTAGCTATAGCAGGGAGCAACCTCCGAATCAGAGGAACCAGCCTCAGTCCTACATCACCCAAGGTCTGACTTCCCCACAAAACAATGCAACCAGACCTGGGACCTGTACAGCCAGGGCGTGCACGCTCTGCCTTTCCACAGGCTTGCTCCACGTAGAAGACAACCCAGTGAGAAAGTGCCAAGACGTGCCCACAAATGGTGTCAAGACAAAACAAGCACGTCCCTGAGGCCGGACCACAGGGATGGCAGGAAAAGTCCAGGCCCCAATCTTCAAGGGCTGGCTCCTATGGATCTAGAGGCTCCATGGGAATGGAGCTATAAAGGGACCAGCACCGAAAGATCCAGCCTTTGGATCACAGCTCCACTCAGGCAGGCAGAGGCCATAGCAAAGAAACAAGGGCCTCAGGAGGCAGGAGTTTAAACTCTGGGTGCATGCACAGAAGCCCTGCAAGACCTAAATGAGAGTCAATCACTTTTCCATTGGGTAATCATCAATTCGGCGCCAGTATTGACAACCAAAGAATGTCAGTAGGCCAGGAGGAGCCACCACCTCTGAGCAACTCTCTGGGCAACATCTGGGATAGGCCCTAAGCAACAGGAGAGAAGGGTTATCCTCCTCTGGGACCATCACCTTAGGGGGCACACAGACAGAATCCAGCCCAGCAGCCTTCGGGGTGACCGTGCATGAGGCCTGAGAGGAAAATCTGGCCATTTGGTTGGTTAACAAGCATTTCCACATGACTAATCCACTTGCCCTGGCAAAGCTACTGCTTGAGAACAGCGCCCTGGACTGGGTTAGAGATGAAGGAAGGGCCTGCTGGACCTGTAGCTGCTCCACTATAGTAGATTAGACACAGAAAAGATGGGGCTCGGGGACTCAAACAGCAGAAGAAAGAAAGACCTGGGCTTTGGCTCTTGCGTGGAAGGTGCTGTGCTACAAGCCCCAAGCAGATCTCATAGACAGGGATACTTAAAAGGGACCAAAGCAGAGTAATGACCAGGTGGGCTCCAATTACATCATCCAATAGCCACGATTACCCAGAGACCCAGAATGAGGGTGGCCCTCAAGCCCACCTCAGAACCAGAGCTCTGTCCTATGTGCATGCAAGGCTGGCGACAGGTGACTAGTAGTGGCACAGAGGAGGAGACCAGCCAAGGACTCTGATAGACCCTGCCAGGAGGGTAAGTGTCTGCTAGAAGAAAAGTAGGCCAGAAGTTAACGGTGACAAGCTTTTCACAGGCAGGGGATGCTAACAGGCCTTCTTGGCCCTACACCTTCTTATGCTTAGATTAGACAAGGGTCTCCAAGCCCAGGACCCTAACCATCTGGCCGGGGTCCCTGCAGCCAGCAGCCAGCAGCCCCACAGAGATACATGTGAGATTCAGGTAGACTTCCCTACAAACTGTAAAGTGCTATTTTCATGGGAGAGTTCTTGTTCCCACAACCAAAATTAAGAAGTAGACCCCCTGGGAGGATCCTAGCTCTCCACCCTAAATTCTTAGCATTGCCTTGGCCTTGGAGTCCAGCCACAGTGATGATCATGGTGCCCCCATCTGCCCTTCAGAGGGATCCCCTCTACCTCAAAAGCAGACTCTGCGATTGTGTGTGTGTGTGTGTGTGTGTGTGTGTGTGTGTGTACACATAGTGGTCAATCAAGGGCTATGGTTGCAGTCCCCATGGCACATACTGGCAACACAACAGCAGTACCCACTGAAGTCCTGGGCTTCAGGTACAACACGTGAGCCCCAGGGCATTCGATTCTTTCTGGAGAAAAATGAAGAGTAAAGCCTTCCTGCCCTGAGCACAGCACCCCACAGATTAGATAGCATTCCCAGAACAGACTGAAGCCTCCTTGTGTGACAAGACACAACACATAGTAGATAAGATGCTCAAAGCCACACAAAGCCTTGGCCACCAGGCCTGGTTTGCCCAGCAGGCCCAGGCTTAACTGGCAGGGCGAGGGAGCAGCTTATGCCAAAAGCCACACACAGGAACTTGGAGAGGGACAGCAGTGTGTATGGAAGGAGGCCACAGACCTCCATTGATGGCCCCCAACCAGTCCACTGCTGTGACGGCAGCTTTCTTTACTAAGACCCCATCTACACCAGTGGCCAGTCAGCCAGGGCCTGGGCAGCAGCAGCCCAGTCCCAGAGCGGGGAGGCAGCTTGGCTCCTAGATCAGCTTGCTTCCTGAGAGGCCTCAGGAGCACTTCCCAAGGACCCTCTCTGAGATCCTCAAGGCCTCCTAAGGTCCCGGGCTCAGCAAAGGCTGGCTGCCACCACTGGCAAAAGCCAAACACCCGCCATGGTCAGTCACACCCTATCCAGGCCCACAGATGTAGCTGCTCTGAGAGGCTAACATCCCCACCGTAGACAAGCCAGGGGACCTGGAGAGGAACCCAGAACAGACACACCTGACTGGCATCCACCATATCTGACCTGGCCCTGAGGAAACCAGGCTCTCATCCTGACCACAGGTCTCCTTAGAGGTACTCAGACAGGATGGGGATTACAGGCGCTTCCCAAGGACTTCCCAAGGCTGAAGGTCAGAAGCAGCTTCCTGTGGAGACCCCACACCCCTGCCTTGCACACTTCCAGGGACCATTGTTCCCTGGAACAATGCTCCTGCTCTTTACATGCCTGGCAAGACTGGCCGGAAAGCCCAGTAGACTCCTCTCCCACCAGCCCTTGCCGGCCATGCTGCAGCCTGGGAAAGCCAGAGGCTCAATAGTCATTACCCACATAGAAGGCCTAGGCCCAAGGAGCAGAGAGCCAGGGCACGGCATAGGCCCATAACAGACACTGGGTTAGTGTGGGACAATGATGCATGCCCCCCGGGTGCAGAAAGGGGCCCACTCTCTCGCCTTTTATGCTCTCTCTCTACAGGCATGCCAATGTTCAGAAGCCCAAAGTGTCACACCACGACAAGCCCTGCCCTGAGTGATGTCCCAGTCTTCCCCTTTTCGACCTCTCCCAAACACAGACTGGTTCCAGCTGTGGGACATCTGTGGCTAGGAAAGAAATTTACCCAACCCCCTCTGACACGTAGCAGACCTCCTGGGGTGAGGTGCACCAAGACACACTCTTGCAGACTATGGCACGGGGGCCCACGTTGAACCTGCCACGCTCCAAGCCTCAGCCCCAGCCCCAAAGACTCCCAAGTTCCAGCTCCTCCCTGTTTGAGATATAGCCTGAAGAGGGATCACTTACCCGGAGGGGAGTCCCGGGCCCGCTGACCAACTTCCACGCCTGTCGTTTTAGCTCCACGAGCTTCGTGTGGCAGTGGCGGCACCACCCGCCCCCACCGGCCGAGTGGCTCTGCTCAGCGCTGGCCCCGGCGCCTTCCGGAGCAGGGCGGCTGCTGCATGGGTCTTGATCGGGCCCGGCGGGCAGCCTCTTGCGCGGGGATACCTCAAGCGGCGGGGGCTCTCGAGCCGGGCCGCACTCAGCCACCTGCGGGGGTTGGAGATGGGACAGTAAGCCCAAACCTTCGCTCGGCGCCACTGCGAGACTCCATGCGGCAGACTCCAGACCCAGTCGCTCACGCCCCTAAAGCCACGCTCGCACAAAAGTTAGGGCGCTGGATGCAACGCCAGGAGTCCCTGGCGAAGGAGCCCCAACCCGACGCTCGGAGCCCCGTCCCGCTCCCCTCCAAGCCCCACCCCTAGAGGGCGCCGTACACCCGCTAGCATCCTCGTTGTCCTGGGCTCTGAACCCGGTGCCCGTCGAGCCCGGCCGCCCGCTCCTAGCAGGGTCTTGCGTACCGCGGGCTGCACCGCACACAAGGAGGCGCCGCGGCCGACCATGGCACGGACGCAGGAAGGGATACGTCGGCTCTTGGGGCGCAGCGGCTACGTGATCCGGCCCAGGGGCACCCCCATGGCCAGGCCTGCTGCTCTGAAGTTGGCAGAGCAGGCGAGTGGCGGAGAGCACGCTGCGGACGCCGCAGGCTTGCTACGGGACAGGCTGGGCGGGGGCGGGGGCGGGCCAGAGCTTGAAGGGGGCGGGACGCCAAAGCGCCGCCCCCACCCCAGCAGAGCCAAGTGGGCGGGGGTCCTGCTCCTCCTTGCGGCCCCGCCTACTGCTAGGACCCCAACCTGTTAGTGGAGTGTGGACGCGGGAGGGGGGGGGGCTGCCGAGACCCAAGTTACGCGCACGCATGCGCCTCTGTCCCTTCTGAGCGAGGATGGAGCGCGCCTCGCGGGAGGCACCCAACACTCTCATCACTTTGCGAGAGGGAAAACTGAAGCTTTTGCCCAAGGTCGCCCAACACGGAAGCGGGTGGGGGGATGGGGGCAATGAAAGGGGCTGGACCCCGGCCAGCGGTTTCCCCAGAACAACCCAGAGCACTTCAAGTATGTCTGGCCACGCTTTGGCTCCAACTGTCTTTCGTAGGCGAGGATCGCGTTTCAAGAAGTGGAGTGAGCGGCTACGAGCTGTCTCGAAGTGTTCTTGCAGCCGCTCCTGTGCCTGAAAGTGGATTGCACGCTGAGCCGCCTGGGAAGTGGGAGGAAGCGACGCGGCTGGCCCTGGGGGTGTGCCGGACCTGTTGTCTGCGGGCCCGGCAGATGTGGAGTTAGCTCTGGAATTAATTGCCTGTTTGTCTCCGTCCGGGAGGTCTCCCCACTTCCCCAGCGACCAGTTGCTCTCGCCCAAGTCAGACACCAAATGTCACCACCATCTGAGGTCGCAGGGGACTCTGGCCCAAGCTCTGGATCGGCCCGAAACCCCAGATTGAAGCTAGGCGGGCGCTGCGGCGGGGCTCCCTGTGACACGAGCGCCACCTGCCGGCCGTCGTGCGCACGGGTTTGGAGGGCGCAGAGACAGGACACCACGCGTTCTGAGCGCAGAGCTTTCCTCGTGAGGCTGAGACTTAGCACAGCTGAGTCAGGGTGATTCGAGGAAAGACCCTGGCCGGACATCCCCAGAGCAGTCAGACCTGCGCAGGGTCTGTCAAACGGCCTCTCCTTTCCCCACCTCGACCCTGCTTACTTAGCCCTCCTCTCCTATGCACGATTGGTCAAGAGTGGGATGAAGATCCGGTTTTCCGGGCCATCTATGACTTAAAAGAGTCTGTAAACACGACAGGAAGTCATGAATGAACTGGGAACGGGCTCCCTACTTTCTGCAACCCCCGAGCCTTCAGGCCCTTCTCAGCTTTGCAAAGGAAGGCAAATTGGGTGGGTAGCCTCAGGCACCACCCTCCTCAGTCCACCCCTGCAAGCACTACAAACAGCGTCACCCCGCCCCTCTATGACACTGAAACAAACACCCGGGGCCCAGGAGGCTCACACATTGTTATCGACTTACACACACACACACTCCTCACATGCACACCCAGAAGCATCACCCGGAACCCAGGGCCTGCGCTCAGGATGAGCCACACCCGCAACTTCACTTCCCCGCACCAGCGCGGCTCTTCGGGAAGCATACTCTATGTTCGAGTTCCCAGAGGACACAAAAACACGGCCCCGAAAGACCCCGAGGTGCACCAAGCCTCCGGAATGACCTCAGAAACTCAGATCACCTCTCCCTGGCCTTTTTCCTTGCCCATCCCTGCAAGGTGAGAGCCGGGATCTTTGCGCTACGCTCGCCTCCGTAGGAGATCGCTGCTCGAGGCTCGGGTTCCCGCCCAACCTCGACTAGAGAGGGAGAATCAAGCAGCAGCAGCCCGGGAAAGTGCAGTCTCCGAGCGAGGTGCGGGACTCCGCCCGGGACCTGCCGCCTTTTCGCGGTGCTGCGCAGCAAAGTCGCGGGGACCGCGTCACCACTGCCAGCCCGGCCCCGCGAGCTCTCACCTTGCCTCGCCGCCGCAGGAGGTGACTGGTGAAACCTAGGATGATGTCCGAGTCCAGGCAGAGCGATCCCATCTCCAGCAGGCTTGGAACCTTTCGGGGCGCGCCGCGGGGCGGCTCGGGGGACCCCGGCAGCGCCATGGAGGAGTGGACCGTGGGCACCGGCCCCGAGCTCTCCCGCCGCCGCCGTAACCACCCCTCCCGCGCGCTCCCTGGCCGCGCGCCCGCCGTCCCCGAGCCCCGCACGGCGCCCGCCGCCCACCAGGCCCCCAGTCCTCGGCGGCCGGCGCCCCCCCAGCCCTGCGCTTGCTCCGCGCCGCGCGCCCGCGCCGACAGCCCCGCCCGCCCGCGCCGACAGCGCCCCCTCAGCCCGGGCGGCGAGCCGGACACGCGGACCCGAGTTGGGGAGAGGTGTGTAGAAGAGAATGGGGGACCAAGACCCCGCCGGGTCTGCACCTATCCGCCTTCCGCGCCCCAAGACACCAGGACTTTTTGCCGTGGGCACTGGAACCAGGAAGGGACACGGCAACCAAGTTGGGGTCCTGGAAACCTCTGCAGCCAAGGGGCATTTTTGCAGCTTCACTCTGTCCTGCCCTAGGCATACTGGAGTCCGGTCTGAAGAAAAGAAAAGAAAAACAAAAGGGAGAAAGACAGACAGACTGAGGGAGGCAGATGACCCTGTGCTCCCAACACTGCACGTGCTCCAAGACACTTAGGCCTGGGGTAGTGTTTAGGAACCCTTTGCTCCCCAACTCGCAACGAACTCTAGCAGTCTAAAGCCTTGGGCAGGGGCGGGTGAGATCACACGGTCTGGGCGGAGGGTAAGTCCGGAGAGAAAGAGTTGCCTGAAGAACCTAATTCTCACCCCAGATCTTTAGAGGTAGAGGGTGTGGGAAACAGGAAGCACAGGAAGCTGAAACAGGACGTGGAAAGCCAGCAGGTACAGGAAGGAGACATCTTTAAAGGCTAGGCTAGGCTGCAGAGACACACTGGCCCCTCCACACTCCACTCTGGAGAACCTTGGAATCTCTTCATCTCTGCTCCTTCAGCTGGAGACCCTCCAGCCCTGGGGTCCCTGGCTTGACTCCCCCTGTGGCAGCTGGAGATCAGTGTCTCAGCCTGACAGGCCAGGAGCCCTGTGGTTCTGCTTCCAACTCTCTAGTGTAAACACCCCCAACGACAGCCGCCCAGGTCTGCTGAGGCTTCTAAACCCGAAAGGAACAAGAGGGGCTACAGACCCTTCTACTCCCATAGCTGTCCACAGTCTGGGACAGAGATCAGGACAAGCCAGTAAAGGGAAGGGAGCCCCTCCTCTCAGCTCATGGCTTCCTCTCAAGAAAGCCACTCCTCTCTTCACCCCCCACTCTGTCCCCTCCAAGCCCCTGAACCTTGGGAGGAGGCCATCCACCACCTCTGTGGATTGATTAAAGTCATTGTAAGGATTTTTTAACATTTCATTTACCAGGTCGAGGCCTGGGCAGAGCTGTCCCCAGGGAAATCTAGAGCAAAGGAACTAAACAGAAAAACCTCCTGCAATTGAGTGGCGCCTCCACAGGATTAATTGCCAGAGCCCAGCTTCCAATCAGGCCACGCACAAGATATTTCAGGAAGGCTGCAGTGGTCACGTTCCGAAATGAGCATGCGGGGCTCTGGACCTCACCACCTGCTGGTGGCGCCTCCTTCCGTGGAAGGCACTTTGACATAACATAGTCCAGTACCTCTACTCCCACCCTTCAGACCTTTAAGAGAAAAGGCACCTGCTTGCAACTGGCAAATGTTAGGCAGGCATCTAGACCAGCTCCCAGAATGGGCACTAGGAAATGCAGTCCAGGCAGGGCATGCAATGTGGCCAATCCTAGAAGCTCATCTCCAAGAACAGGGGACGGCCTCAGGTAGGGACAGGGGCTCTATGGAAGATGACCTGCTATACAGGGCTAGCATAGCATTAGACAGTGTGGCCTCAGCTCTGCCCTGAGGGGAGACCAGAAAGCAGCCTATGCTTTACTTAATGCCATTGTGTGTGAGTTTGGGGATTTGTTTAGTTTGTCTTTGAGATTTGTTTGTTGAGGTTTCTGGGGTTCGCTGTGTAGCCCTGGATGACCTGAAGCTTACCATGTAAACCAGGCTGGCCTTGAAATCAACAGAGCTCTGCCTGCCAAGGGCCAAGGTTAAACACATGCACCCCCCTGCTCAGATAACTTTGTGGATTGTTTTGACCACTAGTTTGAGTAGTTAATAAAATACTGGAAAAGATTGGGTGGTCCAGACTGGTAGCATTTAAACGGTCTGAGTCCATGATTCGGAATCCCATCCAGCATCAACAGCCTCAGAGAGTGGTGGGACAGGGGAAGTCTGACCCTCATTCCCGGGACACTTTCCACCCTCCCTCAGTTCAGTGGTAGGTCACTGGGACAGGAGCATGTCTGTAGACATGTGCCACCTACGTAACAATCTTCACTCCTTTTTCCTGACCATGATATTAGAAAAGGTGCCTTTCACACGATACTGGTGTCACAGATGGGGAAGCTGGACTCAGAGACAAAGCCTTTCACAGAGTCTGGACAGTCAGCAATGGATCTAGCTGCCTCCTATCCCTTTGTCTCCAGGGCCTGGTCTCAGGAGAACAGCAGTGTGGTAAAGGGCTAACCTCTAACCTGAGAGTGCTTTGCAAAAGGGGTGATAAAGAAACGAGTGGAAGGTGGTCAGCTCTGAGGTGGCCAGGGTCCTTAGGAGGACAAGGAGCTAAGGACGTGTCAGACCACTGTGGTCAGACCACTGCTGTGGTATTCAGAACCTTGCTGGTCACAGGTCCCACCACTCCACTCAATTATCCCACCCTCTCTGCCAGGGCTCAGACCCAGAACTTGGAACGGCCTCAGACACGTGACTTCAGCACCCTGGCCAGCGCCCACTCTGTGAAGCAGCCTAGGCCTTTAGGATTTGCTCTGGAGTAATTCACCACAACTCACCTAATGCTTGGGCATCCCACCCATCCAGCCCCCCTGTCCCTAATGCCTCCTCCTTCCTAAGGCCACACGACCACAGACTGGTACCTCCAACTCTGTGTCCTAACTACTGTAACCCTCCATCCCCGCCTCCAATATCCTATTGGAGGTCATGCATTCATTGCATCCCTTTCTGTCTGTGCTAACACAGCGGGAGAGCATAGAGGTGTCATGCACACACCCTTCTCTGATTCCCATGATCCCCACGGCCTGGTACCCCTGTCTCACAATGACTGACTCAGACCCAGCCTTATGGGCCTCCTCGCTGCTCCCAGAGGAGGCTCTGTTCTGCTGCTGTAGCTGGGAGGTTGAGAGCTCTTCCCACAGGCAGCGCTGGCTCTTTTTTCTCCAGGTTGTCCTGGAAGGATGCCTTGGCTAAATTTAGGCCTTCCTTACCTAAAATTCCCATCATGACAGCTCCTCCCAGCCCCCTCCTGCGCTTCCGCTTTCCTCCTTATCATTTACATCAAATTAAACTTTTCTCCTTTTGAATGTCAGTCACCTATCACAAAGTCATCTCAAAATGGCAGGAAGTCTTGCGCTCTGTCCCAGGGCCTCGAGTAGAGAAGAAGCCCTTTCATTCGCTGAAAAATTGAGAAATATCGGGATTCCCAGGTTCTGGCTTTGTGCCAATCCCACTTCAGGGATGCCTGCAGTGCTAGACCCAGAGAAGAAATGCACATGGCACTAAATGCCCCTTACCCCCCAAACAGTCACCTGCACAGCTGTGAGGGAGAGCCTGGCCTCCAGTCTCACCTGACGAGACTACTACTACTAGACTACTGGTAGAGATTCCAAGATTTTCCCTAGAAACTCCATCCAAAATTGCAATCACCAGTCAGTCTGCAGGACCCTGAACCCCTCCTGCAGTTCAACTCCAGCTTCACCTCCTTCACCTTAGCTCCTCTTCATCCTCAGCCTCCTGCACTACAAGCCCAGGCCACCCAACACCACGTCGTTGTGCTTAAGGCCAGCAGATGGCGCCCCTTGGCCACGGTCCTTGTAGCAGGAACCAAAGTAATCACTTGATCTCTCTTATGTGACTAGAGAAACTGAGAACCTAAGGGAAGAAGATCGTTCTGTGTACCGACAGGGTGAGATGCTTCAAGGCACGGACCCCCCAAGACTCCCGCCTCCAGCCATGATACCTCCCTGTGACCCTACACACACCTAACGGGGCTTGGCACCTCCCACCCGAGACCTCTGACTTCTTTCCTGTGTCTGACTCTACTCCAAATCTGGGCTTAGCTTCCATCTTTGAATGGGCCGTGTCCAGTGGAAAGGGACACACAGCGGTCAGAGTCCTCCTCGGATCTCCAGACACGTTGACGGAGGGTACAATCTGGACACCTTTAGAAAACCCTAGCACAGATGTGTCATCCAGAGATCTAACCACTGCACCTACTGTTCCTTACAGAGCCCTGCTGGGTGCCACTACCTCAGAGAATTCTCTGTGGCTGGGTGTGAAAGCAGCCTTGGAACTGTAGCTTCGCGTGTGGGCATGAGGTGGTATCAGTGTTCCAGAGGGCCCCAGCAGCCTGAGCTGATGGCTGGGTGAGTGAAAGTGTCCTGAGGGGTCCAGGCAGCACTGACCACTGCAAGGGTTGGGATTCCCTGTGGCTTCGCCCGTTAGTCCTGGATGAAGCCATGATGCTGGGCTCCATTAACGTAAGCACAGACACAATTCACAGAGCAGGCACAATGCATAATAAATATACAATAGCAGAGGTGAGGGAGGAGAGAGGGAGAGAGAGAGGGGGGATCAAACATGGGGCTGGAGAGGTGGCTCCATGGTTTAAAGCAGTTATTGCTCTTGCAGAGGACCTGGGTTCAATTCCCTGCATCCACATAATAGTTCACAACTACCTGTAACTCTAATGCCAGGGCATCTGTAGCCCTCTTCTGACATGTGTGGGTATGTATGTAGTATACATACAGACATGCAGGCAAAACATTCATACACAAAAAGTAAATTAATTTTAATTAAAAAATAAGATCAAAGAGATGTCCCAAAAGGTAAAGGAAGAATAATTGAAAAAAGGAGAAGAGAGACTGGAGAGTGGTTAAGGGCACTGGCTGCTCTTCCAGAGGACCAGGGTTCAGGTCCCTGGACCCACAGTTGGCTCACACCTGCTAGTAATTCCAGTTCCAGAGATCCAATGCCCTCTTCTGGACCCTGTGAACACCACACATATGTGACACTGACACACACGTAAAGTTAGAAAGGAAGAGGCCCTTCCATATTAGAACAGGAAGGGGACAGTTGATGAGCAAGAAAATGCATGGATAGAGAGATCAGAAGGCTTCCCTTTCTTGAGCTTCTTAGAAGATGAGCTCCTGTTCAATACACACCTGCACACACACCGCCAAATGGCCTGAACCAAGGAAAAATGGAACCAAGGAGACGCGGAGCCTGAGAAAGAGGCAGGGGGAGTCTCAAGCTGGTAGAGCACTGGTTTCAGGGATCACTGTGCTAAAGTCCCTAAGGGTCCAGACTGAAGCAGGAACTCAGAGGAAGCCTGAGCAGGGCAGCAGGGAAGGTGGGGAGGGCAAAAATGGCTGTGTGGTGTATGTGGACCCATTCAGAAGAGATTTAAGCTTCCAAGGCTCAACTGTGACTCATCTTTCCATAGTCAATTCAGTAAAACTTTGTGACCAAGCTACAGGATGCAAGTGGGCTAGGGATGGAAACGGTCAGAAATAGCATATCCCAGTGTGCAACACTGGGAAGGAAAGTGCACAGGGAGGCAAAGTGGTATGAAGCAGAGAGGGGAGCCCAAAGTGGAGGAATCGCCCAGGTCACCCAGGGCTGGACTAGGATACAGAGCAAGGGGATGGGAAGTTTCTGTTTTCCTAAAGTGTTGAAACGATTTGATTACATGAGTGCATGTGCGCATGCATGTGAACAATGCACGTGTGAGTTCCCTCGGTGCATGTGTAGAGGTGACAGAACAACTTTCATGATGCTTCTTTCCTTCCACCTTTGAGACAGGGTCTTTCTCTATTTCTGCCACTGCACTGCATACTCCAGGCTCGCTGGCGCATGGGGTTCCTAGGACTTCCAGTATCTGCCTCCCATCCACGGTAGAAGCACTAGAATACAGATGTACACTGCTGCATCTGGCTTTTCACATGAGCTCCAGGAATCTAAATTCAAGTTGTTAGTCATAACCACTGTGAGCCCTCGCCTCAGACGCCACCTAATTTAAAGAGTTATGTTTATGTTGGTTATATGTATGCCTATGTGCCTATATGTGGATATGTGCACATGAGTGCATGCCAGAAGCCAGAGGCAGATGTCAGAGCCTTAAAGCTGAAGTAATAGGTGGTTGTGAGTTGCTGGTTCTGGGTGTGTGGAGCCAAACCTCATTCTCCTGTAAGGGCGGTACATGCTCTTAACCACGGAACCATCTTCCCAGCCCTACCCCCACCATGTTTTTGAGACAGAGTCTCTCATTGAACCTGGCATTCAGCCATTGTCTAAACTGGCTGGCCAATGAGCTTCAAGGGTCTTCTTGTCTGACTCTGGCACTGGGGTTATAAACACAAGCCGACTTTTTATGTAGGTGCTGAGAATCAGGACTCAGGTGTTTGTGCTTATGCAGCACATACTTTATTCTCTGAGCCATCCCCCGGCCTCCAAAGCCCATCCATTCGACTTTTAAAATCATATCCTTGTTTAAATCCTTTTTGAAAAAGTATTTGTTCAATTTGAACATGCAGATCAAAGATACAGTGTATTTCTGTCACTTACAAAGACATCTCAGTGGGATTACAACGAAAAGGAGCACAAGACATCACCACATGTGGTTTAAGACCAAAGCAGTTCTTAAAGGAAAATCTTCATATGTGTACATTAGAGAGAGAGAAAGAACAAAGACCAAATAGGGCAGGCTTCACCAATTACAGTGCACGTGCGACCTAGGACTGAGGTAGCCCTGACCTATGCACTGGGGTATCTGCCCAAGGCACTGTGCATTCACAAGCGGGATCTGGGTGAGTATCTTCCAGAGGTAAGGGAAGGCTAAAAAAAGGAAGGGTGGGAGTTGTCTGAAAGCTTCCTCAGGACTCTACCAGCTCTGCCTAAACCGGTTCTGCCTATACAGGCTCAGCCTCTTGGGCATCACTGGGCAGCCACTGCTATAGGCTTCTTTCTTGTGTGTCAAACTTGTGCTGCCTCAACATTTAGGGAAACTGTGCGCGTGTCAGATATACTCCTGAATCCTGGTTGTCAAGGAGAGGAGGGAGTGTGGCTTGCCCCCAAGCCAGCTGGCACATCTGAGCCTCAGGAGAAGGCAGCACAGCCCAGGAGCCCAGTTGAGAGCAGCTCGAAGTGAGAGCACTGGGTACTTTTGCAGCCTTGGCAAAGAGTACAGCCCAAAAGTAGAAGTGTGTTCTTGGGGGTGCTAAGGAGGACTTTCACTCTGGGCAAAACAGAATAGCAGGAATATAGTTTAGCCTTTGAAGAAAAACAACTTCAAAACTGGCAGAGTATCTGGCATTGGCTAAGGAGCACACCAAGAGAATAATCCCAGAAGGATTGGGGTAGGTTGCTGTTGCACCTATCCCAACTTCTTGCCTAAAGAGCTATGGGCCTCAATTCCCATACGGAAAGCCCTAGAGGTGCTCTGTGCATTGTCTGTGCATATAGGCGACATGGTATCAGAACAGGACAGAACGCAAGCTCCTGATTCATGGGGATTGAACCAAGCTTGTCACATACACTTCCGAGTGTATGTCTGCAGAGAGCAGGGCCACAGTTGGCTACCAGGTTGCTGCACAGTCTCTTGGAAGGACTCCAAGAAAGCAGATTCCAATACCCACGTTCACAACGGATATGCTTTGCAGGAGCCAAACTGTGTGGCCCGAGTGCCACCACTGGGAAATGTAGAGGTGGAGGATGGGTATGGTTGAGGGTACAGCTCAGGGATGACTTAAGCAACCGCAGGAGAGGAGGAAAGGGGGGAAGAAGAAAAGAAATGGCACCTCACTGAGCAGGTTAATATCCATTAGGAAGGCAGAATTCCCAGGACTTGGCTGACTTAGGAAGATCTCTGGTCCAGGCCAGCCTGGGCTACATAGTGAAACAATGTTTCAAACTGAAACAAATCCAAAAACATGCCTGGTGAGACGGCTCAATGGGTAAAAGTGTTGGCTGCCAACATGAATTCAATCCCCACGCAAAGGAGAGCGCAGATCCTGCAGGTTGTCCTCTGACCTCCACGTACCTACCTCACCCCCATGTATATATGCACACAGACACAGACAAACAAGTAAATTAAATGTAACTTCTTAAAAAATATTACTTACCACAGTCAAGATCATGAGCAAATTCTTCTCAGCCCCCTAAAGATATAATCAGCCCTTCCTGTCCCTCCTTTCCCCTCCAGCACCCCTGAGACTTTTGTTAGGAGGTTTTAAGCTGCCAATTCGGTCTGGAGAGATGCCTCAGGAGTTAAAAGCAGTAGCTTCTCTTCTTGAGGTACCAGGTTCAATTCCCAGCATCTACATGGCCGCTAACAACTGTATAACTCCAGTTCCAAGATGGAAAGGGATCCAAAGACGACTGACACCTTCCTCTGGCCTCTGTCTGACACCCTCCTCTGGCCTCTGTCTGACACCCTCCTCTGGCCTCTGTGGGTCCTGCATACAATGCACAGACTACAAGCAAGCAAAAAGCATACACATAAAATAAAAATAAATGAATCCCCCAAACCTTTTAACTTAAATTTCTAAATTTTGTTAAATAAGGACTTTATAAACACAGGTGCGCTTCTCCCGTGGGAAAGCCAGGGAGTACAAGGGTGGTCTGAGTGGCTAGGGGGGTATGCCCTATCCAGGACTATCCAGGTTTTCCATTGTTTGTTTTACTAATGTGTGTGTGTATGTATGTATCTATGTATGTATGCATGCATGTATGTATGTATACATTTTCAAAGACAAAGCCTCAGTATGTAGCCCTTGCTGGTCTGGAGTTCCCTGAGTAAAACAGGCTGGCTCCTGAGTGCCTGGATTAGAGCCATGCATGCCACATCTGGCTCAATAACTTAGTTTATATGAAAATTTCACAATTGTGTTCTTTATTCTTTCATCGGTCTGGCTAAAGGCTTATTCCTCTTTATTCTTTTTTATTTATGTGATGTTTAGTGACTGCATGAGGCATCTTCAGAGTATCCTGTGCAGGCACTCACTCCAACCAGGCCTCCTTCAGGTTGTCTACTTGACTTGGAGGCTGAGGGGCCAGCTGGACCGTGAGCTCCTCTAGGACAGGAGGCTCAGGACATCTCCAAAGCTGAGCAGCAAAGGGCCTGCCCCCTCTTGCAATCACCTCTCCCTGCTGAGGCCTGTTGCTCGGTACTGTTCTCAGCCTGGGGCATTCACCCGGAACCGGCCATCCTGGTTCAGGAGCCCAGGCCTCTGCTCTTCATTAGCCCTCCGGGTGAGTCAGCTACCCAAGCCTGAGAACCCAGCTAGCATACTGGCTTAACAGCTTTAATGGAGACCAGAATAACATCAACTTTATAAACACAGGTGTGCTTCTCCCGTGGGAAAGCCAGCGAGTAGGAGAGTGGTCTGAGTGGCTAGGGTGGTATGCTCTATGAGCTGGTCCTGGGTATGATGAACAACCTTCTGAGTTGATCAGGACAGCGAGGTTCCCAAATCATACGACTTTCAGTGCTAAACCAGGAGATCCAGGCAAACCTGTAAGAGTTGGTCATTCTCCTGGGGAGGCTGTGTTGGGTGGCAGTATTATCCGTCCGGGGCAGAGAAAGTAGGCAAGGACATTTCAGCTACCCCGCAGGGCTGGAGGGAGCCTCACATCCACACTACAGTCCAGGGATGGGCTAGGAAAGCAGACCTGTGAGCGCCCTGCAGCTAACACTGCAGCGAGATCCAAGGGCAATGGATCCTGGGAACTCTTGAGAGCCTCTGAGCACAAGGGCGGGGGCATTGGAAGTGTGCATATGGTCCCTGCAGAGTAGGAGCTGCTCTTCCTCCTAGGAGCCTCAGCCCAGGGCTACCCAGGGCCTTCCTTGGATCCTCCCAAGTCCTGGCTGTAAGGGGCCTCTCCAGGGATCCCGAAAGATCTCCCACCAAGAAGCGGTGTTTGCCCACAAAGCCAAAGCTGTCACAGTTGTGGCCTTTCCAGCCACCCCCACGTTCCCTCTTTGTGAGAGGATGTGGAAATTCCAGGGCATAAAGGTGCTGACAAGGTCTCCTGCTTATAGGAGGTAGAGCTGGGCATGGACACACTACACCCACACCTTGCCCTACCCAATCCAAGGCCAGACGTGGGCTCAAGAGGAAATGTATCTAGGACAGGGAGTAGGAGAGGAGATAAGACATCTTTCTTTCCAGCCCCTCTGTTCAGAACCAGATCCCTAAGACTAGTTTATCATCTCCAGCCCGGAATGGTCAACTGGGATCTCAATAAAGGGGCAGGAAACAGAGTGCAGGCGCTGGACTCTCAGCCCCTGAAACCCAAGCTCTGGGAAGTGCAACTCAAACTCCAGAAAGGATGTCTGGGTCAGCAGCTTCACTCAGGATGATCAGAAGCAGCCATAGAGGAGGCCTCCTCTCCAGCCAGGAAAACCCTGGCAGAAGTGGAGCAGGGCTTGGGGAGTAGTCCCTCCCCAACAAATGGCTTCATTTTCTCCTCCTCTAGTGATCAGGATGCTGGGACGAGGCCTCAACAAACAGGCCTCAATGAGAAGCTCCAAGGACACAGAGATGCTTTGAAATACGTTTATTCTTTATCAACCTACAATATACACATTTACACCAAGTCACATGATTCAGAACGACAGACCAGGGACATCCAACATGTCAAGCCCCGACTGAGTAGCCAAGGGCACTCACCAAGGGCAAGCAGCATAGCACCTGGAATGCCCTCTGGTTCCTAGGGGTAAGGTACCTGGTTTCTAGCAGCCCGTGTGTGTCCACAGTGAACTTTCCGGCCAACAGGCAAGATGCTGACCCAAAGTAGATGCTAACTGGGTGGGGAGTGGGGACACCACAGCAGACACCATTCCCTCCCACCTCAGGCTGTCTCCTGTACTTGCCTGGCGTGTGTGTGCTCACACCGCCTGCAAAGGAAGGGTACCCCTCCAATGTGCAGTCGGGACCCAGGGACTCATCCAGCAGGAAATGCTCTGGCCAGCCTCAAACTCAGCCTAGGCGGTCCAGTGGCTCGCACATTTGGGCCGAGGAAGCTAGGACAGGAGGAGACCCCTTTCTCAGTGCTAGGTCGTCAAAGGGTCCAGGCATCCGTTTCTTTCTACACAACCCCAGTCTAACAGGCCCTGACCACTTGGCGGTGGAAATGTCAAGTCAAGCACACTTTACTCCGGGCCACTTAAGGTTTCTCTCAGACCTCTCCCATGAGTGCACTCACCCAACAGCAGAACCTGAGGCCCCAAAGATCACCCTGGCCCAACTCTGCAGCCTCAGGACTGGGCCTGTCCCCACTACCACTCTTCACATTTCTTTTCCAGCCCGCGCCTGGCCCTGGAAGTTGTCCATTCATACAGCACACACTCACAGGATCCCTACCCCAGCCTGGAAAAGGGAAAGATCCTGCAGTAGAATTCTCAGCTCGACAAGACTACTGAGGGTTTGGCAGCCTTAGCCAGAGTCACCTCTCTCACTCTGGAGCAAAGAATGCCCCTTGACCCGGAGGCCTGCGGCGGGTTTCCTGCCAGAGATTCAATGGCTTTGGACAGAGTGGATCGGGAGAGAAGGAAGGTGACGCTAGCGCCTCTTGCCAGCGCACCGCACGTGTCAGCAGTGTGGGAGAAAGAGCAGGCTGCCGCGTGGGTCCAGGGCCAGAGTGCGTCCCGGGTCGTCGCTCTGCACTCCGGCCAGGCTGCGAGACTGCACGGTCTCAGCGATCGGGATGCGCCCCCACCCCCCAAGCCGACCTTTGCTGTCGGGGCCGCCCCGTCGCTGCTGTCGTCGCCGCCGTGCGCGCCGGGTCTAGTGGTCCTAAACATTTCACAATTGTGCTACAGAACTGTTGAACTGTTAAGAACCACTGGACCAGGCGCGCCTGCACACACGAGCTCTGCGCGGCCCGGAGCTCCGGAGCCACAGCTCAACGCCCTCCTGCGACCCGGCCCGCGTGGCCCGGCTGCACTCCGTGCGGTGGGGGCCGGCGAGCCTGTGCCTTTTATGCCGCACGGCCGCCCCGCTCGGCGCCGGAACGCGCCAGCCGCGCTGGCCGGACCGGTTTTTCCAGGCCCGCGGGTCGCGCGGCGGGTCGGCCCGAGGCCCCGGGAGCTGCTCCGCGTGCCCGCGCGGGGGTGGCCCTGAGTCATCGGCCGCACCCGGCGCCCAGCTCGGCGCACCTGGCCGGGGTCGGCGCGGAGGCCGCGCCCGCTGGAAGCCCGAGCGCCGGCTTTGCAAAGCTCGCCAAGGGGCCACGCCGGCGGGGCACGCACCGAGCCCCACGGGCGGCGCGGGGGCGGGATCGGACACGCCCGCACCGCGGACTCGCTTCAAAGAGAACTCCGTGGGAGGGGAAGGAGGGAACAAAGAGAAAGTGAAACTGGGTGGGGGGGCTGCGGCGAGTTTCTGCTCCCAGACCTGGGCCTCTCGGCGGTCGGAGGGGGCGGGGCGAGCCCAGTCCTGGGTCCTTGTGCCAGCTACCAGGGACCTTGCCCGCAGTCCAAAGGGCCCTGTGTGCTCCGCACCTGCAGGTGCCCTGCCCTCTTAGTCACTGAGCCCATAAGGGTTCCCTTCCACTGCAGTGGGGCCAGTGTTAAAAGAAAAGGAAAGCGATTGGAGTCGCTCTCGGGATCCTTCCCACAAAACTTGAGCCCCTGAAGACCAGCCGAAGGCTGCCATAATGCATTCAAGTCCAGGCCAGCCAGCCCAAGGAACACCAGTGTCTGCCGTGCCTGCGGGGACCCACAGATTGAGCTGTGAGGAAGCCTCTAGACTTTTCACTGAGGGCGCTATCAAGTTTAACTTTTGCATTCAGCTTGTAAGGTGAATAGAGGTTTTTGTGTGATGTTTTGCAGTTGGGTCTGCGGCCTCAGAGAGAAGCTGTGCCTTCTCAGAGGTTCCACAGCCCTTGGCAGCGTGTAAGTCTGATTGAACGTGGAGTCAGAGGGGCTGGCATGGAGGTAGGGAATGTCCACAAAGAGGCATGCCAGAGTCTTACTCACCAGGCACACACTACTTAGACTGCAAGCTACCTCCTATCTCAGTGAGAAACCCTGAACAGCAAGACAGGAACAAACAAATAAACAAAACCCTTCCCACCCAGTCTAACCTGAGTGGGCTCCCATCCCACAGCATCATGTGGGCACTATGCCTCAGAGGGGACTTTTGAGAGGTGGATGATAACTCCAGGCCCCTATGGCTCTCTTGCAACAGGAAATACTACAACCAGAAGGGTAACCTTGCAAGAGATCACTTGTGTATGAGATGGGTGGGGGTGGCCTGGAGGGCTCAACTGGGGAGTCTGATTATAGAATAGAAAACACTGGGAAAACAGAGGGTGTGACGAAAGGGAGATGTTCCCTAGAGATAGGCCTGGCGCTCAGCTCAGAGGGGCTGAAGCCTCCCTAGAGGGAAATTACCAGTACAAAACAGCAGTGAGCTGTGCCTGCTGGGGGCAGGGCCATAGGGTTCCCAGCATATCCAACCAGGAGTCTGGTCTGAGGGCAGCCTGAATCATCTCAGCTCTGCATGTGCCAACACGGGACCCCAGTGTTCCTGCAGATGAAAGGATGGCCCGGTTCCCTTCATAGGAACCTGAAGGAACATGTGAGTGTCCCAAGTGTCACCTCAGGGATCATGCCATCTGTCTAAGCAACTTATCTGTGACCCTCAGAGGAACTTACTGACGCAGCACCTGCCTTCCCCCTATGCCTTCTGGACAGTGCCTGTGAGGCCAGTCCAGCATATCTGGTGTGAGGTCGCATCCCATCATCCTTGAGGATCCTGAGAACCAGCCTGGCTGCCAACCTTTGTAGGAGTCCCTCTTACCTCCCGAGCTGCTGCCGCCCCCTGACCCTTGTTGCTCATATCTGCGGAACCTGTATGGTGATCTGGGGGAAAGCCTCAGTCAGGCTTCCATAACTGTCAGGTAGGGAATGGGGGTGTTTCAGCGGAACAGGGAAGGGAGCCACCTCGGCTTGCACAATCTGATTGTGGTGGATCCCAAGCAGTGGCTCTGCCAGTCCCTCGGGAGGAGAGGGAGGGCCTGCGATATGTAGACATCAGGCTAAGCTCACATCTTCCACACTTTCCTCAGGCACACACACACACACACACACACACATATATGTGTGTGTGTGTGTGTGTGTGTGTGTGTGTGTGTGTGTCTTACAGTCTCACCACCATGCCCCAGGCCCAGGAAGTCTCAGTCCACAGGTGAAATCAGGATGTGTGGACGCTCACGCCCTGTGGTACCTCTCTACCCACTCATCAGGGATCCACTGAGGTGTGGGGCAAAGGCTTCTGGGCCCCACTGCACTCAGGTTGTGCAAGGTGTGAGCACACCTGTCTAGGTGAGGAGCTGGGAGGCGGCCAGGGCAGAGTCTGCTGGGGCCTGGGAACCAGGCTGAGGAGCCTCAGGTGTGGGTAGGGGAGCCTGAGCCTGGCTCACCCAAATGGCAGGGCTCAGCTCTTGGGCTCACATCTGCCCACCATCCTTAGGGTGTAAGTTCCCATGGGGCCTTGGTGCTTTCAAGCCCCTGCCTAGGGGCCCAAAGGACAGAAAGAGCATCCTCACACAGGCACAAGGGAGAGGGCAGCTCCTTGCTCCTAGCAAGAAAGGGTGAAGGCTTGTATGCAGCAGAACAGGTGGCAGTGTCTCACGCCTGAGGAACTAAAGTCTGGAGATGGTCGTGTTCTTGTTAGGTGTTTGGACTGAGCAGCTGCCGACTTCCAAAAGTCCCATTACGCCTCAGTCAACACTGGCAACTGCCTGCATGCGTCAGGATGCCCACTTGCTCACCCTGGCAGGATCCTTGCCTTCCCCACAAGCAGCCCAGGCCACAGAGGGTAGCAGGTTGAGAGCTGGAAGATGCACTGCCCACCCCACCCCCCGCCGCCATGCCTGGGGACTATCTGCCAGAACACCAGGGTTTTCTGCCACTCTTTAGCCTGGGACTGCCTTGAAAAGGTGACTGAGCCCCAGAAGAGAAGAACTAGGATGTGCAGATGGGGCCCCTGAAGCCGCCAGAGGGGATGGGGGTGGAGCGGGGCGGGGCAGCTTGCTCAGGCCCTCCCCATGTCACCCCATCCTGCCAGGCCAGGCCAGCCTCAGGATGATTGCTTAAGTGGACTACTGTCTGCTGTGGAGATGACTGACTGTCTGCCCCACAGCCTGAGGCCTATTCCCCACATGCGTACAGTCACAGTCCACAGACCCATCCAGGCCAAGGGGCAGCTGTCCCAACAACTTTATTGACATTCTGCTCATCAAAGACCTCTAGGTTGTCATGTCAACAGGCTAGAAAGCAGTTTTGCAGAAGCCGGCCCCAACTTAGGGAGGATAAGTTTGATGTTCTGAGCCAGCTCCTGGGACGAGTGGCCGGAGGAGATAGCAAGGCCAGGCCAGGGCTGGTTTCTCTTCAAGGCCTCACCAAATACAGTGACGCTAACATAATAGTAGCCAATCGGCTGATGTGTGCCTGAGGTCCCTTGGGCCTCAGGAACATCCTGCTGCGGCAGGATGGCAGGTTGTGGACCAAGGAGCACGTCCTGGAAACAAAGCCTGCTGAGGACATACAGAGGATCCAGAGGTAGGGCCCTCCTCCTTCACCCCAGGTATGCTGGTATGGGGTCCAGGCAGTCCCAGGAGTTTCGGGGTCGCGCACCCAGTCTCAAAACTCCAGAGCAGTGGAGATGGATGTCAGCTGGGAGCGGGCCTAGGCCTCTCCAGTCACTCAGCTCAAGATTAGGTAGGGTGAAGGTCTGAGATGGGCTTCTCCTACATGAAGCCCTAGCAGCCTCTTTCTCTAGAAGACCGTGTTTACTCTAGGGGTCCCCAAGAAAGGCTCTGGATGACGCATCCACTTCCTCCAGCCATCTCCAGAATTGGCTCTGGGATACCAGGTGCCAGGATCCAGTTGCAAACCAACGAGAGTTCACTGAAGAGCTATCAGTCCAGGACCTAGTGGGGCTGGGGCTGGGCACTGACCCTGTCCTTAAAGCTCTGTAGCAGGGCCACCACATCTGCATTCCCAGCTGCTTCAGCCTGCAGGGGAGAGAGACCTGTGGGGACTGCCTGGGCTGCAACCCCCAGAAGTCCCACTGCCCCGCCCCTCACCCTGGGGACCGGGTGGGCACAGCCTCATGGAGTGGGATGAGCCCAAGGAAAGTTATTTCCCTAGGAGGACTGGGCAGCTCCTGGTCCGGGATTTGGGAGGGTGGCTGAGGGGCTTCAGGAGGCCTGGAGAATAGGCCACAGGAGGCAGGAACTCACTACTTGCAAGGCACTGTGTCCATCATAGTCCAGCTGTCCCAGGTCAGCCCCAGCCTGCCACCATGCCCGCAGGCCTTCGCTGTCCGCCCTTGATGCTAGCCTGGGAGTTGGGGGGTGGGCAATGGAGAGAAGCTGTCAGAACCTGCTGGGTCCCTCACCTGCCTACCTTCTGTTTGTGCCTCTCACTTGGTACTCTTACAAAGACAGCCCTAAACAGCTGATCCAGCAGCACCCAGCCCTGGGGCAGGAGCCTAAGCTTCGGGCGGGCGGCCTGGAGTCTGGTTTCACCTATGGGGTGTGACTGTGACTCAGGTCAAGGGCAAAAGCTTACGCTCGAGCGCTTGCTCGCTCACTCACACACACACACACACACACACACACACACACACACACACACGCACCTGTGAGTATGCACACACCCACCCCCTGCCAGTTTCATATTTCACAACACAGACTCTGTGACGTGTCTGGCCTGTCTCAAGGCAGACGGCAGTAATGACAGCCAGTGGCTACCCAAGGGAAGTGGGTAGTTAATGGGTCCAAGTTAATCCTGGACTCTGGTAGGCTGCAGGCACGTTCTGGTTGGGGAAGAAGTGTGGGGACCACTTTCCCTGTAGAGGAAGGCTGGAGTGGACAACCTTGAACAATGTCTTCAACCTTCTAAAGTCTGTATTTCTACTCTGAGAGCCAGGCCCCACCCTGGGTAAACTGAGGCTAGAAGAGACTCCTTCCCGCTCAGGAAGCTAAAAGTCTCCAGGTGGCGCTGTATAATTTCTGGGGTGAATTCATGCTGGAAGCACCTCCAGCCAGTTCACCTACACTGGTTCCCTCCAACTCAGTCCAGCTAGCAGCTCAGGTTAGCCCAGCCTCTGTACAGCAGACCCTGGGGATGACTGACTCTAGGCTCAGCTTCCTGGGACTCCCTAAGATATGCTGCCTCAGTTTCCCCATCTTTCATCGGAGCTATCAGGTCTGCCTGGGTGCAGCCCTGAACCAAACTACCCCAGGAGGCCCTTCAAAGCTAACTACGGCCGGCCAGCCTCCATTCTCTCGTTCACTCCCATCCTCACCCCATCGCCTCTGCAAGCCACCCTTATCCCTCCATCCTGGGGGGAAGTCAGCAAACAGCACTTCCCCCCTGGGATACTGCAGACCAGTGTGGGGGCCTGAGGCTGAGGCCTGTAGACTTCAGTCTGAAGTCTCATGACAATCTCCAGTACCTAGGAGAAACACTACGTGACAGCACCCAACCCCAGCTGTGGAAGCCTGGATCTGTTTTTCTCTCTCCCTGTCTTTGTTCTCCCTACCCCCATGCCTACCAAGCCCACAGCACATGCGCACCCCTGCTGGGTTTGTTCTGTTGGGCACTCCTGTAATGGGTGTTTGCCACCTGGGTGTGAGCTCCCCCTCCTCAGCCCCACCCGGGAAACCTGCCCCTCCCAGCAGCCCCATTACTTTCCCGGACCCTAAGGTCGCCCCCTTTACATACAGCTGCTCAGACCATCACCTGCACAGCTCTGTCCCAATGTCCTCCAGCTCCTGGGGAGACAGGTGAGCCCCAGCAGCTCGCAGCAGCCCAATGACACTCTGATGCCTGCCATGAGGAAGCACTGACTGTCAGTGTGGCCTGGACCCCTGCCAGCCTCATTCAGTTCTTGGGCGGGGGGGAGGAAGAGGATTGGGTGGGCAGGGAGTGATTACCTAGACGCCCATAGCCTAGTCCCAGACAAGGACTCTCCCCTGACTCTTTGCCCAGGTTAAGGTGCCATCTCATCCTCCAGGGCCTCCATTCACCCAAGGCACCTTCACAGGATGTCCCAAGTCACAAGGCACTACTCTGCAGGCCAAACAGCTCTTTGTGCACACTGCACACCCCAGGAGGCCTCCCTCCTCAGTTGGGAGTGGCATCCCAGAAGCATTCAGCCAGGCAGTCCCAATGTGTCACACACCTGAAGTGACCTCTCTCTGCTCAGACCCAGGATAGGCTCTGGGGAAACCAGGTTAGCTGTGCCCCAACTCCACCCCTGGATATAGGTTGGGAAACATGAACAGTGGGGCCTAGCAGGGAGGGAGCCATTTCCTGAGGCAATCTAGCTAAGCCACACCTGGAGGGGGAGCTGCCTGCTGGGGCAGGGGTGTCAGCAGGTCAAACCTCCCAGACCTGTTCTGAAGAGAGGGCTCTGCCTCAGCATCCCCAACCCAGAGTGGGAGTGTCACCAGGGAGGGACCGGGACTAGACATTACCATCTGATATCCCTGGGCCAAGAAAGCACTCTCTACCCCCAGGTTCTGCGGGCTGTGTGCTGCTGTGGGAAGCCCAGGAGAGGCTGCTCTGCTAGAGACACCACTGCCAGGCTACATGTAGACAGTGGAGGCCACAGGAGGAAGTTCCAGGATAGGGACACCAGTCGGACCCCACCATGTGGCCTCAGCCTTCCTGGATGAGGCGGGAGAAGGGAGGGGCAGGCTTGAGGGCACCCACCCAGTTCTGTCTCCTTTCACTCACAGGATGTTGGGCAATGCCCAAACACCTGCACTCCCTTAGCATGTCTAGGGCAGAGCCTGGCAGGCAGGGCTGGAGAGAACAGGTTGAAGTGGATATCATTCCACATGGGGTGAGTGCCAGTTGGGGACCCTCTGCCCAAGTCATCTGTGCCTGTCATTGCCCCTCTGACAGCTCTTTTTCTGCCAGATCTTGGGACACACGAATGACCGGGGGTCACCAGGAACTCCTCACACTTTGTCAGTGGTGTTCTCCTTTCCTAGGCACTGCCAGCATCTTCTGAGGCCACCTCCTCCATGTAGCTCTTCCAGATTGCCCCACAAAAACAGGACTCCATCACTGACCCTGTTTGTGTTCCACCTGATCTCTGAAGTCTCCTCCGTCCAGCTGCCCACATGCCCACTGCAGCACCCAGGCCCTTGGTACCTGCCCCTCACGGCCAGCAGTAGTGGGCTCTGGCCATCCTCATTACGGGCATCCACGTCCACGCCCCTCTGCAGTAGCATGGTGACCACGGCAACATGGCCCCTCCGTGCAGCCACATGCAGTGGGGTTTGACCACTATAGTCCTTCAGGTTCAGGTCTCTGCCCTAGGATGACACAAGGGGACATAACCTCAAAAGAGGGCTAGGACAGGCCAGGTGAGCCACCTAGAGGACTGGGAACGATGAGAGTGGGGTTCACAGTTCTACCCCCTAACTTCCAGCAAGACCCTTGGGCTAGTATGCAGGCCCGTTGCCCAGTGTGGCTTAGGAGCATCAGTGAGACCCTAAGGAGGGCGCTCTGCCCATGTGAGCAGTGTCCCACTGTTGGCTTGGTCTCTCAGTGGGCAGTGTTCCACTGCTGGCTTGGTCCCTCGGTGGGCAACTCACCAGCTCCATGAGAGCCTGCAGAGTGTCCAGGTCACCAGCATGAGCTGCAGCCAGGGCCAGGCTGGGCAGCAGAATATCCTTCATGGCGTCGGCCTCCTGATGGGAAGGCAATGGTGACATGGGCCATTGCCATGCTTTGAGGCACCAAGCACTCACAGGATAAGAACAGACAGAGCTGGCAGTCCCCTGTCTATGCACCCCACACAGTGGGGACAGGAGGGCTCACCACAGGAGGAAAGCACCAAAACTGCCCAAAACTGCCCCACTGGAGGGCCCTGGCAGGAGTCCCATGCCCACCCGCAAGCCCATTTGCCCGCAAGCCCACTTGCCCCCACACCCTGGAAGCAATGACCAGGTTACCACCTGTTTCCTTCTGTCTGCTGTCTATGTCACTGACCCTAAGACCAGTCTCATTTTCTGCCTCCGCTGGATGATAGTCACAGGTCATTTCTTGCAAGAGCATGGGAAATGGTGCAGGACCCCACCCCCACCCCTACATACACATACACACACACATACACACACACACAAACACACACACACACACACAGAAGGGCCCCAGTGCACAGTATAGTAACACTCCTGGAAAGGCTACCATCCCACTGCCTAGTCACCCAGGGGCTGTCCAATCCCCACCCCCCCCAAAAGCCTTCAAAGTGCCACTTTGTCCAGCGTCCATGCTGGCCCTAATCACAGCTTCAGGCCAGCAGGGCCCTAGAGGGATGGAACCTCATCACATAGTCACCCTAATGACAGGCCACGCCCACAGCCAGCATGGAGTCATTAGCCACCTGGCTCCTAAGGTAACTGCAAAGGCCACTTGCTGGGCTCCTGGGTCCTTACTCCTACTAGGGTCTACACACTCAGGTACTGAGGGCAGAGGGAAGCTCTGAGGTTAGCCCACATTCCAAGGTGCAGATGTGTGGCCTGGCACCCTCAGCTCAGAGTCCTGAAGAGAGTCCAGTCGGGCCTGACTCTAGCACAGACAGCATCCCCACCTCGCTTAAGCTCACCCCAGTCTGAGGCCCAAGACAGCAGGCCGCGCCCTGACCACAGCAGCCCTGTGCTGTAGTCTGCTGCCCCATCTTTTCTATCTCCACACAACAGACAGGTCCCTTTCCTGCCTCGGCCTTGAGATCCCTCCAAATCCTCACCATCCACCCTGGACCTTCTTCCTGGTCCTCCTCCTAGGGCCAGAATGAGTGCAGGAGATGGTAAGTTCCACCATCCCCCTTGTGTGCTCGGACCCTGCCACCCCCACACAATGCAGCTGGTACCTGGCTGCCATTCATACTGAGAAGCCATGCTACCCTGCAGCCCAGCATGCCGTCCTGCAGCAAGACATCTGTTGTAGGCAGTGTCATCTCCCCACGAAGATCCTTGGCCAGCAGCTAGAACAGAAGGATACGGAGGCTGCTGGGCTTAGCCGGCACAGGCCTGCCACAGGTCTGACACCCCACCTCTGTGACACCTCACAAGTGCTTAGTGTGACCCACAATCCCTACAGAAGGCTAACACTGCCCTCCCTTCCTCTAAGCTCTGGGTTTCCTAAGACTTCAGCCAGGGCTTGGCAGCCCACAGGCCTGAAGCGCTGTGTGTGAGTCCCACCTGGGAAGGGGGAGGCAGGGCGGGGTGTCAGGAGCAGTGGGGGAGGGGTACTGAAGTGGTACTCAGAATCCAAGACTTCAAAGAGGAGGATCGGGTGTGACCTGGATGAACTGGGTCAGCCCTGGTCCTATCCTCCCTTCCACTTCAGAACACAGACAGATACTCCTGGCCCTCTCAGGAGTCAGCAGGCATTCGCTCGCAGGAGAGCTCACGTCCCAGGGGTACACCCACCTTCTTCCTGTCATTCAGGCTCAGCCCTGGCTGGCCCAGCACATAAGACAGTTTGGCCAGGGCAGCCTCTGATGTCATGTCGAAGCCTGAGACTATGCCAGCTCCTGCCATGGCCTGTGGGAGGAACAAACAGGCCGGAAAAGGAGGCTGGCTCGGGGACCTCCCCAGCAGAGGGGAAGCAGAGCCCAGACACCCTCCCTTTCCCCAGGCCCACTGTCTACCCCTACCATGCCAGACGCATAGTCCGAAGTCACAGCCCCCTGAAGGCAATGAGTACAGTTGACAATGATCAGGCCTTGTTCAGCCGCCACCCGAAGCTCCTGTAGTAGGTCGGGCTTGGTGGGCCCATTCCCAGAGCCAAAGGTCTCCATGACCACACCCTTCAGTGGGGGCTGGAGGAAGGTCCGGACCTGGGCAGGGAGCACAGATTTGGGGGGCTCTAGCTGGCAAGAGCAACAGAGCTATTCTAGGCTTCCCAACTGACCAACTTCCCTCTCAGGGTAACCAGGCTCTCTGACTGTGGGGCGGGCAAGCTGAGCCTCCATATTCCTCCTACCCCTCCAATTTTAACCTGGAAAACCAGGGCTCCTGACACTTGGAGACCCTCAGAATGGACCCTACCCAGACTCCTCTAGGCAGGACAACTACATTCAAGGACATGACACTTGTGTCTTACCGGCACCTCGTGGAATAGGTAAGGGCCGCCACAGACACTACAGGAACTGCCAGCTCAGAGGGATGAAGCCAGGAAGGAAAAAGGACCAACAAGTACAAGAAAAGGCAGAGAGAAATGCAGCGGTGGGGGGTGGGGCGGTGGGAGGAGTGCAGACAGGCCAGCCTGAGCTACATTCTAAGAAGTGGCCAAAAAGAAAACAGAAACAGAGAAAGAAAGCAGGGTCCCACGGGCACTCCCAGCCACCCTCCGAGTGGCACCCTAAGGGTAGCACCATATTCAGCTCAGGTGCTCAGCCTTGCACCTTCAAGCAGTCAAGACTTCATCCCAGGAAGAGCGGAGCCCAACTAAGAAGGAAAGGCTGCCCAAATGGCTAAGCTGTGGTTCTGTGCAAGTCTGAGCAAGGCCAGGGGTGGAGGGAAGTGAGCCCTGGGAGGCATAAGGGCACTGTAGGGCAAAAGGTTCTAAGATTTCCCTACCAGGGAGGCGGGAATCCCAGGGTAGAGGCGCAGCAGGCCCACATTAGGTTCCATGCTGCTGTGGACCACCAGGTGGCTCTTCCCGCTGGCCTTCCGGACCAGCTCACGGTTGACTGAGGACAGAGAAAGGTCTCCATGTGTGAAAGCTGCAGGCTGCAGACGGCTGAGGAGGGCCCCAGCCCTCCTCCAGTCTTTCCTGCCCACCCTCTTGCTCATCCTCCTCCAGGAATCAAATCAGCCCTGGTCCCTCTCAGGCCAGTGTCTCGGTCCATAGCAATCCTGTGGCCTGGGTGTGATGTCAGGAGAAAGATCAGTGGCCAAGCAGTGATGACACAGGTGGGGACAAGGTCGATGGGGCTGAGGGTTGGGGATGGAGGATAACAGGGAAGGGGAAGGAAGGCTCCCAGTCAAGCCTGACTAAGCTGAAGAAAAGTGTGGGGTTGGGACAGCACACCAGGCCAAAGGACTAGCATGTCCAAAGGCAGGATAGAGCAGCACTCTGCTACTTCCAGAGGAAGACCAGCGGCACCTTCTGATCAGACAGCCTAGCTTGTTGCCCTCTTGCTAAGTATTAGGGACACTCTCTGCCCACCAGCCATCAAGTCAATTAGCTGATCTTCTCAAGAGGTGCCTTTAAAGAAAGCAAGCCTCCATCTCTTTACCTCCCAATTCAGGGGGCTAAGTAATGGCAGAATCCCGGGCCAGAGGAGGGAAGGGAGAGGTAGGAATTTAGGGTCAGCATCTCTTGAACAAAGTCATGCCAGGGGACCTTCCAGAGGAGTAATTGTCCACAGGGTCAAAGGCCACTGTGAGTTCACACCCAGGCACCAGCTACACAGGCAGGAACAAGCATGGCAAAGTCATCACTTGAACTTCATGAATCCTGGGCACCCAGAAGCCTCCAGCCCAACAGAGGTGGGATCTTGGTGGCTTCCTTGTAATACATTGCACCAGGGGACCCTCTGGTTCAGCCTAGGAAACCTGAGTCCTGGAGAAGGGAATGGCACCTTTGAGATGCCACACACGGAGCCAGGACAAGACCACAGCTCCAGGTACCTCCTCCAAGAATGCCCACCCTTGCTGTCTTCCTGACCTTCTGCCATGCGAAGGGGTCATGAACTCAGGAGGTCTGCAGACAGACAGAGCAGCCACATGCAATAATCAACCTGACAATATTCTGGACACACACTGAAGGGTGAGGCATGGGGGAGGGGCAAGAGAGGGAGCAGGGCCCTCAAGTAGCAAACTGCACACCCTACCCGCTACAGCATCCATCAGCCAATACAATGGTAATGTGAGGGGTCCTTTAATTTAAGGACCGGCATCTCAGCTGCACAGACTGATAAGGCTGGGTGGCGGAGTTGCCGCCATCAGAAGAGTTATGGTGGGGGAGGGGGTACACAGAGACAAAGGACCACTCCATGGCCAGCCACCCTCCTGATGACCCAGGAAGTCTCTCCTTGGAATCCTTACGTCCTCCCCACAGGGGCTCTGGGGACAGAGAGGGGAAGGCAGCAGTGACTAAGCTAGCTGTCACCTCAATCCTGCTGTGTTCCAGGCTGAGAGATCCATCTAAGCTGGTAGTCTAGTCTGCTCTTAGCCTTAGGGTCTGAGGTGGCTCTGCAGGTTCTGGGAGGCAGATGGCTCCTACGTACAGAGCAGGGCACATGTCTGTGTGTCAAAGGTATGGCACAAGGACCCCAAGCTAGTGGACAACAAGATCAGGGGTGCCTGTGCAGCAGGGTGGCTCTGTCCCTCAGTTCCTCTGCTCTGGTGGGCTTGGAGGCTTTCCTGCAGAGGCAGAGCAGAGAAGGGATGGATCTAGGAGTGAGGAAAACAGGGAGATGGCGGAGGTACACAAGAACGAGCAGAGCCAGCAAGGCCTAGCTGCCCCCGGGGCACCTTATCCCTGCGCCAGCGCAGAGTAGATTGAGCAGCATGGTCTCTATCCTTCCCATCTATCACCAAGGATGGTCCCCTGGACCCCTCACTTCCCAGAGGGTAAATGAAGAGTCAGTCGGTGGCAGCCCTCGGGAGGCCCGCATCGCGTGGTATCAGGGTTCTGTCCTATGGACCACTGGCAGGAGGCAGGCAAATGTATGCAGGAGCCTCACATCCCTCCCTCCCCAGGCCCTAGCAGCCACACCCTGACCAGAACCCAAGATTTCTCCACACGAGATGTCAGAACCGGCTGGGCAGCCTGCCGATAGCAAGAAGGCGAGGTGCAGGTTCCCACACACCCACACAGCAGGATGGTGGATCAGGATATTGGGCTGGGACTGGGGGCGAGCCTCAACTCTGGGCTAGGGAAGCTGTGCTGGGCTGGGCTGGGTTGGGCTGGGCTGGGGTTTGCAGGCCAGGTGTCCCAATGTGGTGGAATGTTTTAGAATCAGGGTGAAGGCCTCTCTGCCCACAGGAGACTCTCCAGTCCTGAGTCCAGATAAGGAATGACTCAGGCTTAGAGAGCTGAGCTGAAGAGCAGTGTCCATATCCACTGTCCTTCTCCCTGGGCCACTAGTGCCACCACCCAGCATGGGCTAATAGCTAGACCACCATAAGCCACCATCTAATGCAGGCTCTTCCAAGGAGGCTTCCACAGGTCCAGGCCTCAGATGGCAAGAGGACTTCGGCCACCCCAGAGACCCTGGTATTCAGGGTTGAGGTTTTCCCCTGCCTAGAGGGTAGGGGGAAGGGAAGGCTTTTAGGAAGTAGCCCTGCCCTCTCTGGAGGTTCTCCTGAACCTGGAACAGCTTCTGATGCCTACGAAGAGTACCAAGAACCTGTAGGTCCCAGCCATACTGTGTCCCACCCACAGGACTTGCTGTGCCCAGGCAGATGCATAGAGTGGGTGAGGACTGCCTCCACCCTCCTAGAGAGATGGGATGCTGCCAATCATCCCGTCAGACAAGAAGAGCTGCTTTGGCCCTAGACTAGCAGCTGTACCTGAGCATGCACATGGAAGCCCAGTCCTACTAGGTACAAGACCCCCCAATGGAATTCCAAAGACGACAGGGCAGGGAGCAGAGTCTGGGCCTGCATCTCAGTTATAGGCAGGCCTGGGGCTGTGTTCAGTGGGCTGTGGGCTCCTTGCCCTAGGATCAGATGGCTGCTCAAGTCTCCTCTGTTCCTGCTTAGGACAGGCCAGGGAAAGACCAGGAGACGAGTGCCCTGAGTTGAGAGAGAGAGGCCCTTAGGAGGATATATATCCAAGATGGGAAGCTGGGGGGTATGAGAGTGAAGGTCTGACTGGCATCAGAGGCCACTCTGCACTTAGGATAAGGAGTGTCTAATCCCTTATGGAAGCTCCAGGACCAGGACCCTCTGGGACTCCTAAGAGCCACGTTATACTACAAAAAGCTAGGTTCTAAGCAGAACCTGTGTGTACAGCAGAGCCATAGGCCGTCACCGAGAGGAACGTCTTAGCTGCGAGTGGTATGAGCCGGACTCCCAAGCTCTGAGCCTATGTTCACTGCGGAGGTCTCCCACCTCCACACAGACCCCAGGAGACCCCCTCTCCTCACTGTGCTCTCACATCCTCTTACTTGTTACATCTGTGCCCACAGTGGCTAGAGGGGGCAGGTTAGGGGAGCAGAAGGCTGCAAACCTCCGAGCGTCCACCTTGGTTGTCCGATTGCCTCGAAAGAGCTGATTCTGGAAGAATAGGCAGACCTGCAGAGGGCAAGACAGCAAGCAGCTCAGAGCCGGCCCCTGGCATCCTCTAGCCCGCCCCAGCCTACCAGCATCCACATACTAAACCTTGAGGGTAACCAGCAGGCAGGGTCCCTCCCAGGTCACCTTCCTACCAACACCACCAAGTGAAGGCCCAGGTCTCCTGGGGCTCAGGGAGCCTGGTACTGAACACACACTTGACTGCAGGAGGCTCTGGCTGGCTGTTTGGCCAGCACCTCTCCACTGTGCTACCTGTACAAGGAGCCAGGGACTCCAGAGACTCCTCTAAGGTGAACGAGGTTAGGGACCACCCTTGACCTGCCTGCTCCTCTTTCATAACTCCTAACTCCAACCTCGCCAATCTCCAGGGAACAGCTAAAGGCAAAGTGACTCCCAGCCTAGCCTGTCAGGGACAGGCCTATGTCGTCGTCTTCCTGTTCTGCCAGGTGAGACAAGGAGCCCATGAGGAAGGACAGATGGACATGGTCCATTTTCATGGACTATATATATGTACATAACACAGTGTAGATTATCTACAACATAAAACCGGGCTGCTGGCAGGGGTGTCGGTGTGGAGGGGGCGGGGCTTTCCTTTCTCAGTTTTGTCAACTCCAAGTTTTTCACAGTTGTGTTATTTGGGAGGGTGGGGACAGATGTTCCAACCTCCTGTGGATCCCATGTGTGCCATGACCACATCCCTGGCATTCACTCCCCCACCCTCCGCCCAGGCCACACACGCAGCCAGGCCAGATACCTCAGGGATGACGTATTGGCCAGCCATGAGCAGAGCCCCCAGCAGGTTCTCACGGCCGTCACTCCACAGTGCATGGATAGGTACCTGGAGAGAGGGCAGAGAGGTGGCTGAGGCCAGGACAGACGCAGATCCCCACTCTAGGTAAACCTCACAGGCCCAGCCAGGCAGAGGAGTTGAGGAAGGCTTGGGCTGGGCAGTGGGGTCTGCAGACACTTTGCCCACTCCCAAGGCTGCCAACCACAGACATCCCTTCTGACAAAGTCTGCACTGGGCTCCTTGACCTGTCTATTTGGTTGCCACAGAAGTAAAGTGACCAGTAGACACCAGGTCCAGTTTTGGCCCCCAGCCCACAAAGCTGCAAAGTCCAGTTCCCTCACTGGGAACTGGGTCCCTCATTGGGGCCCAGGGTGGAGAGTCCTTCCTGAGGCCGGCAGAGCAGGCTGGCTTTGTTCCTCTACTGCCAAGGTATACCACAGCCAGTGCCTGGAGTGGCTGAGCAGTGCCCAAGAGGACACAAAGGCGTGGGACTGCTGTGGGATAGTGACAGGCTAAGGCCTGCAAGAACATCTGGCTGAAGACCGCTCAGCTGGGAGCAGACAGTGCAGGGTCCCTGGAGGGAGCTCCACCTAGGGAGCACGAGCTTGGGAGGACCTACAGCCTTGAACCTGTCTCCCCCTGGGAATAATAAGGACTAGGGATGATTTGTTGTGGACATTCCCAAAGTAGGGCAGCTCTACTCTGTGGTTCTCTGGGAAATTGGAGAGACTGCACCAGAGCAACTGAACCAGCATTCCCAACAGTACCTGGAACTCTGAAAAAGAGGGTTTCCCATGGGGGACAGCTGAGCCACCACTCCTACCTGGTGGATGGTCCCCCAGGTTATGCTCAAAGAGAGGGGCCCAGAGGCTGGCTTCCTGTGAGGAGGCCTTGGCCTCTGCCCCGTGAGGGATTCTGAAGGGCTTGGGTAGGACTGACTACAGTGGTCACCCATAGCTCCAGAAACCCCAAGCCAGCTTTACTCAAATGGAGCTGTATATCATCGCATTCCATTGGCTTTGGTTCCATTGGCTTTGGTTTGGGCGAAGTGTAATAAGTTAGGGCCAGAGGAGGGCAAGTCATATGTAAGGGCTGCTAGGGGATAGAACCAGAAAGAGGAGGAACAAGAGGAGGGTGGGGAGTCTCCTGAGAGGCCGCGCGTGCTATGTGCAGCTACTGTCATGAGTCTTGGGTGGTGGCTCTGAGCAGCAGACATGAAGCCCAGGAGAAAGAAGAGGGGAAAAGCCCTGCATGGTAGAGCCATAAGGGGCTAGGCTCTGGGTACTCCCGAGACCTCCAGGAGCCCGTGGGTCCCTCGTTTCAGGAATTGGTAGCTCATCCAGGCAGTTCAGCCAGAGTGCAGTGGCCAGGCAGAGCCACCACCTAAAGTACACAGCAGGGATGATGACAAGAACAGCTGCTGAGCAGGAAGCCCCGGGCTGGCCACGGCCTGGCTCTGTGGCCCCTGGAGGTCTCTGAGCAGGAAGCCCAGGGCTGGCCACGGCCTGGCTCTGTGGCCCATGGAGGTCTCTGAGCAGGAAGCCCAGAGCTGGCCACAACCTGGCTCTGTGGCCCTGGAGGTCTCTGACTCTGAGGACGTATTACCTGGGCACCCGTCAGGACAACCGGTTTCTGCAGGTTTTCCAGGATGAAGGAGAGTACTGAGGCAGCGAAGGCCATGGTGTCTGTGCCATGGATGACCACAAAGCCCTGGTACTGTGTGTAGTGTCTCTGTTGGAAGGAATGAGCTCAGGCCAGGCCAGGTCTCTCCACCACAGGCCTTTTCCTGGGAACATGGCGGCAGGCAGCGGTCTCCTCACAGGCCATGAGAAAGAGGAAAAGCTGGGGATGCTGGTAGAGGGCTGGGTATGGTGCTCTTTCATTCCCCCACCCCCACAGGCCCTCTCTGGAGTCTCTGCCTGGAGTCCCACTCGGTAGCTTGTTGCAAAGAATGAGAGGACATGGGCCCCAGGGACTCTAGTTCCTCAGGTTTTCAGCTGGCGCCTCCGAGGAGCAAACTGTCCATAGTGGAAACTCTCTAACCATCACTTCCCTGTGGCATGCTGGCCACAGCTGTGGCTGCCAAGAGAAAAGTTCTCGGACTGCGCTGGACCCTCTTGACCCACTGAAAGACCAGGGAAGCTAGGCGGTCTCATGGAGCAGTGTGCCCTCTGCTGGTCATATGCAGTACAGCTGCTTCGCGTCTCAGCTATGAAGCGCACTAGGCCTTTGAGTCAGTGCTCAGAAACTTTCATGAGATTGAGGTGTGGCTTACCCTGCTTCATGACAGAGTAGCACCAACTGGACCTAGCCTGGAGACTCTGTCGGTCACTAGTGAGGAAGACTGACCTGGAAAGGCGGAGCCCAGATTTCTTAAGGGAGGTGAATAAGCATAGCTGGGGCTGCACCTGAGAGCTAGGTCTAGGAAGGATCATGGGAGAAGGGAAAAGCTGAAGGGCGGGTTAGTTTCAGGGTACAGCAGCTGCCCTCCATGCTACAACTACCAGTACAAGACACTGTGATGGAGGGTTTAGTGCTAAATCCAGTGAGAGGCAACTCTAAGGTTGGGATGGGGGTGGGGGGCTGTCAGGTCCACAAAGCTACTCAGCCCTCACATATCCCACCACAGTACTAACTGGAACAAGTGAACTGTATGAGCAACCCGCCTCTAATGACAGAAAGGGGATCAAACTCTGCAGTGCGTGGCCCAGGACCCAGCCTTTTCCCGATGCATGTTAACAGCCAGGCCGCTTACTGCCATGTCTCAGGTGGACACAAACTATCAAGAGCCCATAGTTACTTGCCCAGTGTTCTGCAGGAGGCCTGCCCTGCCCTCCAGACCCGCCCGCACTTAGCCCCTCCCACACCATAACCTCCCCCCAGGATCCACCTGATGCCCATACCCACCTTCCAGCCCAACCCAGCTTTCTGGCCCCACCCACACCCCATAGCCCCGCCCATGGCCCTTCCAATTCCACATTCTGCCCTGCCCACACTCCCACCCTCTACCTCTATGGTTTGGGCAATCTGAACCCACTCAGTGATGGTCATGTCACTGGAATCGAAGAGTGGCTGGCACTCCAGCACCGTGTAGATGATCCTCTGGTCAGGACTGGCCGGGCTGCAGGAGGCAGAACCTGTCTCCCATTTTGCCTTTCTCCTGATCCAAAGCCCCACCTCCACAGCGGTCTCCAACTAGGGCGTGGGGCGGGGCTATGGCACCCTGGGAGGGGCTGGGTGTGGGCGGGGCTATGGTGTCCTGGGAGGGGCGGGGTTGTGGCATCCTGGGAGGGGCTGGGGTGTGGGCGGGGTTGTGGCACCCTGGGAGGTGGTGTGAAAGAGGCTGTGCCTGTCAGGGGCTCAGATAAGGAAAGGAGTTGCAAATAATTACTGTAAATGGGTTCCCCTCACTAGCCTCACATCGTGAGTACAAGCCCAGCCTCCCTTCCATCTGAAGTTCCAGGGACAGATTCATCTCCAAGCTAACCTTAAGCAGTGTCCCTACACTAGCTCAGAGAGAGGTCAAGCCCAGCTCATGTGGAGCAGAAATGGCTATGACGTGTATAAGGTAGCTAGGGCAGTGTGGGTACACAAGACAGCCATGCTGAATAGGGAGAGGCCACCTGGGTGGACCAGTGCTCTTCTGATAGGCTTGGTCCCTAGACAGGGGAGTCCCTATCATGCTTCCTGAGAGCTTCCTTTACTCCTCCTGCCCTTTCTAGCTCAAGAGCTTAGGAGGAGACGAGGAGGGTCAGACAGCAAGCTGAGTCCCAGGTCCACCTCTGATAGAAGGCCAAGGACAAAGGCCATGAACTCAAGGTGTCAGGGATGCCTCATGGAAATGGCTCACATGGAGGCTGTGTCCTCCAGCCCTGGAAGGACCTGGCAACCCTTTCAACCCTAGGACAGCTGCACATCATCCCTGCCACGGAGCCTGGAAGAATATTTACTCACGGCAGCACCAGCGTATCCTCGGGCAGGCTGTGGGCCTGGGCATACTCTTCATCGTGGAACATATGAAGTGTCCTCAGGGCGGCAGCCAGGCCTCTTCCAGGTACCAGCACTGCGGGCAGAGTCCAAGGGGCGGGTGTGGGCTCCAGATCAGGGCCATAGCAAATGCTTGCAGTCAAATACCCTTCCCTCCTCCTGGGTGTCCGGCTCTGGACTAGAGCAAGGGCCAGGCTTCAACTGGACCAGACAAGACTCTCACAGATGTCACAGGCTGGAAGGGCTGGGCCACAGCTGCCCTTAAGACTCCAGATGACTTAGGTGGCAGTTTCATCTGGAAGCTTTGGCATCCCCCTCTGGAGCTGACTCCTCAGACAGCTTAATTTTAAACTCAGATGATCCAAGAAGCTCCAAGCCCCAATGTGTGCTCTGTCCTGCCTCTGCTTGTATCAAATGTGTCTGTACATCCCGCCAAGAGGGGCCCGTCGGGCCGGGTCCTCTCTAGGCTTTGACCCAATGGCTGCTACATACACTCAGAGTCCTACCCCAACCTGCCCATGTGTACTGTCTGCCCCACCCCAGAATATGGACTGTGTACAACTTCTCCAAGGTCCCGTTCAGGCACCCTGTCCTGTCCCCCAAAAAAGGCCAAACACACAAGTGCCCCCACCCACCCTACAGCATTAGTATTGAGGAACCTGGATGTAAGGAAATGCTGAGAGCCCTGCTACCAGGACACCCCAGTGGGTCCTACTGTCTGGCAGAGGTTCCTAGAAAACAAGACTGAAGTCCCAGCCATTGCTGTGCTGCCTTCTGCTAGCTCTGTGACCTTGGGCAGATTGGGTAACCTTCTCAGACAGTCACTGTACCAGTCCCTGTGTGAGAGCCTCCCCACACGCCTGGGCCCTGAACACAGCAGTAAAGGCACATACCTCAGGAGCAGGCGGTGGTGTGTCAGCCGTGGATGTCGCCCGGCACAGCACAACCAACCTCTGCTGGCTGGAGCCTTTTAATTACCAAGACACTACTAGTCCTTCAACAGCCTGGCCATTCCCCAGCACTGGATGGACATACTGTGCCTGCTACTGGGGGATCTGCAGCCAAGCCCTGCGGGACTTCAGGAATCAGTCTCACTGCAAGCCGAGGGACCATTATCCACCAGACTCATGCCTGACTATTACCCCATGCCCCTGGCACCTTCTGCCTCTCCTCTGGTCACAGCCGCAGAGTCCCTTTGCCGGGAGGCCCTGTGCTTACTGTGGGGACACGGATACCTCTGAGGACCGTGGGGAGGAGCCCCATCTCTGGCCTAGCAGGCTTTCCTCTCCCACTCCACACCACGCCTGAACCAAGCTGCCAGTAATTCACCCCAGAAAGTGCAGCTCGTGCTGAGGGGCATCGAGGTGAGTGCTCAGCCCTCAGGGGCATCGAGGTGAGCGCTCAGCCCGCAGCCCTTAGCATCCCCTTAAGCAGCTTGCAGACCTGTGGGACCCAGAGTGCCAGCCTCTAAGTCTGAAGCCTGCCTCAGCCTGACGCCAATAGCCATGGAAGCATCCAGCCTACCTCCTGACCAGGGGCCTACCTCCCCAAGGATGCTCTTGGCTACATGCTATTTCTGAGGCTGACTAGAAGGACTCGTGAGCACTCCAGCCAGCCCCAGGTCCCTTGCCGGCTCATCCTCCCATAGTAACATCTCTCCTGTCTTCCCTACTCAGCTATCCTGCAACTCCTTGCCTTGTCAGCCCTTCAGTGTTGCAGGCTAGCTCTTATTCCTGAGAACATGGTCTCAAGTGAACCACAGATTGGATGTGCTTCTAAGCTCCACCCCCAGGTGCAGGTCAGGAGCCTGCAGAATCGGAAGCTGGCAAGGCTATCGCCCACCACTGCCATGCCCCCAGCTTCACTGGGCACCCCCAGATCTCCAGCACACCCCCAGCCTGGCACGGAGCCCCTAAAATGTCTCAGGTGTGGTCCGTGGTCACTGTCACTTATGGAAATGTTTTGTGGACTGGGCTCAGGAAACAGAAGAACCGGTATATTTAGTCAGCCCACCCCAGGTGTAACCAGGACATCAGCCTGCCGCCACATTCGGGAGCTACCCAACCTATCTAACATCCTTGTCTAAAACCTGCCACATTTGCCTTTCGTGACATTTCTGGAGGTATGATTGTGTAAAGTACCCCCGGGCAGGAGAGAAAATGCTGGGTTTTCACCCGTGTGTCCTTGTAAGAAAAGGCAGGCAGGAGAGTGACACACACTGGAGGCCATTGGCAAATGCAGCACACAGAATAGAAGTGCTGTCTCATTATAGACAGGAGGAATGTGGCCTCAAACCAGGACCCTGGCAGCCACCAGAAGGTGGAGGAGCAGGAAGACTACCCAGCTGTTAAGGGCTTGAGACTTTAAACTTTGCCTCCAGAGAGAGGGACGGGCCCTCAGGCTTTCAATGCTGAACGGCTGGCAAACTCAGGACACTGAGACCCCTTCTCTCATGGGATTTCCCTTGACAGCAGATGGCACTGGAGTACTTATAGATCCCTGGCAGTTCCCTGGCAGTTCCCCTCCAGGGAAGGGGCAGTGGGGGGTGCACTTAGGCGAGGGTCTTCTGTCTATAGCTGGACTAGTAACTGACCATGGGCAATGGCTCCTGGGGTAATCATGGGCTGGACTGAGGGAGTACAGACCCTGAGAGCCCCATCTTGAAGGGGGGCACCTGTGAAGCATTAAAACCAGCCAAGAGAAATTTAAACTCTCCTATTAAACTCTGCTTTTTTTTTCTGGAAAGAAACTACAAACTTGTAATCACATGGCAAGATCCTAGAATAAAAATGTCACAGAAACAACCAAGGAACAGGGGACCTGACCTGCCAAGTAAGACCATTTATCAGGATTCCATTTAAATTAGGATTCTCTGTGATTTCCAGTGTTCTAATATCGGCGGCCTTCATTCCAGATTCTGATTTTATAAGCTGCATCCTTTTCCCATGGAGGGTACCCCCAAAGCATATAACCCTGGGATGCTGAGCCCCACCCTACCTGGGAGCTCCTGGTGACCTGTGCCAATGGTCACACTGGGCATTATCCAACCTGACTAGACTCTAGGGCTGGTGCCAACTGTGACCACTGGGCAGGGAGCAGCCTTGGCTACTCTGTGCAGAAGCTCAGCTCCTCTCTGGTGGCAAGGAATGGCTCCCAAGGGTAAGCAAGAGGTGCCCTAGTTAACACAGGAAGCCCTTGGGTGCCCAGGTGTCATTAGCCTGGGACCAGGCTTGGGATCACTAGACACATGTTGTTTTTTAACTTGTGACATTTCCATAGAACCCTGAAAGGGATGGTGAATAGGTGAAGCATGCTGTCACCTCTGCCCTCTCCTGCCTTGGCAGGGCTCAGCACACAGTGTTAGGCACTCTTTACCAGCAGGTACACGAGCTGTTCCAACAGCGACAATCTAAACAGCTTCTCTGTAGCAGAAGCTACCACTCCCGCTCGCAAGGGGCCAGGACCCACAAAGCAGGGCCAACCTGGTTAATCATTCATGCTAGTGGGGCCATCCAGGGCAGGCAGGGCCTGCAGCCCACAGTTCAGCAACCCCATAGCAGGGCACACAGGGCTGCGACATGCCTGAGCCCCAGGTTCCATTACCCAATTTGCCTTGCTTCAGGTTCTGCCTCATTTCCAGAAACCCTTTCGCTTTATAGAAAGTTAAGGTGCCTATTCATATCTGTCTATCTGAAGAAGCAGTGGCTTCAGCCATACACGAAGCAGGCCCAAGGCTCTAAGACCTAGCACTGCCTGCTCATCCATGTGTGTAGATCCCCCTCGGGGTCATTAAAAGTCAGATCTCTTTTCTAGTTCTCCCTTGTTCCCTGAGGACTAAGCCCAAGGCTCCTAAAGTTGCTCTAAAGAGTAAAAAGGGTGAGTAGCTACAGGCCATGGAGCCCATCGAGGCCTGGGATGAGTTTCTGGAAACAGCTGATCTGGAGAACAGAGCCCTCAGCTTAGAACCACACCGTCCTGGCTGCTGCCCGCCCTCTACCAGGTGTCCTGCTGCCACTTTGATCTCCTTGGGTAGAGTGTCTGCCACGCTGAGAAAGGGGCTTCTAAACCCAGGCAGATGCCTGCTGGCCTCCGTCTCTTCCCACAGCATGGTGCAGGTTCTTAAGGGCCCTAGAAGATCTTCACCCACTGGAAACATACACCCTACCGATCTGGGGCTTCAAAGTACTCATCCCACTTTCCTGACCTATCATGCTCCTCCACCCTCTTAAGAGAACATCTGGCTGTGATGGCCAAGTGGTTAAGGCGTTGGACTCGAAATCCAATGGGGTCTCCCTGCGCAGGTTCGAATCCTGCTCACAGCGCTAATAGTTCACCAGGCAGTGGTGGCGCATACCTTTAATCCCAGCACTTGGGAGGCAGAGGCAGGCGGATCTCTGAGTTCGAGGCCAGCCTGGTTTACAGAGTGAGTTCCAGGACAGCCAAGGCTATACAGAGCAACCCTGTCTCGAAAAAAAAAAAAAAAGAGAGAGAGAGAGAGAGAGAACATCCAAGGGGCATGGGGCAGTGTCACCACAGGAGGGACTGTGCTCAGAGGCCACTGGTCCCTTAGCCTGGGTGGGCCATACCAATTAGGTTCAACAGGACTGAAGTCGCCCAGGTGTCAAGCAGAGAGGGGAAGCGTCAAGAGGTGGGGCAAGGTCCCAGGGCAGAGGGCCAGTCCCTGTTGTATGCAGTGCCGAAGCCTCCTCATGAAGGTGTGTGTTCTGGGTTCCTCTCTTCCCCTCACACTGCAGGCTCTGGTCTAGCCACACTTCCTCCTCAGCCCAGCAGCCACTCCTTCCAGGAGCCTGTGTTCTCAAAGGAGCCCTCTGAGAGTGGCCCCAGCACAACCCAACAGCACACACTGTGCCCACGGCAGTAACTGACTCTCTAGCGCTCAGCTCCCTAATGGGTGACTGCCTGGCCTGCAAGTGGGGTGCCCTCAAGGGCACTCACCAGGGTGTCTCAAGCAGAGGTAGCAGAATGTGTCAGGGGACAGTCTTCCAAGACCATGACCCTAGTGCCAAGCTCCTTGAGCACCCAGCTTGGCCCTTAGCTTAGGAAAGCTAAAGGTTCTCCGCAGGGAGAGAGAAGGCAAGCAGCTCTGCCTGAGGCTGGCTGTGCTAGTCCCTCAAAGGAAGCTAGCTCACCCTAAGGGCTTCCACAGGCTAGAGGGTGTGGAATGTTCCAGCATCCTTTCCAGCACCTCAGGCACAAAACAGAGCAGTCTTCCGAGGTCCCTCCTCACTCCATGTGTCCCATGGCTTTAGAGACACTTCAGGTCGGGAAGAGTTACCATGCCCCTCACCCCTTCTAGGGCCTGGGCTCCCAGCCACCATTGCTCCCAGAGGAGGAAGGGTCCTGTCTCCCCTTGCAAGAGACAGCCTCGGAGTTCCCAGTGGTCTAACCCTGAGGTTGTTCTGCTTAGGGCGTCGGGGCACAGACTCACCTCCGCCTTCGCTCCGCATGCCGATGGTGCCGCCGGTGTAGATGGCTAGCAGCCGCCGGTCAGGCCCGGTAGCACGCGCCATGACTGGGACAGCGGACTCCTCGGTGGGGACAGAGCCAAAGGGAAAGCAAGACCGGGAAACGGAGGTGACTGCAGGGTGGGGCTTACTGGGAGGTCTGGGGCTCCTCTGGTTGGTGGGAACTGAAGATCCGAGGTAGGTTGGACTTGGGGTGGAGGAGGAGTCGCCTTCAAAGTAGAGAGCGGGACTCTTGTAAAGGGCAGGAAGGATGTCTGCTACGGATGGGCTGAGACCATAGGGGGTGGGGCCTCAAAAGGGGGCGGGTTTTCTGGGTTTGTCTTACCTAACTCAGAGGCCAGGGACCTCCAGAATGCCTAGCCAGTGCCACTCTCCAGTCCCAGTCTAGACCTTCTCCACAAACTCCTTAAGTTTCTGAGAGTCTGGACTCACTTATGATCTAGAGACACCAGGAGGGCAGGGAACTGCAGGAGCAGGCTCCATAGGGCTAGGAAACCTTGAAGCAGAGATAGCACACCTACTGTGCTCCTGAACTTGGAGCAGACCCAGCCCTTCAGAGGGAACCAAGCACCCTCCTCAGGAATGTCCCCTCCAGACTGCTTTAGGCAAAGGTGGGGCTATCTCAAATGGGATAGTGGGCAATGATCCCTACCTTGATTGCTTGCTGGGAGCTCAGAGGCCCAGAGGCAGAGTTCAAGATCTCACTGGTACAGGTTCAGATCCTTCTGGAACCTCTTGGGGGTGGGGGATGGGGCATGATGTTTTGCTATGTCTTTTGTCTCTCTGTGATTTGGACACCCAAATCCAACCCATGATAGCACCCCAGTAGACCCAATTTATCCCCTTGTGCATCTCCTTCAACACTGCTCTATCACCCAGGGCATGCCCCGCCCTGTTAGCACAATTTGACTTACAAACCCAGGATACCATGTCTGGGTAGGAGCGGGCCATCTCTGCTGTTAGCCCAGCTAGGAAGCTAAGGCCACGAAGGAAGCAGGGAGAGTCCGTTGTGACAGCTGTCACAGCTCCAGGGTTCTGCTCGTTCCTCTGTGTCCATTGGCAGCCCAGACATTCTCTGACTTGGTCACATGTCTTTGCGTTCCTGTTCAGGGAACTCAGCTCTTGTCCTTCTTGAGTTTGCCCTCCAGAGACAGGATAGCAAGGGATTAAATGCTGTGGTGGGGACAGTGGCAGCTGTAAACAGGACACAAGGATGATAGTGCTTCCACAGGTGACCGAGGCCTCTGTGAAGAGCTGCCATGGTGGCAGAGTCAGGGCAGGACAGGACAAACATGCCAGGCAGTGTGAGCAGGGGCCCAGGTCTAAGGCAAGAACAACACTGGCTGGGTTTTGCCAACTTGACACAAGCTAGTCACTTGGGAAGAAGGAACCTCAACTGAGAAAAAGCATCCATAAGACTGATGTGGGAGGGGCCGCCCACTTTGGGCAGTACCACTCTTAGGCAGGAGGTCCTGGGGGTACATCAGGAAGCAGGCTGAGCAAGCCATGAAGAGCAAGCCTGTATGCAGCACTCCTCCATGGCTTCTGCTTCAGTTCCTGCCTCCAGGTTCCTGCCTTGTGGCCGTGTAAGTTGTGGAAGTGTAGGGCAGATAAACCCTTTCCCCCCAAGTTACCTTTGGGCATGGTGTTTATCACAGCAGTAGAAGCCCTCACTAAAACTCAAGAGCACTCACTGGGCGGGGTCACTGGCTCAGGAGGGGGACCAGGGGACCCTCTAGATCACACTAGAGGAGGACCATGGTGTTGAGAGGGAATTTGTGAGTTTGTGAGTAGCGAATGTATGTCTTGCTGAAGCTTGGCAGGAGACTAACTCTAGCTCTCTTGTCAACTGTTTTCCACACTGTAACAAGACACTAAAGAACATCAACTTCTAAGAAAGAAGGTTAGCTAGCATGGTGGTGCATACTTGTAACCCTGGCACTCAGAAAGTTGAGGAAGGAAGATCAAGCCAGGCTACATAAATGGGACCCTGTCTCAACAAAGCCAAACTGGAATGTGTGTGCCTTTAATCTCTACATTGGGGGTGGGGAGCAGAAGCAGGCTGGTCTCTGTGAGTTCAAGGCCAGCCTGTTGTGTAGAGGAATTTTAATCCAGCAAGGCTGCTCTGGCAATGGAATCATATTGAAAGACCTTGTAGGTCTGTGTGACTTGGCTAGACTATAGACACGCCACTAATCCTGGGAGACAGAGGCAAGTAGATCTCTGAGTTCAAGGCCGACCTGGTTGGTATAGAGCAAGTTCTAGGTAGAGAAAAGCTTAAGTCCTGACACAGTGGTAGACGCTTTTAATCCCAGCACTCAGAAGACAGAGGCATGTGGATCTCTGAGTTCTAGTCAGTTCTGTTCAGTTGAATGCAGGGCAGTAGAATTGAGTTTGTGAGTCCATACAGTTCAGTGCAGGTCAGAAGAGGCAGTTGAATAAGAAGGAGCCAAATTACCAGAGTTAGTTTGAGGTCAAGCAGAGCAATTCAGCAAGAAGCTCAGAAAAGCCAGTTTGAATCAGTCAGCTTGGAGAGGAGTTTGAGCCAGAACTGCTGAGTTAAGCAGCCAGCCAGATCTCAGAAAGAACTAGACAGGGTGAACATTTTCATGAGTCTGAAGACTGCTCGAGCTATAGAGAACTGGGTAGGATGGCTTGGAGAGAAAGGCATTTGCCTCACAAGTCTGATGACCTGAGTGTGGTCCCTGAAAACCACATCGGAGAGTAAAAGCAGATGTGGTGGTCCTAACACTGAGACTAGAGATGGAGACAGAAGAGTCATCCAGAAGCTAGAAGACAAGTTATACCTGAGTATGCAGCATGGCAGAAACAAGGAAGACCCAGCCGCAACACAATGGAAACGAGTCAAATCCTGAAAGCTGCGCTCTGATCTCCACCCTGCAGTGCATGTGAGTGGGCACACAGCCTCAGAACCTCCACCCTGCAGTGCATGTGAGCGGGCACACAGAGCCTCAGAACCTCCACCCTGCTGCAGTGCATGTGAGCGGGCACACAGCCTCAGAACCTCCACCCTGCAGTGCATGGGAGTGTGCACACACAGCCTCATAATAATAAGTGAGAGATGAATTAAAAGTCTTAGTGAGCCAGGCATAGTGATACCTTTAATTCCAGAAACGTGGGAGGCAGAGGCAGACAGATCTTTTGAGGTCAAAGCGAACCTAGTCTACAGAGTGAGTTCCAGGACAGCCAGAGCTACATACTAAGACCCTGTCTCAAACAAAACAAACCAACCAAAAAAAAAAAAAAATCCTAACGAAAGAAAAACACAGGAGGAAATGTTTACTTTGGCTCATGGTTTCATAAGTTTGGTCTATGGTTGACTAGTGTTCCCTTGTTTTGGGCCTGTGTCAAGGTGTGAATGCCTGATAAGAGGACTGTTTACCTCTGAATAAAAAACATACAAGGGGTCAGGGTCCCACCCAATATTCCCCTCAAGGACACACCCATAATGATTTAAGACCCTCCCACTTGGCTCTACCCTCTAAAGATTCCCCCAACCTCCCAATAAATCCACAGGCAAGAGCTAAGCTATCAACACTGCTTTTGGGAGACGCTACAGGTCCAAACATTGTTAGCTCCCATGCCTCTGGGCCAGGCAGGCTCTAGACAAGCTTGTTGCTGAATTGAGAAAGTTTAGGCAGTTAATGATTCTGTGTTAGTTAAATTCTCCATCACTGTGAGAGACACTCAAACCACCTTGAAGGAGGACATGTTTTAGGCTCAGCCTCCAGGGTCTCAGCCCGTGCTCAGTGCACTGGTACTTTTAGGCCTGTGGTAAGGCACAACACCACAACAGGGAACGTTATGGGTACAGAGCTCCTCTAATTCTGTCTTCCCAGAAGACAGAAGAGAGGCACGGGGGGCACTTGGGCAGAGCAAAAGCATGAGTGTTTTATTTTTGTTTTCTTGTGGTACTAGCACAGAACATGCTATATACATATTAAATAAGCACTCTATTATGGAGACACCCCTTCGTCCCCACTCGTCTCCTAAACCCATCCATCTATGAACCCACAAATAGAATCATTTATTCTCAAGGGTATCGTCCTTAGGGTCCAGTCACCTCTTAAATGCCCACCTCTCAGTACTTGCATTGGAGACTCAGCTCTCAGCCCTGCCCACCTTGCTCCCCTCTGTCCCTGCCCACTTTGGTTTTACACTCACTTCTCCAAAGCACAGCCCTCAGACTGCAGCCCTTGACCTAGCAGCACTACCTGGAGCTTGTGGAAATGGCAGGAGCCCAGACCTCACACTGGGCCTCTTGATGCGGGGACTGATGGGACCCAGCAACCACACCGTGGCACACCCTCCTGTCCACAGCTGAAGCATAGAGGCCACGATGAAGAGCCACGCCCTGGGGCCAGCGGACGATGGCCCTCAGGGAAAAGCTGTCACCCCTGCTTTGAACAGAAGACAACTTTCCTAGGATGGCCAGGCTCACTGTGAGGGGCAAGCCAGGTCCCAGGAACACAGCTGGCCTTCTGTCAGTGAAACAGGTGCAGAAGACCTGTCCCCAACTGCATTCTTGTCCCACCCTTCTCCAAGAATGCAGTGGACAGATAGGGACTGCAAATGGGAGAATATTGTCAGTTGGGATCAAACCCTAAGGGGATCAAACAGATGATTATACTGGGTTAAAATGAAACCGGTTTGAGCTCCTGGTAGCTGAGAGCTAATACAACCCCGAGAAGTGTTGTAGCTCAAAGTTCTCTAAGGCCCTGGGATGCCAAGCAGGACTCGTCACTCGTCGTCCATTGCAGAGCCAACCTGCAAGCTCTGGAAAATGTCACAAACTCTCGGCAGGCCTTGGGGCACCAACCAAGGCTCAGCCCTTGTGGAACTCATTTGCGGGCCTGGATCCTTACGGCTCTCCCAGACTTCAGGAGCAGCAGGTCATTGGGTGGTCCCCATGTGTGGAGGCTGAACCTGCCACCACTGGAGTGAATTCCTGTCCACAGCTGAAGCACAGAGCCACAGTGGAGGCCAAGGCAGGACAGAGTCCTCCATCTGCAGCCACTGCTCAAGTCCTGGAAGCTGGCTTCAGGCAGAAGCCTCGGACACCAGGGTCCTCTCTCCAGTAAGTCCTGAAGGCACTTCAGTTGTCCCCTCTCCTCTGTGGAATTCTAATGCACCCTGAAGCTCTAACTTCCAGGGCACTGGTTGGTGCCAGGTGGACCGAGCTAGGTCTTACTAAATGTCCCCACACAAGCAGAGTCCACCAAAAGTTGCTACAAGTTCACAATCGAGTCTCTGCTGGTGCTTAACTTGTAAAAATGTTTTTTCAGGAGGTGCTGCTGCCCACCCCCCACTGCCCCACTTTGTCCAGCCAGCAGTTCTGTGTTTGAGGCTGCTTTGGCACTGACAGTTAATTGGCAGTCTGCTTCAGAGCTGCAGCTGTCAGGAGACTCCCAGAATGCTTTGTACAGGGACCCCCCACCTACTCCAGCTGTGGCAGATGCAGGGCAGGCCACTGTCCACAGGGTGTCACTCTGCCTTAAGGCTAGGGGACCTCCCAGCTGTTTAGAGCTGCATCACATAGAAGAAGGAAGGTTCCATGAGGTACAGAACCACATAACACACTAGTGTTCTTCCACAGTTGTTGGTGGCAAGAAGCCCTTAGCGAGGAACAGTCCTCGCTAAGCACAGAGCAGGTTCTCCAAGCTGGGGCTGTCTCTCTTGCCTTCCATTGTGATAGCCTCTATGGTGACGACCTGAGGTCAGGGATGCTGTGAATCCCATAGGAATGCTGCTCCATGGATCCCTGGGATGGTGCTGAAGCAGACACTGTCCAATTGGGCAGGCAAGAAACAGAGGCACACAGACCACCTGGAACCATGGATATAACACACACAGGGACGCATGGCACAGTTCCCAGGGGCTGACCGGAATGGGCAGGGCCACAAGTATAAAAGAGGGAGTCACTTGTGCAGGCATGAGGTGGGTGTGTAGAGAGAAGGCCTTCAAGATCTAAACCCCTGTAACATGGGCACTCTGAAATGTCACGCCTGGGCAGTATACAGCCACTGGGCTAGGTGGTCCCTGGTGGGTTCCAGCTTCCTGTGAAGGTCCGTGTCTTCTGTGAGGCATTGTCTCTTCAACAGTCCCAGAGAACAGAGCAGCTGGGGCCTCTGCCCTGCATCCCCGCATCCCTGCATCACCCCATCTTCAAATTCTCCCTGCAGCAGCAGCAGCAGCACCCAACAGTCACAGGGGCGTCCCAGCACCCACAAGCCACTTAGCAGAGAGAAACCTCTACTGGCAGCCTACAAAAGACATTCTCATGGGAAAACAAAGCCCGCCCTTAGCTCCCCTCAGAGATGCTAGGAAGGGCTTGCAAACTGAGAGAAAAGGCCAGCTTTACAGAGTTTCCAGAAGGAAACAAAGAAGAGCTTGTTTGTGGCCTATCTCCCTGTGAATCAATGCCAGACACCAGCTACAAAAATTCAGACCTAAGAAAACAAACCACGAGCTCAGTGAAAATGCCAGGAAGCCTGGGCTACAGTGGCTGTGAGCCTGGGCTATAGTGGGGTGTAAGCCTGGGCTACACAGTGGGGTGTAAGCCTGAGCTACAGTGGGGTGTGAGCCTGGGCTACACAGTGGGGTGTAAGCCTGGGCTACATCGTGGGGTGTAAGCCTGAGCTACGCAGAGACCCTAGCCCAAACCGATTAAAAAAAAAAAACAGAAAAAACAAAACAACAAAAGACACATTAAAAGTAATTAATTAGGCCGAAAGAAGAGGTGGTGGCCGGAGCTGGAGAGGAGGCTCAGTGGTAAAGAGCTCTTGCTGCTCCTACAGAGATCCTGGGATCAGTTCCTAGCACCCACGCAGGTATCTCTCAACCATCTGTAGTTCCAGCTTCAAGAAATCTGGTGCCCACTTCTGGCCTCCATGAGCACTGGATACATATGGTGCCCATGGATTCACTTGGGCAGGCACACACACACACACACACACACTCACACACACACACACTCATACACATACACACACACACTCACACACACACACACTCATACACATACATACACACTCATACACATACACACACACACTCATACACACACACTCACACACACACACTCATACACATACACACACACTCACACACACACACTCATACACATACACACTCATACACACACACACACACACACACACATGCACACGCACTCGCGCGCATGATAAAGAAACCCTTTTTAAACAAACAAATGAACAAAAGCCAGTGAATTAGCCCTATGCAAAGCCTAATTTAAAGCACATTAAAGATCTAAAGGCAGTATTCAAGCTGAAGAAGCTCTTAGGAGAGTGCAGAAGAACACAACAGGACAAGGGACTTGGAGCTCCTGTTGAGTCCAGGAGTGAGACTGAAAACATCAGCTGAAAACAGCCAGAGGAGAAAAGAGGCTTACAGGGGACTGTCCGAGGCTCTGTCCACCCAGGCACCAAATGTGAGATGACCAACTTAAAAATAGCAAGTGTCAACAAGCTTGCAAAGAAAGGCTCAGTGCCTCTATTCTTTACTGAAATGGTAATTACAAAGTTCTATTGCCAGAACCCATGTGATTATGGAAGGAGCAGAACTGACCTCCACAAGTGCGCTGTGGCACACAAAACCTCTAGCAGCTAATGCCTCACACCTGACCCCACACCGAGATGAGTACTCTAAAACAATAAAACAGAAAGAACAGAAACAAAGAAAGGGAAATAAAGCCAGTTGGGGGCATCTGGGACAGCCTGCTCAGCCCATGGAACCGCAACAGAGAGGATTCTGGGAAGCCGCCTGGGTGGGTCCACAGCTGGACCCATGACGACATAGCACCACATATCTGGCCACAGAAACCTGCTCAAGAGAAATGTGGCCTGGACATGGGGAAGGAAGGGGATCCTGTCATGGGACGAACTTCTGGGACAGAATTAAGAGAAATAATCCAGTCACAGAGACACACCGGGTTCTGCTCCTTGAGGCACCCAAATGTGCTGGAGACTGAACATGCAGTGAACAGTGTAGGCAGGTGTGGTCTCTGGGAGGTGTCACGAGGCTCACCCTCACGTGGATTAATGCCATCCCTCACGGAGTTCACCTAGGCATTTGGTTCCTTTGCTCTTCCCCACCTAAAGGTACTGTATTCAAGGTCCTGTATTCACCATCTTGGATGCAGAGATTTGGTCCTCACAAGATACCAGGCCTTGAACTTTCCAGTCTCAAAGAAGTAAGTTTTTCTTCTTTATAAATTATGCAGTCTCAGGTATTCTGTTACAGCAACACAAAATGGACTGATGTGCTAGCATAGTTAAACACACAGAAACAGAAAATGGAATGTTGGTTGCCAGGCTGGGAGAAGATGGTGTGAGGAGGTTGCTAAATGGGTTCAGAGTTTCAGATATGAAAGATGAAATAGTCTGGGGGAGGGGGTAGAGAGATACTTCAGTGGACAAATGCTTGATGTGCAACCATGAGGGCAGATCCCAATACCTATGTAAAAGCCAGGCATGGCAGCCTTAGCCTATCACCTCAGTTGGAGAAAGACGGGGCATCGGGCCTCACTGGCTAGCAAGGCTAACCACAAGGGTGAGCCTCGTGTTCAGTGTCTCAAAAAATAGCATGATCATAGCAGAGGAAGATACCCTATGTCAACCTCCAGCCTCCATACACACATGTACAAACATCACACTCACATACACACATGAACACACACAACCATCTGATGTGTTTGAGTGTCGGCAGGACATGTCTGCAAGGATCACACCAGGCCCAGACAGTTCCATGTGCAAGAGGTTTAATTGAGGGGGAGTAGAGAGGGTAGCGGCGCAGAAAGAGAGGGGAGAGAGAGAGAAGAAAGAGAGCAAGATGGAGGAAAGTACCCATATATATATATATATATATATATGTGGTGACGTAGCAGTCCAGGTAAAGGTGAGAGCTGAACCCAATGGATTCTGGGAATATGGTGGCCATTGCCCTGGCAACAGGTCTGTGGACCCGCCCATATATCGCTGCAGGTTCTGGATGCTAACACCATCCCATGTCTGTGTACACTTGCTGAACACTACTGAACCATACACTTAAGAATTACACTCAGGCTAGGAGGATAGCTTGGCCAGTAAAGTTCTTGTTGTCACAAGAACCTGAGTTCAGTCCCCGTTTGGTGCAAAATGAAAGCCAAGGGTGGTGCCTAATCCCAGTGCCTAGAAGCAAAGACAGGCTTGCTGGCCAGCCAGCCTAGAGAACGAGGTAAGTTTAAAGCAGAAAGACCTTGTCTCAAGAAAGGAGGTGGGCAGCACCTGGAGACTGACATGTGACATTGTTCTCTAACCTCCACAATCACACACATGCACACATATGTGCATGTGCACCTTCACACACATACATGTACCTGCATACACATAGATACACACACATGCATACATACCTCCACACACATACATGTATCTGCATACACACAAACACATAATAAGCAGGTAGGTGTACCTTCACACACATACATGTACCTGCATATAGACATGCATGTATACCCTCACAATATATATGTACCTGCATATATACAAACATGCATGCATGTGTACCTTCATACACATACATGTACCTATATACACACAAACAAACACGAATAGTTATTGTGGTGATTTTTCTGTTTTAGCAGTTTTTCTCACAATTAAAAAAAAAAACAGGCAAAATCAGGCAAGGCAAAAAGGCCCACAAGACATGTATGTCATGAGGGCCTGAGCTCTGAACAACCCCCACAACTCAATAAAACATAACTATGGGTATGTGCTGGCACACACCTGTAATTCCAGCGCTCAAGAAGCTGAAGCAGAATGTTCTAGGATAGCCTGGGCTGCAGACTGAGGTCCTATCTCACACTAACAAGCCCCCAAATGTGGCGTAGGACCTAACACACACAGTGGAAAGGCAACAAAAGTGGATAAAGCAGAAAGCGGCTGGGCATGAAAGTGCACAGCTGTTAGCCCAGCACGCCGAAGAAGACTGAGGCAGGAAGAGGGTTCCAGGGCAGCCTGCTCTACAAAGCTGATTCCAAGTGAACCTCGGCCACCCTGCAAGACAAGACGAGACAGCAGGAAGCGGTGTGGGCCCTGACAGGGGACACACTCACACAGAGCCTCGGCCACCCCGCACTCAGGCTCAGCTCTCTTTGGACAAACAGTGGCTGAAAACCTAGGGGAGGACTAGCTGGTGGGAACCAGCCGCAGCAGAATCTCCTGGGAAGAATGCTTTGTACCAGTGAGCACAGCCATGCTCCTACAGGGCCAAGCCCTCTGCTGGCATGCTGGGATAGATAAGCTCCAGCTCTGTCAAGTTGTGGGCAGCCAAAGAGTGGCCCTGAGCTGACAGAGCTCCGCACCACGTAGGGAGGTGGTGGCTTTCGATGACCTTAAACAACCTCTGCTCCATGATCCAGTAACCCCACAACTTCTCGGCATGTATCCAGGAGAAAGGAAAATGTGACCAGAGACTCGTCCGTAGCAGCTGGAGGAGGCCAAGGGCCTGTCTCAGGGGAGATGGATGGAGACTGACGGGCACACTTGTGCAATGGGTTGAGAAGAACAAACACTGACTTGCACAATGACACAAGAAACTTAAAAAATATTGTGTGGAGGGAAAGCAGCTTGGTCCCATGGTACACGTGGCAGGGTCTGCTCAAGTGGATCTCCACACACTCACACTTATCTTAGCAAAGTGACCACAGGGGGCCACACAGATTCTGAGGTATAGGAGTGCCTGTGGGAGCAGGGACACCCTATTGCCATGTGTAGGAGGCACAGGCTGGCACTGGCCCAGCTCACTTTGCCACAGAGCAGGCTTACGGGCTCCCTGAGTGTGATGTGCACTTTAGATAGTCGCAGTTGGGGAAAGAATCTGTGGTGTAGTGATTGTGAGAGAAAGGATGGGAGGTAGGTAGGGAGGTAGGGAGGGAGGGAGGGAGGGAGGGAGGTAGGTAGGGAGGGAGGTAGGTAGGTAGGGAGGGAGGGAGGGGGGATCACCGTGGTGGTGAATTGAGAAAAGCCATCTAGGAACAGCTATGGCAAGCAAGATGGAGATGGCCCACCATTCTGCATGGCTGCGACGGGTGCACTCTAGAGAGGCACAGCCCCAGAGACTTCACCCCTGGATTGCTTCTCACTGCTGAGCTGCCCTTTCTGCTGTTATTACAAAGCCTATTGATTCTTGGACATCAGCCCACCCTATTGGGAAAATTCCCTACAGATCGACATGAAGATGAACTTTTATGCATTAATGCTGTTTAGGTGAATTTATGACTTTATAGAATTCCTGATTTGATTCAAATAATTTTAAGAAGAAAATTTAAAGATATGGTTTTAGCTGTTTTGCCAGAAAGATGTAACAAAGAATAGAGAATAGAATGTGCCCCTTCCTCGGAGAATAGTGAGCAAAGGCTGCATACTAAGAAATACAATGAGCTCTCATAACTTACACTAAGGAGAGAAACAGGCTTGGGATGGATCTGTGATCAAGAAAAACATTAGTTCTAGGTCAGGTCCAAGGATGCGGCCACAGTTGTGTGCAAAGCAAGGCCATGTGAAGCTGTTGCTTTGAACTTATTTTTTAAAGATTTATTTATTATATATAAGTATTTTCTTATTTTTTTTAAAGATTCATTTATTTATTATATATAAGTATCGCTTTGAACTTATAATGAATTTATAGAATGAGACACTGCTTTGAACTTTTTTTTTTTTTTTTTTTTTTTTTTTTTTTTTTTTTTTTTTTTTTTTTGGTTTTTCGAGACAGGGTTTCTCTGTATAGCCCTGGCTGTCCTGGAACTCACTCTGTAGACCAGGCTGGCCTTGAACTCAGAAATCCGCCTGCCTCTGCCTCCCAAGGGCTGGGATTAAAGGCTCACAAAGAGTTAACAGACTCCAAGCCTTTCCAGTGGCCAGAGAGAAACTAAGCCTTTTTTTCTAATTCCCCTCCTGCTCTCAGAGGGAGTAAATTACCAGAAGCCAGTGGCTTTTAGCCACCCAATAGCAAAGAGCTAAGGACAGAAGACTTGCCAAAAAGTAAACAGCTTTTGACAATGCAGTCTCTGACGGAACTGCCAAAGGTAAAGCAGCTTTGGCCAGATCTCATACCCCTCCGTGGCCTTCCTCGGGAAACTAGGTGCAGAGCTAAGCCCCAAACTGGGTGCAGGGCTAAGCCCCAAACTGGGTGCAGGGCTAAGCCCCGGCAGTGAATCCTGTTAACTGGGCAGGATCTAGAGTCAAGTAGGAGCCGGACCTTTGGGCATGTCTGTGAAGGTATTTCCAGCTAGGGTCAGTCAAGGGAGGAGGCTCTACCCTAAATGTGGACGGCACCATCCCATGTGGTCTTAGACTGAGGGAAACAGACAGCAAGTGAGCAACGGCTCTCATCTCCTCTGCTTCCTGACTGTGGATGCAGTGTGCGGATTTGATCACACATCTGTCCCAAGGCTGTTTCTCAAGCTCTTTCACTGGGTGTGTTGTCACAGTGATGAGAAAAGTAATACAAGTACTGATGTTGAAATTGTATTGATTCCAATTCAATTGGAGTTGAACTTGTATTGATTGATCATGTCAGCCGCTGTGGTTTAATTGTTAACCTGGCACAACCTGGGAAGAGAGACTCAGCGAGGGATTGTCCATACAGAGATATGTTCTGGGTACGTTTGTGAGGGGTTGTCTAAATTAACTGATGTGGGAAGACCCAGCCCACTGTGGGAAGCTCCATTCCCTAGGCTGGGGTCTGGAACTGTCTATGAGTGGAGAGACCAAGTTGAGCAGAGCAAGCAAGCAGGCCTGTGCTCATTTCTCTGCTCCACACTGTGGATACAATGTGACTAGCTGTTTGAAATTCCTGCCTTGATGTTCCCACAGGCATGGTCCTTAACCAGGAATTACAAACTGAAATAAACCCCTTTCTTCTGCAAGTTGCTTCTTTTCTCCTTTTTCTTTTTTTTAATTGGATATTTTCTTTATTTACATTTCAAAAGCTTTCCCCTTTCCAAGTCTCCCCTCTGGAAACCCCCATTCCATCCTCCCTCCCCCTGCCTCTATGAGGGTGCTCCCCCACCTACCCACCCACCCACTCCTGTCTTCTCACCCTGGCATTCCCTTCCACTGGGGCACTGAACACCCTCAGGACCAAGGGGCTCTCCTTCCATTGATGCCTGACAAGGCCATCTTCTGCTACATGTGGCATAGCTGGGTCCTCAGGTAGTACCAATGAAGGAGTGTTCCTCTTTTTCCACAACCTTACCAATATCCACTGTCACCTGAGTTTTTGATCTTAGCCATTCTGACTGGTGTCAGGTGGAATCTTAGGATCATTTTTGATTTGCACTTCCCTGATGACTAAGGATGTTGAAATTTCTTTAGGTGCTTCTCGGCCATTTGACTTTCCTCAGTTGAGAATTCTCTGTTTAGCTCTGTTCCCCATTTTTGAACAGGGTTACTTGGTTCTCTGGAGTCTAACTTCTTGAGTTCTTTGTATACAGTGGATATTAGCCGTCTCTCAGAGGTAGGATTGGTAAAGATCTTTTCAGCAAGATGCTGGGACCTATTTATGTATCCAGTCTGTTAGTGTATGTCTTTTTACTGGAAAACTGAGTCCACTGATGTTAAGAGATATTAAGGAATAGTAATTGTTGCTTCCTGTTATTTTTTATGGTATTTTTATGTTTGTGTGGCTATCTTCTTTTGGGTTTGTTAAAAGAAGATTACTTTCTTGATTTTTCTAGAGTGTAGTTTCCCTACTTGTGTTGATGTTTTCTATCTGTTATCCTTTGTAGGGCTGGATTTGTGGAAAGATATTGTATAAATTTGTTTTTGTCATGGAATATCTTGTTTTCTTCATCTATGGTAATTGAGAGTTTTGCTGGGTATAGTAGCTTGGGCTGGCATTTGTCTTCTCTTAGGGTCTGTATGACATCTGCCCAGGATCTTCTAGCTTTCATAGTCTCTGATGAGAGAAGTCTGGTGTAATTCTGATAGGCCTGCCTTTACATATTACTTGACCTTTTTCCCTTACTGCTTTTAATATTCTTTCTTTGTTTAGTGCATTTGGTGTTTTGATTATTATGTGATGGGAGGAATTTCTTTTCTGGTCAAGTCTATTTGGAGTTCTGTAGGCTTCTTTTTGTTCATGGGCATCTCTTTCTTTAAGTTAGGGAAGTTTTCTTCTATAATTTTGTTGAAGATATTTACTGGCCCATTACATTGGGAGTCTTCACTCTCTTCTATACTTATTATCCTTAGACTTGGTCTTCTCATTGTGTCCTGGATTTCCTGGATGTTTTGGGTTAAGATCTTTTTGCTTTTTGCATTTTCTTTGTTGTGTCAGTGTTTTCTATGGTATTTTCTGCCCCTGAGATTCTTTCTTCTATCTCTTGTATTCTGTTAGTGATTCTTGCATCAATGACTCCTGATCTCTTTCCTAGGTTTTCTATATTCAGGGTTGTCTCCCTCTGTGATTTCTTTATTGTTTCTAGTTCCATTTTTAGATCCTGATAGTTTTGTTCAATACCTTCACCTGCTTGGTTGTATTTTCCTGTAATTCTTTAAGGGCTTTTTGGGTTTCCTCTTTAAGGGCTTCTATCTGTTTACCTGTATTTCTTTAAGGGAGTTATTTATGTCCTTCTCTTTTTTTTTTTTTTGAAACAGGGTTTTTCTGGATCACCCTGCCTGTCCTGGCACTCACTCTGTAGCCCAGGCTGGCCTCGAACTCAGAAATCCGCCTGCCTCTGTCTCCCAAGTGCTGGGATTAAAGGCATGCGCCACCACCGCCTGGCTATTTATGTCCTTCTTAAAGTCCTCTATCATCATCATGAGATGTGATTTTAAATCAGAGTCTTACTTTTCTGGTGTGCTGGGGTATCCAGGGCTCACTGTGGTGGGAGAACTGGGTTCTGATGATGCCAGGTAGCCTTAGTTTCTGTTGCTTATGTTCTTGCCTTTGCCTCTCACCATCTGGCTATTTCAGGTGTTAGCTGGTCTTGTTGTCTCTGACTGTGGCTTGTCCTTCCTGCAAGCCTGTGTGTCAGTACTCCTGGGAGACCAGCTCTCTCCGGAAGGAATTTGGGTATGAAGAGCTGTGGTACAGGGTCAGTTCCAGTGCAGACAGAAACTCACAAGTTTCGTCCTGTCAGTATGTTTAGCATAGCATCAGAATGACACGAGGACACTAAGCAAGCAATGATGACAAACAAAAGCAGCCTAAGCATCGACTTCTATGTAAGTATGCTTCCAGGGCTGGAGAGATGGCTCCGCAGCTAAGAGCACTGGCTGCTCCTCAAAAGGACCCACGTTCAATTCCCACATGGCACCTCACAACAGTCTGCAAGCCCATTTCCAGAGATTCAAAGCCCTCTTCTGGCCTTTGAGGACACCAAACATTCATCGATGCACATACATACGTGCAGACAAAATACCCATAAAACAAATATCCATAAAACGAATACACATAAAACAAACAAAAATCTTGCTTCCGTGGGTTGGCTGCAGATCTGCTCCCTGCACTCACAGGATGTCACTTGCATCTGGTGTCTCAGGTACTGGCTACCTGCAGTGCTGGAAGGCATACAGTAGGTGGCAGTGGTGGTCCAAATGACCAAGTTGGATGCTAGGGAAGCCTTCCCAGACTATTTCTTGAAACTGGTTCATTGGAAACTACTATTTCAGGGGAGAACATCGGGTAAGTGCTGGCATGCTGCTTCCTAATTGCAGGTCTTCAAGAGCACAGTATAAACTCAGGCGCCTCGGGAGCCTTTGAATGTTACAGTGTGCTGACGTCAACACGGCATTTTCTCTTAGAAATCCAAATAACAAATAGCACACTGAAAGCTGTGGAGTGGCTGCCTGGCCTCTGCAGCGAGGCTCCAGATGGGCACAAGTCCTGCTTGGCTTTTGTAGCCCACTCTGTAGAAAGCGAAGACGCCCAATGTGCTTGCTGGCACGGACTCTGATGCATGCCTGTGCTGCTGTGCTCCTCAAAGGCAGAGAGACATTATTAGCACAGGAAACAGTGGCTTCATGGCACCTCCTCACGTGTGTGCATCCTGCATCCTGCTTTTGCTTCTGCTCACTCCCAGCTGCTCTCTGAGAGACCTCTGCATAACACTTCACTTTCATGCCTCTCATGTGTGTCCATGTTTTAAGCTCCAGATTCTGGATACTGGGGAGCACAAGGCATTTCTCTTTCTGAGTTCATCTTACTTTTCTTAGCAGGATGATCTCCCAGTCCATCCATTTTTCCTGAAAAAAAAAAAAAAGCAATTGTATTCTTTACAATTAAGAAAACCCCCAGTGAATGTATATACCAAATGTTCCTTACCAGTTTATGTGCTGATAGCCATCGAGGCTGATTTACTATCATGGCCACTGTGAACAGTGTCACAATGAACATTGTACAGATATCTCTGTAGCAGAAACCTCAAAGTTCCTTGGATAAGATGGATTATCAAGAGGAGTTGTTTGTTTGTTTGAGACAAAGTTTCACTAGGTAGACCAGGCTGGCCTTGAATGCACAGAGAGCCACCTGCCTTTGCCTCTGGAGCTCAGGATTATAAGTGTGAACTACTGTGCCTGGCGTAGAGTCTCAATGTCTGTCTGTCTGTCTGTCTGTCTACCTATCTACATGTATGTATATATATATGTATATATATATAGTATACTACATATGTATATGTACATATATGTATATTAAATATAACTTCATTCTCTTTCAAATCTTTGGTCTCTTTCTTCTTTAATTGTTGCTGCAGATATGTTTGTCTGTCTGTATGCCTAAATGGACAAATACAGCTTACTTAGTTACATGTTTTCAGGGCTGACCACGTGGTATTGGATAACCAATTGTGCTCTTCCCTAAACAAGGACAACACAAACAGACGGGCAAACATGGTGGGGGGAAGAGGGGAGGAAGCTCACAAGGCCTCAGTTTAGACTACAGCTGGGTGGTGTGGTGTCACCTTTAATCAATCCCAGCACTCCAGAGGAAGAGGCAGACAGATCTTTGTGAGTTGGAGGTCTACAGAGCAAGTTTCAAGGCAGCCATGGCTAAAACAGATAAACCCTGTCTTGACAACAAGAAAACAAAACTGAAAAAAAAAAAAAAAAGTGAAGGAGGAGGAGCAGGAGGAGGGGCAGGAGGACTACAGAAAGCCAGAAATTGCTGAGATCAGAGGAGCAGTCTTTTTCCAGGGATAAGCATGCATGGCCCGTTTATTTATTGACCATGTGCTTCTTTCGATGACTTCTGTTCATTTCCCACCAACTGGCTGACTTGTTCTGTCTGTGCTTATGGTTTTCTCTGTGGCCGAGATTTGACCATCAGACATTCAGCTGGCAAAGCTTTTCTGCCAACCCATCTCTTTGTTCTTGTTTCCTTGGCCGCTTGAAGGATGTTAATTGTTATATAATGCTGATGTTAAGTCCTTGCTATGATTTCCTAGGACACTGGGTCCCTGTCAGACAGCGTGGCCGGTGCCTCCCTCTTTTGACGTTTTCTCCCATTAGTTTCAGAATTTCGGGTCTTAAGGTCGTTAAGGCCTTGGGTTCAGTTTGAACTGATTTTTAGAGAGTGAGAGAGAGGGATCTAACTTCATTGTGTGTGTTGAAGACTCTGTCTTTGCTCAAATGCCAGTTTGGGCATTTGACCACAGGTGGCGATAGCTACATGGCTTCCATGTCCTCTGTCTCTCAGCCTGTCTTTTCTGCTCCCACATTGCTGGGCTCTATACCACGGCTCTGTAATCTAATTTGAGATGAGGTGAGGTGAGGTTCCCAGCACTGCTCTTCTATCTGGACTGCTTTGGTCATCCAGAGTCTTTTGCACGTGTCTTTTGGTTTGTTTCTGTGGAGAAAGGAAGACACTGGAGCTTACAGGCACTGAATCTGGAGATTGCTTTTGGTAATGTGGCTGGTTTTGGCATCTGTAAGGCCTTTGAAGTACAGAACCATGCCATCCACACAGAGGCACGTCTGACTTCTCTCCTATTTGTGCCCCCCCTCTCCTCTCTCTCTCCTCTCTCTCCTCTCTCTCTCCTCTCTCCCTTCTCTCTTCTCTCTTCTCCCTCTTTCTCTCTCTCCTCTCTCCTCTCTCCCCTCTCTTCCCTCTCTCTCCTCTCTCCCCTCTCTTCTCTCTTCTCCCTCTCTTTCTCTCTCTCCTCTCTTCTCTCTCTCCTCTCCTCTCTCCTCTCCCCCTCTCTCCTCTCCCCTCTCTTCCCTCTCTCTCTCCTCTCTCCCCTCTCTCTCCTCTCTCCCCCTCTCCTCTCTCTCTCTCCTCTTCTCTCTCTCCTCCCTACTCTCTCTCCCCTCTCTTCTCTCTCTCCTCTCTCCTCTCTCTCCCCTCTCTTTCCTCTCTCTCTCTTCTGTCCCCTCTTTCTCCTCTCTCTCTCCCCCCTCTCTCCTCTCTTCTCTCTCCCCCTCTCCTCTCTCTTCTCCCTCTCTCTCTTCTCCCTCTATCTTTCTCTCCTCTCTCCTCTCTCCTCTCTCTCTCCCCTCTCCTCTCTCCTCTCTCTCTCCCC
>NW_022196912.1:125905751-125913324 GCF_008632895.1 Mastomys coucha | reverse complement strand
TCTCTCTCCCCTTTCTCTCCTCTCCCCCTCTCTCCTCTCTCTTCTCTCTCTCCCTCTCTCTCCTCTCTCTTTCCTCTCTCCCCCTCTGTCCCCTCTCTCCTCTCTCTCTTCTCTCTCCCCTCTCCTCTCTCTCTTCTCTCTCTCTCCTCTCTCCTCTCTTCTCTCTCTTCTCTCTCTCCTCTCTCTCCTCTCTCTCCCCCTCTCTCTCCTGTCCCCTTTCTCTCTCTCCCTCTCTCTCTCTCCCCTCTCTCTCCCCTCTCTGTCTTCCTCTCTTTCTCTCTCTCTCTTCTGTCTCTCTCCTGTGAATTTCGCAAGTGTGTCTTCATGCTCCCTTCTCATATTGCCTGGGTCGTCTCTGCCTCCTGATTAGTTTAGCTAATGCTTGGTCATCTTGTTTGTATTTTCAAGGAACCAACTCTGCTTGCTTGACCCTTCATCCTCGTAGTCTCTCTGTGTCAGCCTCTGCCGCCCATTCACCTCCCACAGGTTCGTGGGACAGTGTGCTCATGTTTTTCTAAGCCCTTGAGGTTCGTAATTGAGTTTTGATTTGCTTTGGACAAGGTCTCACATAGCCCTGTCTACTTTCAAACTTACTAGTTCCTAAGGAGGACCTTGAACCCCTCTGTAGGGGAGCACGGTTGAGCACCACCATCTTGTTCATGTGGTACTGGGGTCCAACTCAAAGTTCCTTCTTTTCTCTTTTCTCTTTGTTTCTTTCTTTCTTCCTTCTTTCTTTTTTCTTTTATTTCTTTTCAAGACAGGGTTTCTCTGTGTAACCCTGGGTGTCCTGGACCTAGCCCTGTAGAGCGGGCTGGCCTAGAGCTCAGATATCTGCCTCCTCTCATAGTGCTGGGATCTAAGCTGTGTGTCACTTGCTGGGCTCTCAGACTCAGGGGTTTTTCATGCTAGGCGAGTGCTCTACCAACTTGAGCGACATCCCCAACAAGTCCTTGTTTTTTTTTTTTTTTAACTTAAGAGCGCATACCTCCTCTCTCTGAATTAATTGCCTTTGTTGTATCCCGAAGGCTGGCCTCGGGTTTTGGCTCTGCCCGAAGCAGCCTCCAGAGTTCAGAGATTACTGGCTGGTACCTCCAGGCCTGGCTCTCTGCTTTCTTGGAGGGTGGAGCTAGTCTGAATCAGGACAGACTTTGAGGTTCAGCATCTGACTAAGCAGCTTGGAAGACACAAAGCCACACGCCACACTTGTCCAGGTCTCCATCTCTGTGGGCTTCTGATCCTGACACGTTCGCTTGTTCACCGCATATGCACCCTTTTCTTTGTTTTCCGTACACACCTTATCTGATAGGAGATGTGTCTGGCTGCTTGTTACACAGACCAAACCCAAAAAGCCTGCGGGGCCACGCCATAGAAAGTTACTGGCAAGGCAGGGCCTGAGGACACATCTGAAAACTTGGATTTCTGGAGACTTCCACCATTCTCCAACTGCTGAGGGCAACTCATGTCCACACAGGCTTTAAGATGGTTTTACCCAATTCTAAAAAAAAAAAACTCACCAACGCATTGGGGTTCTAATTAGGTTAGGGCCGCATTGCATTTGCATGCTAATTGGGAGACTTACGCTTTTCCTGTACAGATTTGATTCATTGCTTTCACATGCATATGGGTGCTTATGCTATGGGACAAACATGGTGGGCTGTGCTGGACTGGGAGTCTAGAAGCAGGTGCTGCCTGTATAAGGGCTCTGGGGAGCTTCCTGGAAGACAACATTCAGCTTCAGCATTACTCGCTGATGGGGCTCTTCTGACAGAACTGGGCTATGGGCTGGCCCTGGAAGTAAGAGGCTTCGGTGTGATCTGGGTGCCTTGGGTTTTGATCAGACCAAGGAGGGGCTTATCTGTTTATAGATCTGGCTCCTGACACACTTATCCCCATTCACTGCTAGCTCTGACTTCTCAAATACATCTCATGTCTGCATTTGTTTTCCTGAGTTTTTTTTTTTAAGCAATTGACTTCTTTAAAATATTAAATATCAAAACACAATTTTCTGCACATAATTGAATAACCTTGAATGTCATTTTCTATTTTAATGAAAACTGGATACATTAATAAATACAAGGAAAATAAGAAATGATAAGTCATTGGAACAGCTGTTTTCCTGAGTTTTAAAGAGCACATGCTGGGTATCTATCAGCCTGGGCATTTCACACATCTTAGCAGTATAAAGTCTCATTTCCTTCCGCTGGCTATGATTACACTCTGTGATCTCCTCTTTGATCCACGAGTGGTCTAGAACATGCCGTTTGCCTTTAACTTTTGAGCAGTTGAAAGAGGGAGGCTACGCCTTTATTATGTATGTGCACAATTTTCATGGACTATGATGAAAGCGTGGTTTCTAAATTCTTCTCATTAAAAACATGGCTCTTTACAGCCAGGCACCATCACTTTAAAAAAAAATATTCACAAAAAATATTGCAAGCCACGCTGACCTGAACTTATGATCCTCCTGCCCCTGACTCGCTGTAGCTGGGATTACAGGCCTGGCTGTCCTCACTATTTTTACAACCTTCTCCTGGCCTCCTCCGGTACACCGTGCGCTCCTCAGTAGTACTGGGGCTGGAATGTCCAGGATCAGACATGTCCAGATGGAAGGTGAAACCCAGTGTCATCACGTGCTCTGTGTCTCCCCAGCTTTCCCTCCCTTTGGCCCACAGCCCAGCACTCAGTTTGGCTCAGCATGGCAGGCAAGGAGTCTCCACACATACTCTCAAAATGCCTTCAGCCTGTCTCACCCCACCCCCTACTTTTCCCACCTGACCACCAACCTTCCTTCAAACCCCACACCCCTGAGTCAGAGAGTAGATCACAGCCAGGTTGAAAGCTCTGTGAGCACAGACCTGAGGCTTTCCCAGGCGGAAGGCTATCAGCAGCCTGGTCCTCCATTTTGGGTTTGTCTTGTTCTTTTCCCTAAATGTATTGCATTTGAGGTGATTTATTTCTGTACTTGCTAGTCACTGTGAACTGCCACAACCCATTTTTACATTAGCAGGCCCTTGTCATGTCTGAACATAGCACTTTGACATCTCCATAGCAACCAGCCCTGGGATGCTGTTGCTGGGGTGCCTCTAGGGGTCCAGGTTGTCTCCATGGTAGTTGTATTGTTCCTGTTCCTTATGTAGAGGGCTATATCCCAGTCATTCCTGGACATAGACCTGCTGCCTCCTCTGCCTGACAGATGCCCACACAGTCCAGCAATTCCTTCCTCAGGTACTCATGGTATCTGAATTAGGGGTCATGCACTTGAGCACATGCTTCCCAGCCCAACATGGGCATCCCTGACTCAGAGAGGCAGGCACCAGCCAGCCAAGGGCAACAACATTCAACAGAGCTCCTCCTAGCAATAAAGATGAGCGTGAGTCAATGTGTTGCTTAATTCTGGCAGCTCACACACATCCTGTAGGTCAGGAGATGCTCAAGTCTATCCAGAAGCCAAAGGCAATGCTGCTGGACGTTGGAAAAAAGAGGAGGGTTCACCAAGAAGCCAAAGAAAGACAAGTCTAAGCGGAAGCCACAGAGTGTGGACGGCAGAAGAAGCCACAGGGATGGGAGCAGGCTGTGAGGGAGGCATCAGGACAGCTGCAGTCCACCACTCAGACTGCATTGTCCACCCTGAAGACTGACCATGCAGACCTCATGGTCCACCCTGCAGACCATGTGGCCCATCCCGCAGACTGCCCCACTTTGTTCTCCCTGCAGCTGCAGAAATCCCCGTGCTGACCCTACTGAGCAGCTGCAGGCAGAACTGAGGCTGCAGGGCCCATGACGAGCAACACATGCCTGGGAAGCACCAGCTAAGGTACTCAGACCCCAACACCGCTTCCCTGCCATTTTGACCTTGTGAGTTTACGGTGTATCTGTCAGCATTATATCAAGGGAGGAGTTTTTACTGAACAAGTGTTTTCTGAAACAAAGCCATATACTTCTTTTATGTTCGAATCTGAAATGCTTCCCAAGGGGTCACGTGTTGAGGAGGTGGTTGCTGCTCTGCCGATCCCAAGATGCCATCAGTGAAGTCTACGGATGGATAGAAAGTTGATGGTATTGGCTGGCGACAGGAACTCTAGAGGCTGATGTCTGACTGAAAGAAGCAGGTCACTAAAAGCATGCCTTAGGGCTGGAGAGATGACTCAGCAAGAGCACTGACTGCTCTTCTAGAGGTCCTGAGTTCAATTCCCAACAACCACATGGTGGCTCACAACCATCTGTAATGGGATCTGACACTCACTTCTGATGTGTCTGAACGCAGCTACAGTGTACTCAAATGCATAAAATTAATCGTAGTAGTAGTAGTAGTAGTAGTAGTAGTAGTAGTAGTAGTAGTAGTAGTAGAGGTTCTATATTAGAAAGTCTACTCCCCGCCCCTCTCTCGCTCCCTTCCTGCTGCCTCAGTGTTGTCACGTGACCAGCCTCCTGACACAGATCCTGCAGTCTCCAAGCCCTTTCATGTGGATTCTGATAATATAATAACAGCTGGCATCGTGCAGCTGTTAGGTGTGTTCTCTTAGAGTCCTTTCTATGCTTAAGTTTAGTGCCAGAGTCTACACTTGGACTTCTAGTTTTAACTATTTGTGTCTTCTGCTTTTCTCATGTACACATCCTGGTGTTTTTAAGCCATGAAAGCAGGAGAGGGACTATTTCAGAGGAGGACAAGAGCCAGTGGAGGAGACAGGAGAACAGGGGTGGGGTGGGGAGGGGAACCTGAGCAGTGTACTTTACACACACATAAAAATGCCAAAAATAAGGCTGTTTTGTAAATCTGACATATGTTAATAAAAAAGTTTAAAGGAAAGAAAATAAAGGCTATGCATCCTGGACAAAAAGATGCGTTGCCACTCAGGATTTTCACAAGGGACTAAGACTTGGAGACTTCCAGCACTAACTTTGGTGGGAGTTTGGAGCAATGAAAACCCCACACGCTGCATGTAGGAATAAGGGACTGCACTGTGGAAATCAACTAAGACATTTCAGTAAAAACTAAAATGCACACTTCCCACACGAGGCAGCAGTCGAATCCTTGGGTATTCACCCAAGAGGAATCAAGTACACCTCTACAGAGATTAGTAATTACGTGTAACTACTAACTAACCCGAAGGCAACTCAAATTGCCACAGAGAGTGAAGGTGCACAGTCTCAAAAGAGTGCCCAGCTGTGCCCACAGCGACTGGGCGCAGCAAGAGTAGATTCCGAAATCTTGCTGGATACAGACATCCAGACACAGAGCCCAGGACTACTTGCTTTGTATTAGGGGTTCTTTACCTAGTGCGACGTAAATAGTGGACAGCACCCCAGGGTGCTGCTGGTTCCGTGGGAGCAAGACAGGGAGCTAGCCTGAGATGTACACCAGTCCAGCACAGTACAGGCCTGGGGGGTTGTCAAACCATGCTTGAGAGAACCCCTACCTGATGCCATAAAGCTCCAGCAGGGCATAGCATTCCTGAGACCACTTCTGAGATGACCCCAGATATCCAGAGACCCTAGGTGCCTCTAAGAGGAGCAAGTAAGTGGTAGAGAAAGAAAAACAGAAGGGTGTGGGCACAGTGAAGAGAGGCAGGACTGGAGACTCAAGGGTAGTGAGGGACAGCCTGATGTGAGTGGCTCGTGATGCTGCCTGAGACCATGGTGGGCTCCTGGCTCTGTAGCAGCAGGAGTTTGCTACCACCAAAGGTCAGGCAATGTCCCTGGTTTGAAAGCTGGCCTTACCATTCCTTTCTTTCCCTGCTGTGGTGGACCAGAGAGAGATACCCCTCCTCTCCTCCCCCCTACCACCTATGGCAAGCAGGAGACCTGGCCCTGAGGACATGAGAGCAGACCCGCCCTTCACCAGCTGCAGCATTCAGGAGAATAGATCCTGCACCTTTCCTGGAACATAGTAGAGCTGACCCTGGTGCCAGAGGCTGGGGCAGTCTGGGCCCAACGCTGTGAGTGTGGGAGAACTGGCTCTGTTGCCACTTGTCTGCTGAGTGGTGACATGGGCAAAGGGGAGATGCACCTCTCTCACCCCTTGCCACATACAGCAGGCAGGAGAACTGGCCCCGAGGTCACCAGAGCAGGAGAGCAGACCCTGTACCTTACCTGGACAACACAGTAGAGCTGACCTGGGGTGTAGAGGTTATGGGTGACCTGACCCTGCCAGTATTCCCTCAGAACTGCTCTCCTGTGCAGGGCCAGGCTCCTGTCTACAGTTTGTTCGTTCGACTGAGTTCTGAGCTTGCAGAACTTCCTCCCTCTGGATAGCTCCAAGCAGTCACACCTGTAGGGCTGTTCACTGGCAGGCTGTGTGATTGGAAGCCTGGGCTAGTATGCTATTTCCCCATCTTTCCCTAGTCTGGCTTGATGACCACCCCGCCCCCGGCTGTTGACTAATTCATCTGCTATGAGCTCCACACAGCACAGTGAGCTTCCACAAGACACAGAGACACAAGACACAGAGCACCGTGTTCACCCCTGATTTCCAGGGTCTCCAGCTCTGCCCGGAACACAGCGGGTGTTCAATAGGTGCTTGTCGAAGGAATGTGTAGTTGGAAGCAGAGACCACCCTTGAAGAGCCTGGGTCAGAGACAGAGTCAAGCTTAGGCCTTGGGCCACTTTCTAGATTCCTTTGTAACATGTAAATATACCACTAAGATGACAATTATTTTAAAATATGTGAATATAGAATTAAACGGGTGAGACAAAAGTGATTGCCTTCTGTATTAAAGTCATATAATTATGTTCTGTACAATCAAACTGCATTAGTTGATTTTTACAGAAAGAAAATTGGTATTTACCAAGTCACTGTCACTGGGCAGGATGTCATTTTTAGTCTAAAAGATTGATGTGCTGTGGGTGGGTGGGAAGGGTGCAGGGTATGCAGGGGACCAGAACAGCATCTGCTCCTCCCAGTGACCGGAAGGGAAACTGTGACGTTCCTTAGGACGGGGACCCCGCTGCTGTCTTATTTGTTCCCATTGGTCTACTAGACAGTTACCCATTTCTACACTAGACAGTTACCCATTTCCCATTGGTCTACTAGACAGTTACCCATTTCCCATTGGTCTACTAGACAGTTACCCATTTCCCATTGGTACACTAGACAGTTACCCATTTCCTAAGTGGGACTAGGAGGCAGCTGCTCGTGTCTCCTGTGTCCCATGCTGCTGACCGGGTGGCCAGTGTGCACACCACTCAACAAAACGTGTCAGGCAGCCTGCACTGGCCCTGGGGACCTTGGCAGCCCTGTCTCTGTGGTCTCTCCCCTTCAAGGCTGAGCAGGGTTGAGAAGGGCAGCAAAGGATTGTGCGTTGCTGGCTCAGAACTGCCACCTGCTGCCGACAGCTGGGAAGCACAATCCCAGGATCCCTACGGGACAGAGGACTAAGACAGACAAGAGTAATCAGCACTGGGAGATGGTGTGCATTCTGGTGGCACAGCAGATGGGCCCCCCACCCCGCACTGCTGCACGCACCTGCCTGAGCTTCCCCCAGGTACAGCATTTCTGATTCAGCAATGCCTAAGCACCAAGGCATGTCTCACCTTTTCTCAAAGGCTCCTAATGCCAACTCTGAGGCTTCTGCCC
>NW_022196912.1:125904341-125905741 GCF_008632895.1 Mastomys coucha | reverse complement strand
CCCGCAGGATAAGCACCCGCAGACACACAGCACCCCTTGATCTGATGCTCAGTGGTTGGTCTCTGATAAAATCCAAAGACTTGACTTTTTAAGGAAAAAAAAAACCTTAATGTTTATTCTTTTCTAATTGGCTTAACACATCAATGGGCTCCACCGTGGCCCTTCTCTGCCGTGCTTGTAACAAGCCCACGTCCATGATCCACTTGCTCTCCAGCTTTCCTAACTTCTGCCCACCCCGTGCTTCTTTTCCACTTTCAGGTCTTTGCCCCAACTCTAAGTTTCCACAAAGATGTGTAATATTTGCCTTTCTGTGTCTGGCTTGGTTTGCTTAATATAACGATCCAGTTCCATTAACTTCCTGCAGAGACATGATTTCAGTCTTATGACTAGAACTCCACTGTGCATACATATCACGTTTTCTTATCATTTACAGGTAGGTCCCGGGTTGGTTCCTTATCTCGACTATTATGAATAGTGTCACAATGAACAAGGTTAAACAGCTCAATCTGTGGTGTGGCATGTGAGATTCCTTCAGGGATGTACCCAGGAGGCATAGCTGGGTCATTCAACAATTCAATATTTAGCGTTTTAAGGAACGTTTACCTCCCTTTATGGTGGTCTTACTACTTTACATTCCTAACTATACAAGGATTCCTTTCCCTCCATAACCTCCATTATTAAAAACACAAACCAAACCAAAAACAACAACAACAACAAAACCCAGATAATCTGAATAGAGATGGAATCTCTCAGCATAGTTGTTTGGTTTTATGGGGTTATTTTTTTGCTGTTGTTGGGTTGTTGTTGTTGTTGTTTTTGTTTTGTTTTGTTTTGTTTTGTTTTAACGGAGATAGGATTTCTCTCTGCACTACAGGTTAACCTTGCAATCCTTCTGCCTCAGCCTCTCAGGTGCTAGGGTTCCAGGAATGAGCCACCATCCTGTAAGGATCTCATTGTGTAGACCTGGGAGGCCTTGTCTTGAACTCCTCCTCCTTAAGTCTTCCACATGCTGGAATTACACCCTGCCTCGTGGTTAGTGTTCTTAGGAACTGGTAAAGCCGCTTCCTCTCTACCAAAGAGAGCCATTTCTTTATTGCTGGCAGAGGGACAGATGGTTCTGTGGTGCCTATTAGCACACCAAAGCACGTGCTGGCCTCCAGGCTCCCTGTTCCACATTTCCTGTCCATGTTAGCATCCTGGGCTTCCTTACTGCCTCTCCCACCCTAAATGTTTCCAGCCTCCTGACCCTCCCCTGGCTGTGCCTTCTCCTTACAGCCCTGCGATTTCAGCAAAGTTCACTTCCATTGCCTCCTTCCCACTTCTCTCAGGGCAGGGGCCAGTCTGCTCACCAAGCTCAGCGCTCTCTCTCTCTCTCTCTCTCTCTCTCTCTCTCTCTTCCC
>NW_022196912.1:125899325-125903948 GCF_008632895.1 Mastomys coucha | reverse complement strand
CTCCCCCTCCTCCTCCTCCTCCTCCTCTTCTTCCTCCTCTTTCCCCCCCTCCTCCTCCCTCCCCTCCTCGTCTGGACTCTGAAGATTCCTCTGCCTGTTCTCTCTCTTATCTACGATAAATGCCTTGCCCTCAGCCACACCATGGGGAGGTCCACGTCATCAGCACGTCCACACACACAGCAGACGCTGCTTCTTTGCATCTCTGATGGTAAGAGACGCACATTTTATATAGTGACAGGTTATTTGTATCTGAGAAGTGTGTCTGTTCAGTCCTTAGACCACATATTAGCTTAATTTTTTCTATTTAAGTTCCTTACATATTCTATGTATTCTGTCAGATAAATGGCTGGTGCAAGTATCGTGTTTGCTGTCTGGCACCAGTAAGAGTCAGTCAAGTCCTGCTCCTCCTTCCTCAAGTGTTGGAATCCTATTTAATCTGTCGGTAACACACTTGGAGTCTTTCCTCTGGTCCTCTCAAAAGTCCAGGTCTCCCTTTAAAGTCTTTAACCCACTTGAGGAGATTTTTGTAAAGGGTGAGGGATAGGCATTTCCAATCTTTTTGTATGTGGCTATTCAGGGCTTCCAGCCACATTTATTGAGGGAAAAAAAAAAGGTATCTTCTCTCCTCCTCTGTGGGCTTTGTTTACGCTTGTCTGACAAACTCAAGTGTGTGAAAACTTGACTAAGGAGGAGTGGGTTTCCAGCCCTTGATTTCATTCCATTAGTCTGTGTATGTTTTATGTCAATTACCATTCTCTTTTGTTAACTATGAATCTGTGCTTTACTTTGAAACAGTATGATGATGAACATCCAGCACTGCTAGTGTTTTACTGGAGTTTTGTTTTGTTTCGTTTCGTTTTGTTTTGTATTGTTTGGAGTCTTCCTTGCTTCTGAGTGAATTTTATGATTTATTTCCTATTTCTATAAATAATACTTTGGTATTTTGATGGGGATTGCACCCAATCTGATATTTTTTGGTACTATGTTACCAATTTTCATTTTCTTCACCCATGAACACAAGAGATCTATATTTTTATGCCTCGTTTCATTCTTCCAACATTTTATGATTTTCATTATAAAGATGAGGTTTAACCCTAGGATTTTATTTTTTTAGTGTTTTTTGTTTGTGTTTGTTTGTATTTCAGTGTGTAGACTAAGCTGTTCTTAAACTCAGGATCCCCTGCTCCTCAGCCTTCTAACTGCTGGAATGAGAAGCCTGGGGTCTTTTGTTTGTTTTTTTATCTTGAGGCTATCATGAGTTGGTTTGTTTTTGATTTTTTTTCTTCTTAGCAGGTCTACTTTGATGAATTTGTTACTTCTGTGTCTTGGTGGAGCCCCAGAGGAAAGCATCCACACACAAGGGGAGCCTCATTTCCTTGCCTGCTTCTATTCTTCCCTCGAATCTTACAAAAACTCTGAGGGGTGCTGATATTAGTTCTTTAAATGTCTTGGGAAATTCACCAGTGAGTCCCAGATTTTGCCGGAAGACTTTATTACTGGTTTGTTGCATCCTTGCCGCATGGTCCTGAAAATTGCTGGGGGAACTGAAGATGCAGACACCAGTACAGACCAGTGCTTGTTCTAATGGTGGGCGCCTACTCTGTACACAGAGGGACGGCCAGTCTCCAGACATTTAAATTGGACACTCAGGAAAGGCTTTGCCATTTCTCTGAGCTTCACCATTCCCTCAGGTCTGAGGCATCTGGGTCCTCGACATGGCTGTGCTCATGTTAACAACACACATTCACACAACTCCCACACTGCTCCAGACTCATGACTGTTAGCAATCTGCTTAAGTTTTTGTTAATATCCTTTTGGTAGGTCATATGTACCTATAAATTTGTATTTCTTCTAGATTTTTTAGTTTATGAGTTTTTCAAAATGTTCCACAGTGATCATCTGGATTTTGGTGGTACCTGTTGTGATATCCTGTCTCTCATTACTTACCACGTCATCTCTCTTTTTAAGAAGATGTATGTGTATGAGTGTTTTGCCTGCATGTATGTATGTGCTTGCATGCCTGGTGCTCACAGAGGCCAGAAGAGGGCATCAGATTCTCTGGATCTGGGGTTATAGGCAGTTGTGTGCTACCACGAGCTTGCTGGAAACCTTTGCAAGAGCAACTGATGCTAACTACTTGAGTAATTTCTCCAGCTCAGGATGTTTGTTCTCTCTCTCTCTCCTCTCTCCTCTCTCTCTCTCTCTCTCTCTCTCTCTCTCTCTCTCTCTCTCTCTCTCTCTCTCTCTCTCTCTCTCTCTCTCTCTCTCTCTCTCTCTCTCTCTCTCTCTCTCTCTCTCTGTGTGTGGTGTGGTGTACAACTTGCCATGGAACACATGCACAGGACAATTTGAGGGAGTTCTCCCTTTGTGGATCCTGGGGATTGAACTCAAATCATCACGCTTGCTCTTCTGGAGACTGCCCACGGAGACTAGCCATCCCTCTGTGTACAGAGTAGGCGCCCACCATTAGAACAGAGCCTTTCCATGCTGAGCTTTCTCCAGCCCCCCTGGATTTACTTTTAAATGTAGGCGTGCACAACTATAAACTACTCAGTGCTCCTTCTGCTGTGTCCCACAGGTTATGGAGTATTATGTTTCTATTTTCATTTGAATCTAGAAAAATTTCCATCCCATCCCCAAGTTTTTCAATGACCAACTGTTTTTCAAAAGTACACTTCAATCTTCATGTGTTTGTTCTATAGATTCTCTTGCTGATTTCTAGTTTAATCCCATCATATTTGATAAGAAACAAGAGATGTTTCCTAGATTTTTAAATTTGTGTCTATGGGGGATGTGCATGTGCATGTGGATGTCCACAAGGAGGCATCACATGCCCTGGTTGTGAGCTGTCTAACACGGGTGCTGGGAAACCAACCCTGGTCCTCTGCTTGAGCGGTATATGCTCTTACCCACTGAGTCATCTTTCTAGCCCATGACAGCGAGGAACTTCTAAATTTTTTGTTGTTAAATACTAGCTTGGTGATATAAAATAGTCTATTTTGGGGGAAATATCCATGATCTGATTAAAATAATACAAAAGAAATTTGTAACCATTAGATGTCTATAGATGTCTACAGTATAGAGCTGACCTCGGTCACCGTATTGCAGATTACATATCTAAAGGTGTGCACAGGGTAAGGAAGCCTCCTTTTGTTGTTTGGGGGCCCTTTTATGTCCAGTAGTTTACTTTATTAACTGGGACTCTTAGAGATATGGTGCATAGATATATACACCTGCTATGCATTCTTGCTGGATACTTTATTATTATGAGGCTTCTTTTTCTCTTCCAATCTGTCTGTGGGATGCGGGTTCTGTGGCTGTGTTCCAATCTCTCTGTGGGATGTGGGTTCTGCGGCTGTGTTCCAATGTCTCTTTGGGATGTGGGTTCTGTGGCTGTGTTCCAATCTGTCTGTGGGATGCGGGTTCTGTGGCTGTGTTCCAATCTCTCTGTCTGTGGGATGCGGGTTCTGTGGCTGTGTTCTAATCTCTCTGTATGTGGGATGCGGGTTCTGTAGCTGTGTTCTAATCTGTCTGTGGGATGTGGGTTCTGTGGCTGTGTTCCAATCTCTCTGTCTGTGGGATGCAGGTTCTGCGGCTGTGTTCTAATCTGTCTGTGGGATGTGGGTTCTGTGGCTGTGTTCCAATCTCTCTGTCTGTGGGATGCGGGTTCTGTGGCTGTGTTCTAATCTGTCTGTGGGATGTGGGTTCTGTGGCTGTGTTCCAATCTCTCTGTCTGTGGGATGTGGGTTCTGTGGCTGTGTTCTAATCTCTCTGTGGGATGCAGGTTCTGCGGCTGTTTTCCAATCTCTCTGTCTGTGGGATGCGGGTTCTGCGGCTGTGTTCCAATCTCTCTGTCTGTGGGATGCGGGTTCTGTGGCTGTGTTCTAATCTCCTCTATGTCTATGACATGCTTTTTTTCATTTGCTTGGAGTATCATTTTCTGTCCTTTCAGTCTATGTTCTTGACAGTGAGGTTTGTTTTTAAATCTTAGTCTTATGTGTATGGCATGTGAGTGAAGTTCCATATATATTGTGGCACACGTGGAGGTCTGAGGACACCTTCAAGGACTCAGATTCCCCCCTCTTCCATGGGTCATACTCAGGCAATCAGGCTTGCAAGGCAAGATCTGTCACCCACTCATCCACTCCGGAGCCATCGCATCCACAGACCATGAGGTTCCTTGCAAACAGCACACCGCCAGTTCTGTGGAGAACTAAGACTCCCTTTGGGGCTATGATGTGTTTCCTGTCATTTTGCTCACTATGGTGACCTTCAGTGACACTTCTCTCTCCTACATTCACCTCAGGTTTGGTAACTTACTGGGTTAATGGCTTCCTAATCCACATTTGCTTGCTTACTCTCTTAGTGGTATTCTTTCTTTTGCTCTTGTGATTATGTTTATCTTGCTCTCTTCTAGGTGTAGAATTTCTTTAGTATCTTTTGGAGTGCTGGCTCGGTGATCACAACTCCACTTTATGTTTATGTTTATCTTGGAAGGTCTTCATTTACCCTCTGATTTTGCAGATTGCTTTGCTGGATGCAGCTGCCTATCTTGGCAGTGATTTTGAGGGGGGCTTGGAATCCACTGTTCCCTGCTTTCTTAGCAGTGATTTTGAGGGGGGC
>NW_022196912.1:125889325-125897977 GCF_008632895.1 Mastomys coucha | reverse complement strand
GAATACACTGTTCCCTGCTTTCTTGGCAGTGATTTTGAGGGGGGCTTGGAATCCACTGTTCCCTGCTTTCTTAGTGTTTGCATTTTCTGCTGAGAAACTTCTGCTATTCTGCCGGGTTTGTCTTATATACAACTCAATCTTTCTCTTACAGTTTTAAATACTCTTATGTTTTGAAAGCTTAACTATGATATGTTAAGTTCATTTTTTCTTACCATGTTTACCTGAGGTTCTAAATGCCCCATACCTGTTAGTCCATATTTCCTCAATGTTTAAGAAAGTTTCTCTTATTTTACCAAATAGGTTTCCTGCCTTTAAGCCTGTAGCTCCCAGCCCATCCTAGTCTATGTGCTTATTTTTTCATTGCTGTCACAAAGGTCATTCTTATTATAATCTGAATGTGAAGTCTCACCAGCTTTGTCTTCAAGGCTTGGCATCCATCCACTCTTCTGCTTGCTCTGTCCAAGCAGTTGCCTCTGTTTCCAGACTCTTAATTGCTCTCTCATACCCTGCACTTCCTAACCCATTTAGCTAGTTTTATATCTGTGAAATAAGTCTCAATACACTTTCTTTTGAATTCTTTTTGGTTTGTTTTGGTTTTTCGATACAGGGTTTTTCTGTGTAGCCCTGGCTGTCCTGGAACTCACTCTGTAGATCAGGCTGACCTTGAACTCAGAAATCTGCCTGCCTCTGCCTCCCAAGTGCTGGGATTAAAGGGGTGCGCCACCACTGCCCTGCTTTTCTTTTATTTTTTTATTTTATTTTATTTTTTTTTTGGTTCTTTTGAATTCTTGTCCAGCATTTCATTAGGCTATTTTTGCAATCACATACTAGAGAATTATGATTTTTTTCAAAAGAGTCACATTGCATTTTCCACTGCTGCTTCTCTGTTGAGGTCTGTCTGTGCATGTCCAGGAAGAACCTCTCTCTCAGTGTATTGAGGGGCCTTCTTGGGGAGCCATCTGTCTTCTCTCGAGGGTGAGGTCATCTTAGTGTAGTTTTGACTTCTGTGACTGTGGTTAGATTATGACACAATGAGCACAGTGTCAGAGCCTACAAGATGTACTTTCTCCTCAGGTCTCAGGAAAGCAGAGAGCCTCTGAAAACCCATGGCGGTGGGTTCTAAGTGTTAGAGTACTTGGGGTCTGAAAGGGTATGGTAGCACTCTGTGCATGCTTGGTCTGTCTAGGTGCAGGGGCAGGTATCATTCCTCTCCATTGTTGCTGAGGGTAAAGGACTGGAAGCAGGACTCCAGGCCTTCTGAAGGCCCATGCCTTGTTGGGCCAGGCTGTCCGGTGGGCGCTTTCTTCCTCCTCCTCCTCCTCCTCCTCCTCCTCCTCCTCCTCCTCTTCCTCCTCTTCTTCTTCTTTTGTTTTTTTTAGAAACAGGATTTCTCTGTATAGTCCTGCCTGTCCTGGAACTCACTCTGTAGACCAGGCTGGCCTCAAACTCAGAAAACTGCCTACCTCTGCCTCCCAAGTGCTGGGATTAAAGGCATGCGCCAAGTTGAAGAACCTACCAGTGTTTGCGAGGGACCAGGGTATGGTTGTGCAGTTTCTTTCAGCCTGCCTGAAAGTGCATCTGTTCCAAACACCAAAGGCAAGGTTGCTCCTGCCAGTTCAGGAGGAACACAGTAACAACAAGCATAATACCTAAAAAAATTCAGATATATAAATACAATACACACTAAATACAATCACTACCAAAAAACGAAGAAAGGGGAAAAAGGATGACCAGATGAACTGAAATGTTACTAAAAGTAGAAAACTGTAAAAGAGGGAATGAGGAAGGATAGCCACCTACAAACAAGAAAAAGGGAAATGGAAACATATTAGGAGTAAGGAGAAGGAAGGCTGGAGGGGTCCGTCAGTGGGTAAAGGCACTTGCTGTCAAGGCTGACATCCTGAGTTCCAGCCCCACACCCCACAGAGTGGAAGGAAACAACCTCCATGTGTGCACTGTGGCACATGTTACTATACAAAATAATGCAAAAACATTATAAAAAGAAAAAAACTGAATTATATATACATACAAACAAAGCAAACATTACCAAAAAGATCTTAATTTTTTAAAGTTTATTTTACCAAAAAAGGTCATAATTTTAAAAAGTTTCCTTTACCAGGGCAGCTGACATGTCATCTTGTGTGACCATCGCACTGCACTCGCTGGGAAGAATATAGGGTGCACTTGGTTCACTCTTTCCTCCCTACCTTGTGGCCTTGCCAGGGACCAATCAGAGCACCTCGGGTAACAGAGAGTCGTGACTTCTCAGCTGCTCCCCAGTGTAAGTCAGGGTATTCTTGATGGATGCCCTTGGGTGCTAGCACTACAGACCTAAGGCAGGGTATTCCTGATGGATGCCCTTGGGTGCTAGCACTGCAGTCCTAAGTCAGGGCATTCCTGACGGATGCCCTTGGGTGCTAGCACTGCAGACCTAAGGCAGGGTGGACCCTGGTTGCTGCAGCTCAGGACAACCTCTGGCCTTGACTTCCATGGCAGGGGCTCCCACCACTGTGAGTCTCTGCTGGCACACTGCAGGTCCCAGAGCTCCATCATCTGTGCTGAGCTCCTGTGCTCCCTTACCTCCACCTCAGCTGTCTGCAGTGCCATTGGCACTGGGCCACACTATCTTGCCACCCTCTGTCACACTGTTTGCAGAGAGTTTTTCCTGGTCCTCCTCACAGTCAAGACACCAGCAGCTCCCACAGTCACCTCTGTGATGTTCATGGTGGCTCGTGTTTGGTTTTCTGTTTTTAGGCTACTAAGCCTGTTCTTGAGCTCTTTCTCGGCCTTTGTGCCTCAGTCTCTGTGCTGTAATGACAGGCATGAAACTCCACCGCTGGTTCTCCACATGTTTTTCTTCTGTCTTAGAGGAAATGGTGATAAGTACTTCTAATGACACTTGCCTCCTCTAAGAGTTTTTAAAGATGTTTGTGATCTCTTCCCCAGCTTTATAAACCAAGATAATTTAGAAGGAAATTCATAACTGTGGTGGTTTGAGTTAGACTGTTTAGTCACAGTGAGTGGTAGTACTTGGGAAAGATTAGGAGGTGTGGCTGTTGTAGGATGCTATCACTGGGGGTGGGCTTTGAGGTTCCAAAATCCAATGCCAGACCCAGTCTTGTCTCTGCTTGAAAATTAGGGTACAGCTCTCAGCTACACCTCCAGCATCAAGCATACCATGTCTGCTGCCATATTCCCCTCTGTGAGAATAGTGGACTGAGCCTCTGAAAGTGTAAGCCAGCCCCAGTAAGTGCTTTCTCCTGTAAGAGCTGCCTTGGCTCTGCAAGTCTCTTCAGAGCAGCAGAATAGTGACTAAGACAATAATCATCTCTGAGCAAAAACCATCACAGCAGAAACAAAGCCTAGGGCCTTTATTGTTTTACCACATATGCTGATTGCCAGGACACATCTCCTCATTTCCAAAACACAGAGCAAGAGGCTTAATTTAACCACAAGTCCTAAATACACAAAACTGAAGTTTTACCAAAACCACATCTTTTCAATGAGGAAAAAAACATCAGAAAATGCCACATGGTTTTTAAGCACACACATATGCTTGCACACATCCACTGGGGGTCCTGTGGTAAGCCAGCGGTCTGGCTCTCCCCACTGACAGGATAGGAATACACACACAGTCTGGAACCTTGTCTCCAGGGACTGACTATTTAGATTTACCCTCATACATTTAAAGAAGAATACAGCTTTTTCCAAAACAAAATCTTCTTTCAGAACAACTTTTTGCAAAGTATTTAATACTTTGATCCTCATTTCTTGAAAAGACTAGACTTTCTGATTTTTCCCACCCAAACAGAAATACCACTCTCTACTCAGAGCAAAGGCAGCAAGATGGAGAAGCCCCTGAGGTGCAGCAGGGACAGGAAGCAGCTGCAGGAAGGCTCAGGAAGGCTGTAGCGACCTCTGCTGGTCAGGGGCTGAGCACCACAGGGGTGTGCAGCTGGTACAGGGACGTGCTCTTCCCTCGGGTGCCCTCCCACTCAGCTTGCTCCATGACCAGCCTCGGATCCACCTAGTCGTGCAGAGAAGAGAAGCAAGTCAGGCTCTGGATGAAACCTGTCTAGACACCAAAACCAGAAAATATGTGCTCCTGGATGGACATGTAAGACAGCCAAGCGTCCTTCCCATTTTACAGAGCTCTTTGCAGATGCTTCTCCACTTTCATAACTCACCCTACACATCTGATCGTCCATTTTAATACACATTGCAGGGTTTTTAAGTTTCATTTGTGTGTGTGTGTGTGTGTGTGTGTGTGTGTGTGTGTGTGTGTGTGTATGCTACAATACATGTGTGAGGTTAGAGGACAACCTGTGACAGATGGATCTCTCCTTTCACCGTGTGGCTCTAAGGTGTCATATCAAGCTAAACCATCTTGCTGTTCAAACATTTCAAACATTTGAAACAACTGATCAAACATTTCAAAACTGATGTTTAATACTGGGGTAAGCATTACTGAGAAATCTCCCACATACGTATACATGTAGGAACAGTGACTTGGGCACTTAGTTAAACCAAGTTTTCTAAAGCACACTAACTCTTCTTTCAGCCACTGTCCATTACTGTGCTCCTGGCCTTGCTCGGCAAGCTCAGGGCTCCATGCAGAAGTCTGTACTGGCAGCTGCTTGGTGATAGCCCTAAACAATCCACAGAGAGAAGCCATTTGTGGGCACAAGGAGGGGCAGGATGTATGGAGATGGAAAAACCCTGGGCTTCAAACAAACATCCTGAGAGGCACAGTGTGAGCAAAGGCCAAGGAAAGCCCTGCCTGGCTGGCTTGAAAGGCATAGCTGGTTCTAGAGCTGAGAACTAGCTCTGCTCCCTGCCCTTCAACAACCCAATAACTAAGTCTCGCAGAGAAATGCTGGGGAGCTGCAGGGACACATCCTGCTGCTCAGCTGAGCTGTGCCCTGGAACCCCATGCTCCAGTGCTGGTCTGCAGTGCCAGAGGATCAGGATCAGGATCAAGAGGCAGGGTCTTTGGGATGACTAGGGCTGGGGGAAGGGAATACTTAGGTTAGTTCCTTTGCAAAAGGGCTTCCTGGTGCTCACAAGCACATCAGTCGCCAGCACAGAGAAGCGGGTCAGAGGCTGTCTCCTGTGCCCTGCTGTAATGGCCTGGCAGACACAGAACATCCAGCCACCAAAACTTAGGCTGGGGTGGGAACAGCAAAGCAGTGTTCAAACATTACCAAGCGCTATCAGGTCTAAAGGCGCTCATACTTGCCTTTCCCCGAGGCCTGCCTCGTCCCAAGGCTACACAGAAGATGCCACTGAGAAATGGCTGTGCGCTGCATGGCTGCCTGCTCTGCCTAGAGAGCCTGCTCCTGTCACCCTTGCTGTCCTGGTCAGAGCCTACATCCACCCAGTCCCTCTCCCTCCTCCGGAAGTGGCTGGTCGTGCAGGCAGCCACCCACGCACCTGGTTCCACTCGTAGGGTTTCTCAGGCCACTGAGGTGTAATCTTCTCTCGGGGTTTCAAACGACAGAACAAGCTGAAATTTAAAAAAGAAAACCAAAGGTTTTGCTGCTGGCTTAATTTACACTATCTTTAAAGAAAAGGCTTTGCTTGGTGGTTCAGGATGGCCTCAGATTTACTGCACAGTCCAGGGTAGCTTCAAACATCTCATCCCCTGCTCCAGTCTCCTAAGCTGAGGAGTAAATTAACATTTATTCATTATCACTCAAAACAGTACGATGTCTTTAAAAATGTGTATTTGCATTTAAAGTCTATAAATATCCCAGAATTAAAACTTTGATAGGTTTATAAAGCATCAAATTTTATATAGTTAGAACATTTAATTTATAGTTCATTTAAAAACAAGGAAATAGAACATAACACATTTTAGAGAGATCATTATAGACATCACCTAAAATATTTTTCAACATGCAACGTAGGAGACGTGCTAGTCAGGAGACAAGAACATATGACTCTGTTCAGAAAAGGGGGAAGGGACAGACACTCAGAGAGCCGACAGTAGTGAGAGGACGCAGGTGACGGGTCAGTACACAGAACTTCAGAGCAACCATGACAGATACGTCACCGAATTACAGCAAACCACACAGGAAGACTTAGACAAAGAAACAATAAAAACTAGGAGATCAAAGAAAAAAATCAGTGAAGTAGCCTTAAAATGCAAAACTATATAAAAATAGAAATTTATGAGGATGAGGTAAAATAACTGAAATGAAATTCCCAGATATTATTTTTAAAAGATAAAATATGATATGAAAGGCACAATCTACAGGATGTGAAGAAAAGCGACCAGCACATCAGAGAGCAGGGCACTGGTTGTATGAAGGGGCCACTGCTCATAGACTCTGAACAAGGCAAGTGTACAGAATAGATGTGTGATGTAGCATCCTCATGAGCAGAAACAGGGCAGAGCCAAGTATTCCCCCTAAACAGGATGTCTACACCACTACCTTCTAAGACTCAAAACATCCTGGAAGAGGAAACAGAAAGAATGTATCTGGGGGAAGTCTTCAGGGCCCACCACGGCTCTTCCAATGTGATCTCACAGCAGGGGCAGCTGCCTGCACAAGTCAATCAGGATCTTGGAGGGACATGTCCACCCCTCTGGGGCAGTTACACAAATGGCCCTGGTTGGAATCGGTGGGCCACCATACAGAGAGGCTGAGTATGGGCGAGGGGCTGACAGGAGAGGGAGGGACATGACTGCAGTGGTATGGGGGGGGGTGAAAGCAAATAAAATATATAGACATTTGTAAAATTATCAAACAAGAAATTTGATAGATTAAAAGATGTCAGTACGTTTTTCAAAGCAAATAGGTTACAGGTAGAACAGACCATGCAACTATCAACCCAGGGGAGCAAGAGTTATTATGCCAGCAACAGACAAAAAGAGACCTTAAAACACTACTACTGCTGGAGACAAGAAGAGATACTTCATAACGACGATGGTGATGTTGCATGTAGGAAATCCTGAAAACCCAGTAAAACTAACTAGTCATGTTAACATCCATATGTAATCTTTTTCTAGAAATGAACAAATCAAAACCAAAACAATTTTTTCACAGTGTCACCAAGGGACTAGCACACTCAAAAATAATTATGCAAAAGCCTTGGGTCTGCACACTAACAACTAAAGCAGTACACAGAGGCATGAGAGGGGGCTGGGAAGACGCCTCGTGGATAAACACTTGCTATGCAAGCATGTAAACGGGGTGAACTCCTCGGGGATCACGTGAGCTGGATCACGTGAGCTGGATTTAATGAGCCACATCTGCAATCCAGCTCACCTACAAAGGGCAAGGAAGCCTGGCAGGTGCAGGGTCAGCAAGAGAGTCTGCCTCAGAAGGGAAGGTAAGTGTCAACCCAAGGCTGGACTCTGATACCACAACTCGAGAACACACACACACACACACACACCACAACACACGTACATGAACACTTGCATGTGAACACACACACAACAGAGAAATGAAAGACCATCCAACAGTCTCACTTTATCATTAAGATGACAAATTTCCCCTAATTCACCACACGCTGTCCCATCCCACCGAGGCTTTCTGTGCAAACTGACCGACCACTGATGTTGACGTGGACACGGGAAGCAAAGGATCCAAACAATAACCACAGCCAAAGAGTCTACAGCAGGAGGACAATGCTGCCCTGCTAAAGAGTCTACAGCAGGAGGACAATGCTGCCCTGTTCCAGACTTACCAGGTAGACACAGTAAGCAAGACAGTGAGACTCATGCCCACAGAATGATAAAAAAATTACTGAGTCAACTAATCCCAGCATGTGGGAAGATGAGGCAGAAATTAAGAGTTCAACATCACACCAGCATATACAGTGAGACCCTGACTCAAAAAACACAAATATAGTGCATTAACTCAAACACAAATACAGTGCATTAACTGAAACACAAAACAAACAAACAGCCAACAGAGGCCTCAGACAAAAAGCAATAGATAAAGTCTCAAAATTACAAGAAAATTGAGAGACCCTGCATCCTATAAGACCACCACAGATTAAAACTGGATTTCAACAACAAAAACAACAGAAAGCTCCAAACTTATGGAAACTGAACAACTCTCTACACAAAAAATGGGTCAAGACAGAAATTAAGAAAGATATTAAAGACTGTCTAGAATTGAATGAAAATGAATACACAACATACCCAAGCTTGTGGGCACTGTGAAGGCAGTTCCTAGAGGCAAGTTCATAGCTAAGTGCCTACATTAAGAAAACAAAACAAAACAAAACAAAAAACAAAAAAACAAACAAACAAAAAAAAACAAAGAGAAAGCTGGGCATGGTGTGCATGCCCTTTAACCCCAGCACTCAGGAGGCAGAGGCAGGTGGATCTCTGTGAGTTCAAGGACAGCCTGGTCTACAGAGTGAGTTGTAGGTCAGCCAGGGCTACACAGAGAAACCCTGTCTCGAATAGACAAAACAACAAAACAACTGAAGTGGTCTTATACTAGCAACTTAACTAGTATAAGCTGAAAGCTCTAGAACAACAACAAAATCACAACTGAAAGAAATAGAAATGATCAAACTCAGGACTGAGATCAGTAAACTAGAAACAACAACAAAAACCAATACAATCAATCAATGGAACATTGAGTTGGCTCTTTGAAAAAGAATCATGAAAATTAATATCCCCATCCC
>NW_022196912.1:125882931-125889032 GCF_008632895.1 Mastomys coucha | reverse complement strand
GGTTTGAACTCAGGACCTTTGGAAGAGCAGTCAGTGCTCTTACCCGCTGAGCCATCTCTCCAGCCCAAGACACCTTGTTGTTGGTGTTCTTATATCAGCCAAGGGTAGAGCACCCCTTTGTTCATCCTAGCCTGATACCTGGCTTGGTGGCCAAGTTGTCTTATGCCTAGGACTCATAAAAGTCTAGTTTAGTCCAGGCAATTCCGCGCAGGAGAGAGAAGACAGAGACCTGCATCCCACCCACCTACTCTCCACCATACACCTGACCTCTGCCCCATGGCATTGGGCACAGGCAGGCCACAGACACACAGCCCTGCCTACCACACGCAGTGAAGCGCAGGAGGAGGAAGACAGAAACTTAATGCTTGCTGCCACACTATGCAGTGCACATGGAGGATGTCACCAGGGTCCCATCAGTCACATGGCCAGCCTACAGCTGGAGCCACCACAATATGTGTGTATGTGGTGGTCAGATGGGAGAGAAGAGAAGTGGAGCAGCTTAAGCATTATGAAGAGAGATAGAACTGGAGACCTGAGGGTGGAGAGGAGGAGCCTGTTGTGAGTGGCCAGCCCTGCCACCTGGGGCCATGATGAGATCCCAGCCTGAGCTGGCTATACAGAAGCAAAGGTCAGTGTCTATGGCTCACATTACCACTATAGAACATGGGGACATCTTTGTTCTGGGCAGCGGCTAGGGACCCTGTGGATGGTCCAGGGGTGTGCAGAGCTGGGCAGCACAACTCAGGAGAGCAGGCCCTGTACTTCATCTAGGCAGCACAGTGGAGCTGGCCCTGGTGGCAGATCCCATGGCCAGCTACTCATCTGCCCTGGGTGGTGATGCTCCTCCCACCCCTCCCCACCATCAGCAGTTGGGAAAGCAGCCACAGGGCCATGAATGCAGGAGAGCTGCCCCTGCCTCTCAGCTGAGCAGCACAGTAGAGACTGCCCTGAGGGTGGGGGTGTGAGAGTGTGAAGGAAGGAGAGCTGGCCCCACCAATCCTCTGCCTGTGAAGTGGCCCTCCATGCCCTAGCCCCTCCCCGCTGATGCAGTCAGGAGAGCTGACCCTGCCTATGTGTTGGCTGCAGCACTCAGGACAGTGGGTTCTGCACCTCACCAGGACCACCTGTGAACTGGCCCTGATGGCAAAGGCATGGGTGAACCAGTCCTGAGGGTGTAAGAGCCGGAGAGCTGGCCTAGTCCCTCACAAGCTGCAGCACTTGGGAGAGTGGCCAGCACCTTGACTGCGCAGCACATTGGGGCTGGCTCTGGACAGGTGGGTACAGATGAGCCAGCCCTGAGAACAGGAGAGCTGACTCTGCCTCCTGCTGATGGCAGCATTGGGGGCCTAGCTGGACCAGTGTTGGAGAGCTTTGCCCTGTTGGTGTGTTGGTGTGGAGAAGGGAGAACTGGTGCCTGACCAGCTCAGCTACCACCCAGGCCCAGATGCAGGGCTGAGGTGGCCCACCCCAGAATCTATATCATGTGGATGGCTGAGACGGGTGAATGGGCCAGTCCTACTGATCCAAAGCTGCTGGATCTCCATGACATAGGAAAAAAACAGGACAACTAGGAGGAGTTCAGATGAGGATCTGATATTGACGGTGTCACAGAAGCCAGAGACCAATGACTCATTGCAACAAACATTTGCAAGTGAAGGTGTGTGGACAGAGGTATATATGTGGGACACACTGTGACATACTGTAGCTTCTATGATGAGAGGTTTTCTATGCTCTGGTTTTTTGTTTGTTTTTGTGTATTTTTAAATTTTTTTTATTTTGAGGGGGAGGCTACAAGAGCAGATATGAGGGGACAGAAGATGAGTGGGACTGGGCTGCATGATGTGAAACTCACAAAGAACCAATAAAAAGCTTTTAAAAAAGATTAATAAACCCTTATCCAGATTAACTAAAAAGGAGAAAGAATATCCAAATTTAACAAAATCAGAAATGAAAGGGGGATATAAAAACAGACACTGAGGAACTCCAGAGAATCACCAGGACACACTTTAAAAACCTGTACTCTACAAAATTGAAAATCTAAAATAAATGGATATTTTCTTGATAGGTACCATTTACCAAAGCTAAATCAAGATCAAATAAGCAATTTAAACAGGCCTATAATCCCTAGTGAAATAGAAGTAGTCATTAAAACATTCCAACCAAAAAAAGAGGCCAGGGCCAGATGGATTTTGGGCAGAATTCTACCAGACATTCAAAGAGTAATGCCAATACTCCTCAAATTATTCCACAAAATAGGAACAGAATAGATACTGCCCAATTCATTTTACAAGCCACAGTCACCGTGATACCCAAACCATATAAAGACTCAACAAAGAGAATCACAGACCAATTTCCCTTATGAACACAGATGCAAAAATACTCAACAGAATACTTGCAAACTGAATTCAAGAACATATTAAAAAGATTATTCACGATGATCGAGTAAGTTTCCTCCCAGAGAGGATCAACGTACTTAAATCAACCAATGTAACCCACCATATAAACACACTGAAAGACAAAAGGCACACAATTATCTCATTAGATGCTAAAAAGACCTTTGAGAAAATCCAACACCCCTTGATGATAAAAGTCTGGAGAGATTAGAGGCACAAGCGATAAACCTCAACATAGTAAAGGCCATTTACAAGCCCATAGACAGCATAAGCTTAAATGGAGAGAAAATCAAAGTTCTATTAAGATCAAGAAAACAAGGTTGTTAGCTATTTCCATACCTAGTTGTGTAGTACTTGAAGTCTTACCTAGAAAAATACAACGACTGAAGGAGATCAAGGGGGTACAAACTGGAGAGGAAGAAGTGAAAGTGTCTTTATTTGCAGATGAGATGATAGTATACACAAAAGACCCTAAAAATTCCTACAGCTAATAAACACTTTCAACAAAGTAGCTTTATTCAAAATTAATTCACAAAAACTAGCGGCCCTCCTATATACACAAATGACAAATGGTCTAAGAAAGAAATCAAGAAACACCTTTCACAATAACTTCAAATAAAATAAAATATTGGAGGTAACTCTAACCAAGCAAGTGAAAAACCCTGTGTGACAAAAACTCCAAGTCACTGAAGAAGGTCTCAGCAGATGGAGAGATCTCAGCAGATGGAGAAATCTCAGCAGATGGAGAGGTCTCAGCAGATGGAGAGATCTCAGCAGATGGAGAGGTCTCAGCAGATGGAGAGATCTCAGCAGATGGAGAGATCTCTAGTAGCTAAACACATCTTACCAAAGCACGCTACAGATTCAGGTGTGACTCCTTTCAAAATTCCAATGCAGTTCTTCACAGATCTTGAAAAGAAAATTTACAGCTTCACATGGAAACACACATACACACCGGGATACAAAAACAATTCTGAATAATCAAAGACCTGCTGGAGATATCACTGTCCCAGCTTCAAGTTGTTCTACAAAGCTTTAATAAGAAACAAACAAGCAAAAAACATAATATTGGCACAAAAACAGACATGTTGATCAGAGAAATCGAACTAAAGACCCAGACTAAGTCCACAAACCTATGGACATCTGATTTTTGATAAAAAGGCAAAAAATACACACTGGAAAAAGAAAGCATCTTCAACAAATGAAACTCGTGAAACTGGATGTCTGCATGTACAAGAATCCAAATAGATACATACTTCTCACCCTGCACAAACTCAAACCAAAAGGATCAAAGACTTCAACATAATGCCAGATCCACTGACCCTGATAGAGGAGAAGGTGGACAAAAGCCTTGAACTCACTGGCCAGGAGAAGACTCGATTAGCACAGGAGCCAAGATCAATGCTCACAAAACTGAGAAGCTTCTGCACGGCAGAGAACACCCTTGTCTGGACATGGAGGCAGCCATCGATTGGATGGAAACAGTTTCTACCAACTCCACATCTGATAGGGAGCTGATATCCAAGACACATAAAGAACTCAAGAAAGTAGATGACAAAAAACCCCAATTTTAAAAATGGGGTACAGATCTAAACAGAATACTCAGTACAGGAAACTCAAATGGCTGAGAAAGACTTAAAGAAATGTCCAACATCCTGAGCCGTCAGCAGAACACAAACCAGAAGTACTCTGGGATTCCATCTTACACCATCAGAGTGGCTAGCGTCAACACAACAGGTGGCAGCTCAATCTGAGAACGTGGAGTAATGGGGACACCCATACATCGCTGGTGGGAGTGCAAACCATACAGCCACTATGAAACTCACAGTGGGGTTTCCTCTGGAAGATGGGAATCTGGCTCAAGATCCAGCTGCTCTTGGTCATATACCCAAAGGATGAGTCTTCCCACCGTAAGGATATTGGCTCGACCATCTTGATTGCTACTCTAATCTTAATAGCCAGAAATTATAAACAACCTAGATACCCCTCAACAGAGGAATGGATAAAGAAAACATGGTATGTTTATACAACAGAGCATTACTTTGCTATTGAAAAAATGACATCATGAATGTACATGCAAATGGATGGAACTAGAAAAAAAAAATCATCCAGAGTGAAGTTTCTCAGACCTAGAAAGACAAATACAGTATGTATTCGCTTTTATGTGGATATTAGCTTTTAAGTCAGTGTTAACCAGCAACAGTCCATAGCACCACAGAGGGTAGGCACAGAACAAGGAACCAGAAGAAACATAGAGATCTCATTAGGAAAGGGAAACAGAACAGACAGGAGATGTTGGAGAGGGGGTGGAATGGGGGGATCAAGTAGGGAGAAGGGGGAAGTATGGGAGGAGGTGGAAGTGTTGTGGGAAGGGAATAGGGAGACAGACAGCTAAAATTAAGGGGCATTTGAGGGGTAATATGAAAACTTAATATAGTAGAAATTTCTTTAAAAGTATATACATATATATAATAAATGTATAAATATAAACCACATAAATATACATAATACATACATACATACATACATACATACATACATACATGAAGGTTAATCTAAATGAAATTGCCAAATAATGGGGGAGACAGGTCATCTCTTGTCATCTAACAAAGTTTCTAATTCAAGGTCTGGGCTACATCCAATTGAGTTGCAGGTCAAAGGGGCTCCATGGGAATTCCCAAACAAGCCAGGTTGTGAATCTCCACAAACTGACAGCAAGGCCCCATTGCTGAACACAACGCCCATATTAAATATGGAGTTGTTGAGCTGGTGCCTACAGAGAGCCTGCACCCCTATGTCCCAGTGTCTTTGGTACAGGAAGGTTCTCTGTACACTGTCAAAAGAGTAACATGTGTTTACAAAGCCAACCACACACTCCTTCTGTAAATCTGTCCTGCCTACAAGACATGCCAGGGCAATGGTGCACAGCCTGTGGCAGTGACCAACCAATATCTGATCTAATTAAGGCCCATTCCATGAGATGTAACCCATACACGACACTGCTTGGGTGACTTGAGACTAGGTAGCCGAGGACCTGGGGGGGGGGGGAACAAATAATACTGTTCTAAAAGAAAAAGAAAAAAATGCATTGATAAAACGACTCCTATCCATACTCTACTAAGATCATTGCCTTGTTCAGCCATCGTCAGAGGTACCCCCTTAGAGGGAAAATAGGATCAACTATATTTAAATTTAAAAACTGTTTGAAATAAAAATATTAGAATTATTTTAATTGTGCAGTTGCCTATAAGCTCTGTATTCTTTTTTGATTTTTTTTTTTTTGGTTTTTTTGTTTTTAAGTTGCCTGTATTCCTGAAAATAACTCTATTAAACTTACTAGTTCTCTAACTTAAAAAAAAAAAAAAATCTGGCTGGAGAGATGGCTCAGTGGTTAAGAGCACTGACTGCTTTTCCAGAGATCTGAGTTCAATTCTCAGCAACCACATGGTGGCTCACAACCATCTGTAATGAGATCCCATACCCTGTTCTAAAGACAACTACAGTGCACTCACATACATTAAACAAACAAACAAACAAACAAATCTGCCCATCAAGTCAGCATCATTGTCTCTGTTGGGGCTGGGGTGACAGTGCCATGGAGGCCACAGGGTCACAGGTCCCACGGGTATATATCCAAGTGATTTATATATAATAATCCTCAATTCAAGCTGCACACAGAGAGAGAGAGAGAGGGGAGGGAGGGAGGGA
>NW_022196912.1:125870920-125880920 GCF_008632895.1 Mastomys coucha | reverse complement strand
TCTTATACTCCATAGTCCATAGGCAGGCCTGCCCACATCAGAGGATGTGGCCATGGTGCTTGGCTGGGGACTCTCCAGGCCTCCTGGCTTCTCAACTCCTAGTTCATCAAGCCTCATGTGTCCTCAGAGACCCATAGACCTCACTTGAACTTGGAATAATTTTTTTTTTTTTTTGGTTTTTCGAGACAGGGTTTCTCTGTATAGCCCTGGCTGTCCTGGAACTCACTCTGTAGACCAGGCTTGCCTTGAACTCAGAAATCTGCCTGCCTCTGCCTCCCAAGTGCTGAGATTAAAGGCATGCACCACCATCGCCCGGCTAAACTTGCAAAAATTTTGTAAGGGATAACTGCTCTCCCCCAAACTAATTATTCAATCATTTTTCTTCCTAGACACATGGATATTTTAAGCTCTGGGTTATAATCCAATATATTGTTTTCATATATGTAAACCTAATATATTTCTGTTTAGCTCTGCCCACTGGCAGGTACGTTTCCCTCCCACTGGTTCCTATGTCCTTGGATGCATCCAATCCCTGTGTGCAGCATAAGCATCCTTCCTTCCTGATGCTACAAGATGCTCTGGGCACCTACATTTCCTGCTCCATTCCCAGAACAAGTAGTTTCTTCAAGGAGATCTGATTCACAACTTGCGTAATTCATTAGAACATGTTGGAATGCCCCATGTTCATTGCCCCAGAGGAGCTACTTCTCAGCAGCTCTCCCAGAGCTGGGCATTGCATGTGGACAGGAGGCCATTAGCACAAACCTCTAACTGTTTCTGTACTTATCTGGCCCTACAGGTACTAACTCTGAGTTCACAGCGGTGTCTCAGGCTCTAATCCAGTACCGCAAGGGTCATGCCAGCCTTACTTGCTTATTTGTAACTTCCCTCCACATCCCCTTATATACCCAACCCAATAATGTGGAAAACGGCCTCAGACCTGCTGACCTGTGCTTCACTAACCCCAAAGCTACCAACTGCAGGACGGTGTTCGTGTGGAGCTTCCTTTGCCCCCCACCTTCCAAGCTCCTTTGCTCTACTCCTTTGACCTGAGTATGTGTGACATTTGCAACAGTCATGTTTACGGTCCCTTTCCACACTTGTATCCTCCCATCCTGGGAGACCTGACACCCTTGTGTGGTGTGACTGTCATACATTAAAACTTACTATCTGGGGACACTTAGATGTGGGGCAAATGCATCCTGTGTGTCCTCTACCTTCATCTCTTTTGCTGTCAGGCTCCTAGGTGCCCCATACAGTTATTCACTCCCTACCTCCTGGCAACCACTTGTCTGCTTCCTGTACAGAATGTCTTCTCTCACAGGCTCACACAGACATACACTGTGCTGGCTAAGCTTATGCAAAGCGGACACACAACTACAGTTATCTGAAGAAGGAAACTTAAACCAAGGAAAGACCACCACAAGATCTGGCTGTAAGGCATTTTCTTTATTAGTGATTGATGGGGGAGGCCACAGCCCATTGTGGGTGGTGCCATCCCTGGGCTGGTGGTCCGAGGTCCTCTAAGAAAGCAGGCTGAGCAAGCCATGAGAAGCAAGCCAGTAAGCAGCACTCTCCATGGCCTCTGCATCAGCTTCTGCCTCCAGGTCCCTGCTTGAGTTCCTGTTCTGACTTCCTTTGCTGATAAACAGCGATGTGGAAGTGTGAGCCGAACACACCCTTTCTCCAACTTGCTTTTGGGTCATGATGTTTTGTCACAGCAATAATAACCCTAACTAAGATAAGCTGTATTGGGAGTGGGGTATTGCTGTGACATACCTGTGTTTTGGGCAGGACTGTGGAAGGACTCTAGAACTTTGGGCCAAAGTTATCTGGGATTCATTTTTGATCATCTGGGCTCCTCTTAGGACCTTGAGTCACTTCTCCAGCTCTGCCCTCTACAGCACACAGTTTGTCTTTTAAGCTCCAGCTGGCCCCACTCCACTGCTGCTGCTGTTCATGGTGGTCATGCATGGTACTGACATCTGCAAAATGCTGGGTCTTCTTTGCCTGACCCCTTCTGTCCTGGGCCTTTAACTGTCACTGAGGCTGCTCCTTCACCATGACCTCTCCTGGCCTCTGAGTGTTGAGAGCTCAGTGGGATGTTCTGTGGGAGCTTGGAAGATAGGAATGTTGAGAGCAGTGCATAGGATGAAGGCCTGGCTTGTGTGCAATGGATAGAGTCCTGGCTTGTGGAATTTCAAAATGGAATTCAAAGATTACCAGAGCCATTGTCTATTCTCAATTGAGATTATTTCATTCCGGTCAGCTTGGGCTGAAAAGTCAGTCATAATCAATGAGAGGCAACACTGAAGGGAAACATTCACATTACTGGACAGTTGACGCTGGTCAGCTGGAGCTAAGAAATTAGCAGTGACTGACTGAGAAGCGAGACCAGCATCACTGAGGTGAAATCTTCCGGGAAGTGTTTTCTCAAAGTCAGCACACAGAAGCTGTGTTCCAGATGCGACCAAAGTTGTACCTTGTGCTACGCTGAACTTGGTAGTCTAAAAGCCACTTGTGTGGAGCTGGTTTTGAGATCATGAAGAGGTCATAGAGAAGAGCTAAGGCTTGGCGCTGTGGGGTTAGGAGAAGCCATTGGTAAAGACGCAGCCCAGTTGTAGGAGAAGACTCCAGAGTTTTGCAGATGTCAGTGCCATGGATGACTACCAGAAGCAGCAGTGGAGCCAACTGGAGCCTAGAAGACAAGCTGTGTGTGCTGCAGAAGGCAGAGCTGGAGAAGTGACCAGAGCTCCTTGGAGAAATCCTGAAGATTGTAAGCAAACCCCAGATAACTGGCTACTGAGTTATTGACACTGCTGGAGTTTGGCTCTGCTTGGTTCAGAGTGGGACTGTGTCCTGGTTCTTCCCTCTTGAAGAAAGTATTTAATTTGATTTTTACAGAAGCCCACAGCTAAAAGACTTTGACCTTTTTAAAAAGAGATTTTGGATTTTTGGAGAGGTTATATAGTTTAAAGAAACTGAATTTTTGATGTGTTTTGAATTTGTAAAGATTGTGGAAGTTTTAAAATTATTTACATTTCTAATGTGAGTTCTTGGGATGAATAAGAAAAGAAAGGTGTAGCTTAATAATGATGGATTTGTGTATCAGGTTGACAAGAGGTCAGTTGTGTCTTGAGATAACTTGACACATGAACTAGTCATCTGAAAGGAGGGAACCTCAACTGAGAAAGCATCTCCATAAGATCCAAAGACTGTAAGGCATTTTCTTAATTAGTGATTGATCATGGAGGGCCCAGTCCACCGTGGGCGGTTCCATCCCTGGACTTGGGACTCTGAGCTCTATATAAAAGCAGGCTAAGTGTGGTGGTTTGAATGAAAATGTCTCCAACAGGCTCACAGAGAGTGGCCATATTAGGAGGTGTGGCCCTGCTGGGGGAAATATGTCACAGGGGTAGGCATTGTGGTTTCAGAAGCTCAAGCCAGACCCTGTGGCTCACTTTCTTCCTGTTGCCTGCAGATGTAGAACTCTCAGCTACCTCTCTGGCACCACTAACCCAGGTTTAACTGGTAAGAGACCAGTCCTCAGAGGGCAGCCCCTCTGCAGCCCATGTGGAGACCTCAGCTTCCCACCTGCCTGCCTTGCCTCCGGCTGGCAGTGTCAGCACTGTGGACTGGGATGTGCATGGCCCCCACCTGCATCTCCTCACAAGCCAGCCACGCAGCCTCTCATTTGTTCATTTCCGTCCTATTTTTATTTGTCTGCTTATTTTATTAGTGACTATGAGACTGGCTAGTAGACTATGGATATGATCAGGCATGGAATAAGCACCTTTGCCCAGTATGCAGGTTTTCTTCATGGTCCTACCAGGATCTTTTGCAGAGCCAATTTACCCTTCATAGACAGAACCTCTGGTATATACCCGTAAGCCTTGTGGTAAACCCAAATTTACATGTAGGACCTACCTATTTGTTTCTAGAATGTTTGTTCTTCATTTTGCAATTAAGTCTGTGATCAAAGGAATACTTTTAAGAGTAGCAGAGGCTCTCAACAATGGAGCCACCCCTCTAGTCATCTTAGGTCTGTCCTTTTGACGATTCAGTGGATACTGACAACTATAAAAGCGGAGGGCACTGCCAGCTCCTGTGTCCCAGGAGTTAGGTTACCGTGACTCAGCTGCTCCTCCCTCCCAGCCCTCACCCAGCTGGTCAACCGTATCGTGGAACTTCTGAGAAAAAGTCCCAAGAGTGGCACTTCTGAAGGTATTTTTAGAGAAAGGTCAGTTCCTTTTTTTTTCTTTTTTCTTTTCTTTTTTCTTTGGTAAATGCAAAGGACACAAATGCTAGAATAAGGAAATACAAAAACAAAAATAGAACAATAAACATTTTTAATTAGCACCTGATCACTTGATTGGCACACTCTAAAAGGTGGCCCTGGCTGCGCAGGTGCACTTGGTGGGTCTGGTAGAGGGGCGGAGCCACTGGTGGTTGCTCTCCTGGCCGAGTGGGGCAGGCTGTTTCTTTACCTCTCTATGTCACTAGCAAGGAGGGGCTCATAATGAGGCCCATGCACTGGGAGACAGCGGAGGAGAGGAGAGTGTAGGCCATGGAGAAGCCGCACTGCAGAACAAACTGGCTAAGGAATGGTCCTTCTGCACAGGCAGAGGCCACCATGGTAAGCAGGCAAGCACATCACCACATACAGCCTGTGGCTGACATGAAGTCACATGGGTGCAAAAGCAAGTGGGTGGGAAGAACCCATGCAGAGCATGCCACTCACCTCAACAATGTCCTCCACGCTGAAGCTCACATCAAAGGCCAGCTCGATGTCATGCTCTGGCAGAATAGGGGCCTCTGTAGTTGAATTCCATCCCAAACCACAAAGGACCCCAGTGTAACATTTTCCATCACGGTCAACTCTGAAAGGCATTTAGAGGAGTTAAGCTAAGTCACCACTTCAAGTTTAGATATGTGACTGGTGAAGTTACCTGATGTCTTTTCTAGCACCAGGACCGTAACTAAATTATGTGACTCCTCAGTTTTTACACAGAAATACAGATTAAATATCACTATAAGGAGGACAATTTAAATATGCATTGTTGTAGGATAGCTGATCACACTGTGAGACTGTCTCACTGGAAAAACCCGTTTCTAGTTGTGGTATGGCACAGCCCTAGCACACACCTTTAATCTAAGAGCTTTCTGTTTGTTGTAAACAGGACTAAATAAAGTCAACCATAGGTCAAGAGGCGGAACAAGCAACCAGTTGACAGGCAGTGAACGTGGGAAAAGACCACAGAGAGTGGGAGGAAGTCGGGAAGATGGATAGACAGACACACAGGAAGCAGACAGGAGGAACTTGCAGAGTTGTAAGGTTTGTAAGACAGTGTGGAAAAGGGGAACAGGCTCTCTCCTTCTGGGGCACCAGTTAAAGAGGAAGGTCAGCTGGGTGCTTTCTCTGCCTCTTTGAGCTAGCAGGCTTCCCTCCAGCCTCTGGCCCCTCAGTCTCCATTTGTTAAAATCGAATGATTGGGATTTTGTTTTAAAAACATCAATGCATATTAACAATGTTGGGTTTCTTGTACAAGTTTTTATTTTATGTGTACAGGTGTTTCGCCTGTGTGTCTGTATGTGCACCACATGCATGTCTGGTGCCCTCATCTGGAATAGGAGGAGTCGCAGATACTTGTGAGCTGTCATGTTGCTGCTAGGAACCTCCCGAAAAATGGCTAATTCTCTTAACCACCGAGCCATCGCTCTAGTCCTCAAGGCTATGCTATTAATTCTGTCTGGAACATATGAGGAAGTGAGAAGTCTCCTTCACCAGCTTAATAAAAGGATGGGATCCTGTGTAGAAGTAGTCTTGAGGACTGGAAACTTGAATTCAGACTTAGAAACTAGGTTCTGAGTAATCTACTTTATAAAACAGTCACAACGGTGTTTCTTAGGTCTAGCAAGATGACCATGCATAAAGGTGCATGCTGCCAAACCTGACAAGCCGAGTCTGATCCCAGGAACCCACATGATGAAGGAGAGAATAAACTCCTACACACTGTCCACTGACCTCCATGTGTGCACTTGACACACACACACACAAAATATATATAAATGCAATAAAATGGGTAGGAGAGATGGCGCAGCAGTTAAGAGCATTTACTGCTATTGCAAAGGAACTGAGTTCTGTCCCTAACACGCACATGGCTACAATTTTAACTCTAGTTCCAGGGGATCTTACATTTCTTCTGGCCTTGTTTGATGCCAGGTATGCACATAGTGTATATACATGAGTAATGGCAAAACACTCATATAAATAATAGAAAATCAATTAATATTTATAAGTAAAAATTTTTCTTAAATGCAATAAAAATTTAAAATGTTTCTTTAAATTTGACATGCCCCTATATTAACATAATTTATTATGATTTCAATTTATATAAAACCCTTTTAGAACAGAGGTAATAAGAAACCAGAAGTGACTATCAAGTCTTTTTAAAATTAATTTATTCATTTTAAGGATATGAGTGTTCTATTTTTGTATAAACCTGCATGCCAGAAGAGTGTATCAGATCTCATTATGGATGGTTGTGAGCTACCATGTGGTTGCTGGGAACTGAACTCAGGACCTCTGGAAAAGCAGCCAATGCTCTTACCCACTGAGTCATCTCCCCAGCCCTTATTTGTCAGTTTTATTAGCACCTGACCTCCTCCCACAGTTGTTCAAATGTAGTAACACATACATACATACTTTTCAGTTTGTTTGTTTGAGATAGGGTCTTGCCCAATAACCCAGACCAGCCTTGAACTTGCTATTTAGCTTAAGGCTAGCTCTGAACTCACAATCCTCCTGCATCAACTTCTCAACTCTTTTATACTTTATAGGTGTGTGCCATTATATCTGTGTTCTGCTTTATGTGTTAATTGGGTAAAACTAATGCAAGCAGTTCACTGTGCTTTGAATCTTGTCTCTCCCAGAGTCTGAGTTAAGGTGTCTCTTCACAGCAATCAATCCCTAAGACAGCCTGTAATTCTGCCTGCTCTGTAAAGTTTGAGTTTGCTGCCTGTGGTCCTGTGGGGAGGTGGCGGGGCCTCTGAGTCTCTCAGAGTGTGTTCCAGCAGAGGCCCAGCACCGTGGCCCTCCCCTGCCTCTGCCTGCCTACTCCCTTGGGTGGCTTTGCTCTGCCATGGCTCCATCCTAATTCTCTGCCTTACCACAGCCCAGGCAGAGTAGCATGCATGTGGGCTCAAGACGCTGACACCAAGCTGGGACACCTGTCGTCCTCCCAGCTGTTTTCCCAGGCATTTCGTCATAGTGACTGCCCTGGCTGGTTTTATGTCAACTTGCCACAGCCAATGTCACCAGAGAGGAAGGAATCTCAACTGAGAAAATGTTTCTATGAGATCCAACTGTAGGGCATTTTCTTAAGTAGTGATTGATGGGGACAGGTCCAGCTCATGGTGGGTGGTGCCATCCCTGGGCTGGTGATCCTGGGTTCTAGAAGAAAGCAAGCTGAGCAAGCCAGAGAAACAAGCCAGTGAGCAGCACCTGGGCATGGCCTCTGCATCAGCTCCTGCCTTTAGGATCCTGCCCAACTTCCTGTTCCTGTTCCAACTTCCTCTATGATGGATAGTGATATGGACATTCCCCAGTTTCATCTCAGCAACTAGGACAGTGACCCAAGGTGGTGGGCACCTCACTCAGAGCACATTAGGAAGCCCAGAATGCAGACCCAAGGTGGTATGGCGCCTCACTCCACAGAGAACGTTAGGAAGCCCAGAATGCTGACCCAAGGTGGTGAGTGCTTCACTCAGAGCATGTTAGGAAGCCCATAATGCTGACCCAAGGTGGTGTGGCACCTCACTCCACAGAGAACGTTAGGAAGCCGTAATGCTGACATAAAGCCCATCTTCTCATCACACAGGTCTCTGAGGGAGAGCCAGACTGGATAGAGAGCTATGGTCTATGGAGTAGTTCACCTCTTTGCTTCCTAGTACCCATGGGAAGAGAGGCTGCCAGGGCTCCTCACTGGCAACTGGCCAACAAAGCTTCAACTCTCATCCAGAGCCTGTAGACAACAGGATGCCACTTTCATTTAGTATTCCATGTTCTAACTTCATGTCATGTGTTTTCATGTCATGTCTACTTTTAATGAATTAATATGTTTTGAATAGGTATGGTCCCCATAGACTCAGGGGTTTGAATGCTTGGTATTATCAGGAGGTGTGGCCTTGTTGGAGGAAGTGTGTCACTGTGGGATGGGCTTTGAGGTCTCCTATGCTCAAGCTATGCCCATTGTGATACACAGTCCCCTTTTGCTGCTTATGGATCAAGACAGAAAGCTCTCAGCTTCTTCTCCAGCATTCTGTCTGCCTGGACACTGTCATGTTTCCCACCATGACGATAATGGACTAGATGTCTGAGTTACGGTGTCTCTTCACAGCAATCAATCCCTAAGACAGCCTGTAATTCTGCCTGCTCCATTTCAAGTGTGTGAGCTGCTCTGTGAATAAGTCAAAAGCCAAGAACAGATGCTCCTCTCCCGACAATGGGTCCACACCCAACAAGCCTGTGTTAGTAACTCTTCTTGTCACTGCAACTAAACACCTGACAGAAGTGACCTGGGCAAGGAAGGTCAATCCTGAGCGAAGGAGGTCAATCCTGAGTGAGGGATGTTATTCCTGAGGGAGGGAGGTCAATCCTGAGTGAGGGATGTTATTCCTGAGGGAGGGAGGTCAATCCTGAGTGAGGGAGGTCAATCCTGAGTGAGAGATGTTATTCCTGAGGGAGGGAGGTCAATCCTGAGTGAGGGAGGTTATCCAGGTTCAGCTTCAGGGGAGCTCAGGTGAGAGTGGTGGCTGGGTGTTCACATTGCATCAGGCAGGAAGCAGAGGAAGCAGGCCAGACCACAAGTTAGTATTGTCTTCACAGGCCTGTCTCTATTGATTTTATCCCATCATCTAGGCCTCATGTCCCAACAAATCTCCCAGAGCAGTGCCATCTGAGCCTGCGGTACATTCTCCAGACTTAGACCATAACAGCATCCCAGCTGAAAATACTGCAGTGGAAAATGCATTGATTATAGTGGGCCTTCTGACTACCACAGCACATAGTGGTGTGTCGGCCATGACACTCAGGACCACCATACTACCACAGCAGCCTGGAGCTTGCCGGCATTACTAACCAGAGAAACTGAACAAGTGTTACTTTGGCATCATCACAAAACAAAAACTTAAGAATTTGAAGTCTCCTAAGTCAGAGACCATGAGCAATGTGCAATGCAGAACCACACTGAAGCACAAAGTGAACAGTGCAGGATGGGTCACATCCCGCCTCCTCCTCTCTTCCCCACCTAGATTCTCCTGTGTGGAAGTCTGCATACAGATGACATGGAAGCCCACACCTACCTTAACTCCATCACTGGTGCGAACAACATGCTGAGGAGCGCTGGGAGGCCTGGGATGTGCGGCATCAGGGAGGTCTCTCTCAGGAGCATGGTGGACCCTGCCACACAGTAGAAAAGCAGCATAACACACAGCTTAGGGTCACTCCTCCAAATCCAGCTGGCTTCTGCTGAGTCTGACCACCGGGGTGCTGCCCTTGGCTCCTGTGCATTCTACAGACAGACTCATGACCGTGCTTAGGTATTTATTCATGAAGAGAACCCACTGAGCTCCTGTTTTCTTCAGTTTCTTGTTAGATCTTACCAGGATTTCCTAAAGCCAAGAACTTTGTAGACAGGTATGAAGAAACAATAATCACTGAATTCCCACATCCTTGTATAAAACCAAAAGTAGTTATACTTTGTTTCCTAAATTTGCATTAGCCACTGCACTCAGGAAATAGCTTAATGAGAGCTGGAGAGATGGCTCTGCTGTGGGGAGTGCTTACTGCTCTGGCAATAACCCAGGTTAATTTCCCAGCACCTACAGGATGGCTCATAATCATCTATACTCCAGTTCTAGGTGATCTGATGCCTCTTCTGACTTCCATGGGCTCCTGTGCACATGTGATGCTCACACACACACACACACACACACACAG
>NW_022196912.1:125829089-125870910 GCF_008632895.1 Mastomys coucha | reverse complement strand
ACACACACACACACACAACACACGGCTGAATGAGTGAATACGCATGCATGAATTCACCAATTTCAAGTCAAGGCAAATGAGAGACAACAGGTAACAGAAACCATCTCATTACCGGTCTCGTTAACTGACAGTGAAGCTGCAACCAGCATCCTCTGGTGCAGGTCGGCAGGGCTGTCACTGATGACGACAGAATTGATGCTCTCCTTCTCAATCCATACACATCTGGGAAGAAGCAGCAGGGCACAAGCTGTTGCCCCACTGGCCAGGTGATGGAGCATGCCAGCCCACAGTGAACCTCAGAAGATGGTGGCACAGGCAAACCTATGATCCCTGGGCTCCTCTTTGAGTCAGTTTAGGCTCTTCCTGTCCCTACCCTTAGGCACTATCTACATCAGCTCTCAAACCTGCTTTTCTACCCTTGCTCTATCAAGGCCTGTAGCCTTTGAAGCCTCTGATTGCCTTCCAGCGGACTGGTCTCCATGTGGCCCAGCCAACCAGCCTCATCACCCACTGCCTCTGAGCAGAGATGGCTGTGGCTCTACAAGCCACCTGCAAGCTTCTTGCCTGCCACCATTGCCTCTAACTTTGTCCCATTTCTGAGGATGCTCATGAAGCTGCTGGTGCCTACATCTCTTCTCTGCTTCAGGTTACACTGGGAACAAATCTCACAGGCCTGCTCTTACCAAGAATTCAGCATATTCTTCACAGGTGTCTGTGTACATGCAGGCCTCCTGAAGACCATTCAGAAGGTCTGCACAAGGTTTGAGTATCTGCATTGCTATCAGGACACTTATTCCTCATCCCCGGAAGAATTCAGAGAAGCTAGAGTTTGCCCAGAGTGGGCCTTACAAAATAAAAAAGGTTAAAGCTTTTCAACTATTCTGGATACTCTTGAAATGAGACTTATGAAACTTGCCTTATCAGTCATCAAATCTGCAGCCCCTTCTCCTTCCACCAAGTCTCCAATTGTACTTAGATTACTCAAACCTCTCACAAATACAATTCTCCAATCTAGTCCTATGCAGTGTCACTGGAACCTGTCAATCCTCACCCTCGATCCCCACTATACCACAGCAAATGCCCTGTGGCCTTTGGGACTTAGAAGCTCTGGAAAGCCTCAAGTGTGGCCCTCAAAGTATAGCCAGGACCCCAGATGCTTCCACACACCCCAAGCCCGCCAAGGGCACTGTCACTAATTTTCTGTCACCATTCAACTATGGTGTTAGTGAAAATGACAACTACATCTGTTTCCTAGATCATAACTGTCCCACAACACGGGTCCCTCAGCAGTCCAGGCACAGAGGGAAATCATTGCTTGCTGATTATAGTGATAGCTATAACCAGAACAGAGAAACGCAAAGCTGTGCGCTGTTTTCCCAGGGAGGAAGGACATCAGGGACGTGCGAAAACAGTCTTGCAGCTTATATACTAAGTCAGGTAAGTCTCTCATGAGGTCTACAGATAAAGGAACAAAATATTTCATAGGAAAATTAGTCATACCTGAACTTGGATATTCTGGTCAGACTATGACACTTCAGCTCATAAGGGTTAAAGGGCCCATGGAGAATAGCCTGTATACACAAAATATATGTTACCAATACACAATATGCCACTCAGTATAAATGGTGGCAGTCCCAAAGTCAGCTCAGGCTTTACAATCATATCAGAGTGTGGTGGCACATACCTATCCTCTCAGCACTCAGAAAACTCAAATGAAAGAAGAAAAAAGGAAAACAGGAATTTTGCGCTGAGGAACCAGGCAGAGGTAGAGTGCTTGTCTGGCCAGCAGATCCCCAGCACAACAGACTAGAAAGAGAAAGAGAGGAGGAGAGGGCACGAGAGGAAACCACAGGAAGAGAAACCTGACGTGGCAGGCGCAGCCGCAGCCCAGGGCAAACCCTACAGAGTGAGCAAGATCGAGGATGCGCCTTCTGCGGCTCACCTTGCAGTTTGGAGCACCCAGCCGATTGGAAGCAAAGCTCTCCAACAGAATCCGGATGAGGTGCTTCTCGTCGTCCTTCATGGGAGAGGATATAGAGCCGTCCGGCATGGGCTCCATTGACTTAGCAAAAAAACCCTTGAGAACTTCATAGCTTTGCTGATCAGAACAAGAAATATTTCTTGTGTCAAAGGCAAGAATTAAAGCAAAAGCATGAATCTCATATCAAAACATTTCATAGATATAATTCTATTCCTACTTGAATGCCATGAATATGCATGGACACTATTTTATCAAGTTCATTTAAAATTCAAACAAAAATAATGACTAACTACATTTTCCAATATAATAAGATTTTAGAGAAAGAATTGTTTTTTTTTTCTTTTCAGAAGAGATTTAATTAATATACATTAAAAGCAGGTGCTTTAGTATTTATAGTCGACAGAGATCATTTTAGAAAGCCACAACTGGTCAAAATGCAGAGACGTCATCAGCCCAGCTTGTACCCCCACCCCTTAGGCTCAGGGAAGATTGTGGACATGGGATAGAAAGAGCAAAAAACTCTGCTTTAAGGTTGTAACTCCTAGAAAGGAGGGGAAGCCACAAGTAGGAAACCTGGAGAACATAGCTGCCTAAAGCAGACCAAGTATTGGCCACACCATTGGTATACTAACTTGGGAAGAGGGACGTCATGGGGCCCCGCCTCTAGACAAAGACCTACAGGAATTAATAACTCCTGAGAGAGGTAAACACCCCACCTGGCTCTCCAACATGCAGTCATCAGTCCTGACAACATACACATTTCAGCAACATTAAATGTCGTATCTCAACACTCATGCATTCATACTCATATGTAACAGTAGAGAAAACAGGGGCCAGGAATGTGGGGAGTGTGGAGAGAGTGAAGGGAAGTATGAAGGAATTGCAAGGAGAAAAATGGTGAAATTGTATTTTATTTTTTGAATATTTGCAAATAAAAAAGCTTAAAAAGAAGTTAAAAGAAATTTTGAAATGCTTAATGTATATGACTTGCTTATTGAGTAGTTCCATTATGGAAATAATTTTTAGAATCTATTAAAAAAGATAAAGCTCAAATATAGAATATTTTCAAGTTAATTTTTTATTTTTATTTTTATTTTTTTTGAGACAGGGTTTCTCTGTGTAGCCCTGGCTGTCCTGGATCTCACTCTGTAGACCAGGCTGGCCTGGAATGCAGAAATTTACCTGCCTCTGCCTCCCAAGTGCTGGGATTAAAGTTAATTTTCATTAACTTTAATAATAAAGTTAATTATTTATTAACCACTGCCTGGCTCAAGTTAATTTTTATTTCTAAAACAAAAACAATTGAATAAGGCTGCCAAAATAGCAAGTGTCCACCACAACGTGGTCCCCAAAAATAAAAACAGCACCTCAGATGAGCATTCTCCAACCTGTAGGCTGTGACCCTTTTAGAGGTTGAATAACCTTTTCACAGGGGTTGTCTAAGGCCATCTGCACATCAGATATTTACATTATGGCCGTAACAGTAGCAAAATTAGCTATGAAGTAGCAATGAGAATAATTTTATGGTTGGGGTCACCACTGGTTTAGATGTTCAGAAGACCAACCAATGAACACCTCCATGCATCAACTATCCTGTGCCTCCACACACACACACCCCCACACACACACACTCCACTAACAGACAAGGTTCATACTTTTGACTCATAGGACTCCTCTGCAAGCTCAGCGTAGCCCTCCCTGATGAGAACGTCTCTGACATTGACGGCATCCTGGGCCCCTGAGTATCGGTACACGTCCACATGCAGGACACTGTGTACAATGGAGAACACCTTCACCAGGAGAGGACAGCCACTGACCAGGGCAGTGAACCGCCCATAGGCGCCCCCACTCCAGTGCTCTCCACAGATAAGAGACTTTGCTGATGGTCGCATTTTGCAAATCTTGAATTCCAAAGCCTGGGGCAGAAGGATAAGCACTTGAAACAGTCTCATAAATAGTCAAAACACTAATGATAACTTCTCCTGGAATGTGACTTTGTTAGTCAGCATTCCTAGAAAAGTCCAGAAAGCTAAATAAACATGGATTCACTTCTCTTATTTTTAAATTTCTGTATTTATTTGTTTGTTTTGGAGAGTCTCACTCAGGGGCTGGTTTGGAACTCACTGCAGACCAGGCTGTCCTGAGCTCAGGAGATCTATATTTCCCTCTGCCACCCAGTGCCAGGATGACGGCATGTGTCAGCACCATAGACTGCCTTCTTATGTCATTCTAAAGTGAACTTGAGTGTGCTCTTTGAGAAGGAGTGTGCAAGCCTAGGTCTCAAGCTACATCTAGTGCCAACAGAGGCAGAGCCAGCAGCATCAGAAAGGCTGATCTGAGTAAGGATGGCCTATAGGCTTATATATTTGTATGCCTCACCATCACGAAGTGGAACTGTTTTTGAAAGGCTTGAGAAGATTTCTAATCTTGTTAGAGGAGGTGGGGTTTCAAAAGCTCACACCAGACTTCTGCCTACAGATCAGGATGCAGTGCTCAGCTCCTTCTCCAGCACCTGCCTGCCACCATGCTCTCTGCCATGATAATGGACTAATCTGATACTGTAAGCCAGCCCCCAATTAAATGCCTTTCTTTAGAAGTGGCCTTGGTCCCTTCTCAGCACCACACCAGTGGCTAAGACAGCACCGCTGAATTAAAACCGTTTTCTCTTGCTCAAACCCAGATCCTCCATTCATTCTCATTTCCTCCAATACTAATGTGGCAGTGATAGCTATGGCGATGGAATTTTTAAGAGTAGATACCACATGTGACTAATGTGAGCTGTCCTTGTCTGTTATGGATTTCAGTTGCCATGGCAACCTCTAGCCAGTTTCCCTTTGAGTCCAACACTCGTTCCCGGCCTCTTCTCCGCCTTACCTGAAATGGAAGCTCCAGAAACTGACTGGGGATCTCCTTCAGGAGATCTAGGTCTACATGAGACCTATTCCCATAGTCTACAAAGAATACCTACAAGACAAAGGAAACAAATATGCTGACAGAGTCTCTACAAGGTTCTCTTTGCAGCACAGTGGGAATGCAGTGAGCTTCTCTACTTCTATAGCTATGTCCACATGCAGACAAAGAAAATTCCTTATATTCTCACTCTTTTTTTTTTCTTTTGACCAGGAAATGCTAATTCAAATCCACTGTTCGAATCCTTTTATTGATTATTTGGAAACTTCACAGACTGCACCCCAATCACATTTACTTCCTAGTCCTGCCAGGTTCACCCCCCACCATCACTGTGATCTTCCCCAAAACAAAAGAAAAAAAAATATATCATGTCCAATTTGTATGGCCCAGCTACTCACTGGAGCACAGTCAACCTCCCAGTCGTCAGCCCTTAAAAGACACTGAGTCCTTCCCATCCCTGACAGAAGCCATCAACTGTGAAGAGCTACACTTCAATGCTCAAGAGTTCTCTTCAATGGATTTCTTTTTTTTTTTTTTAAAGATTTATTTATTTGTTGTATGTAAGTACACTGTAGCTATCTTCAGACACTCCAGAAGAGGGCGTCAGATCTCGTTATGGATGTTTGTGAGCCACCATGTGGTTGCTGGGATTTGAATTCAGGACCTTCAGAAGAGCAGTCAGTGCTCTTACCCGCTGTTACTTTCTTTTGGGGGGTGAGGTGGGAAGAGGTTATCACAGATGCCGCCTATGTCTCTTCCATTCCCATTCTTAAAATAACCACTCTCTATGTCTTGGCTTCATTTATTTACTTGTTTGTTTGTTTGTTTATGGTTTTCTGGAGACAGAGTATCTCTATGTATGTAACCTTGGCTGTTCTAAAACACACCATGTAGATCAGGCTGGTCTTGAATTCACAGAGGCCTGCCACAGCCCCACCTACCCACCCCAAGTGCTGGGATTAAAGCATATTAATTTATATTTCATTCCTCGTTAAAGGCAGATTTTCTACTTTTTATATGTATGTGTGCCACATGTATATACAGCCCATGAAGGCCAGAAGAGGGTGTCAGATCCCCAGGTCTGGTCTGGAGTTACAAATAGCTGTTAGCCTCCATGTGGGTGCTGGGAATTGAACCTGGGTCCTCTGGAAAAGCAGCCAGTGCTCTTAACCACTAAGCCGTTTCTCCAGTCCTAAAATTTTTGGTAAAATTCTAGGTTTATTTCCTTTCCTGTTAACAGAAAAACATACCTCAGCAGAATTTCCAGAAACATAAAGGATTTGAGCTCTAAAGTAGCTTTCCTTGTTGTAATCAGTAAACGGTGCCAGGCAGACCAAGTCCGGATGGGGGTGGACAGGCAGAGGGACCAGCTCAAGGCGGTTGATCTCAGCAGTCAGTTGTTTCAGCAGCTCTGCGTTCCTTTCATCAATCCTGTACCCCCAGAAGTGCCCTACTTCTACCACCTGCAAGGGAAGAGTGTGGGCACATCTATACACCACTGATGGGCCAGCCACAAGGCCCATCAACAGACTTATTTCTGTGTCAGTGTCCTCCACAGGTCCCTAACAGCCTCTGTGAAGCAAATGAGGAGCTTCTTGTCAGCAAAAGTGCATGAATCATGTGCTGCCCTGAGGAGACTCCATGGCCCAGGTCCTGAAGGATTTGAGAGGTCTGGATTTAGTCCAGATAAATCAATACTATGGGGCCTCCTGTGCCCTCAGAGCTGCTGAGTCCAGGTGCAGGGCCAAGTACATAGTCCATGAATAAGAACAGCATATGAGGTCTGGCAGAGAAAAGCAAAAATTTTGTAAAACCACTGAGCAGCTTCCCCATGGCTGCTGCAGACTACAGGAACCACAGCCAGACCACAGGAGCCACAGCCAGATCACAGCAGCCACAGCCAGACCATAGGAGCCACAGCCAGACCACAGTAGCCACAGCCAGACCACAGCAGCCACAGCCAGACCACAAGAGCCACAGCCAGATCACAGGAGCCACAGCCAGACCACAGGAGCCACAGCCAGACCACAGGAGCCACAGCCAGACCACAGGAGCCACAGTCAGACCATAGGGGCCACAGCCAGACCACAGCAGCCACAGCCAGACCACAGCAGCCACAGACAACCTACAGGAGACACAGCCAGCCTACAGGAGACACAGCTAGCCTACAGGAGACACAGCCAGACCACAGGAGACACAGCCAGTCTACAGCAGCCACAGCCAGACCACAGCAGCCACAGCCAGCCTACAGGAGCCACAGGCAGACCACAGGAGCCACAGGCAGACCACAGGAACCACAGCCAGACCACAGAAGCCACAGCCAGACCACAGCAACCACAGCCAGACCACAGCAACCACAGCCAGACCACAGCTACCATAGCCAGCAGCGTTCCCATTTACTAGGATTCCAGATTTCTACATGAAATTCCCCAGTGAAGTGTAGCTGTAGATTTAGTAGAAAATAAACACACTTGCTTATATATTTCTTGTGCTGGGGTTTAAACCCAGGCCCTCGTTCATGCAAGACAGGAGCTCCATTACTGAGTTTCATCCCTGAGTCTATACAGGTTATTGTAAAGAAAAAAAAAAGCAAATAATATTTCAACACTAGTTTTGTTGTTGTAAACAATTGTGTAGCAAATGTCATGGCAACTAACTTTTTAAGTTTTATCTTGTCTAATGTTGAGTTTTCTTTTTTCTTTTGAGATAACTCTCAGGATGTAGTCCTGGCTTGCCTAGAACTCTCTATAAAGACAAGGCTAGCCTCAAATGCACAGTGACCTGCCTCTGCCCCCACAGCATGTTAATTTTGGTTCAAGAATGAATGCTTTCCTGTTGTCTACATTCTACCTTGGTGAACACAGCCATTCCTGGCCAGCCACACCACTCCACCTGATGAGGAACCGGCTCAAAGTGCACATGATGAGCCTGTGGCATGACCAGAATCTTCAGGCGTAGAGGTGGGAAAGGCTCTAGGGAGCAAGTGGGCCACTCTCACCTCAGTAACATCCACTGTCAGGAGGAGGTCTGCCACTGTGCGGGGTCTGTCCAAGGTGCTGAACGACACCTGCATGGGATCCACCGTCTGCTTCTGGAAGTCCACGTTCACCCTGAGCATGCGAGTTTGAAAGGAAGAATTAAGTGGGTTTGTTTCTGCATGTGAATCACCACCTGATCTACTTCAACACTTCTGGCACTAGAGTTTGGTTCTTAGTCGTTCCCCAAAGGCCTACAGGGCCACTGTCTGGGTCTTTGGGAGGAGGAGCCCAGGCCCCAGTTAACAACAGAACCCATCAACCACGGATGGAAACTTCTGAGGCCCTGAGCCAAATTAGCTTTTCCTCTTGCAAGCTGATCATCTCGGGTACTTGTTACAGAAACAGAAAAACGACCTAACTAGAAAGGTTAAGTTTGATCTCACTGCAAAAAAGGATGTTTCATGACTTCCTTGGCTACCCTGGAAGCCCTGTACCCCTAATAACTATCCCCGTCCCCAGGAATACACCTCAAAAAACAGAACATCTGCTTTCAAGAACATGCACTCTAAATGTGGGCCTGCAGTCCTTTCTACCTTTTTTTTTATTTCAGAAAACTAACTAGAAAACAAAGAATTCCACTGGCAGAGTGCCCAGGCTGTGGTCCTCAGCAGTACAAAGCTGGGTGGTGCACGCTGTGATCCCAGAACTTAGAAGAAGGAAGAGGGGGCTGGAGGTACGGCTGAGTGGTTAGGAACAATACTGACTGCTCCTCCAAAGGAGCACTTCACCTCCCCACCACGCACATCATACAGCTTACCACTGCCTGAAACTCCAGCTCCAGGAGGAACCAAGGCCTCTAGGCTCCACAGGCACCCACACACATGTCCACACACCCACACAGACACATAAATATGCATAATTAAAAAAATAGGTGGCTGAGCAGTGGTCGTGAATGTCTTTATTCCCAGCATTTGGGAGGCAGAGGTAGGTAGATCTTTGAGTTCCAGGTCAAGCTAGCCTGGTCTACAGATCGAGTTCTAGGAGATCCAGGGCGACACAGAGAAACATACACACATTTTTAAGGTAAAAGGAAGGCGAACAGAATTGTTCAAGGTCATCCTCAGCTACAGGAGTGTGAGGTCAGCCCAGGTTACAGAAGAACATGGCTCAGCGGTTTAGAGCACTGGCTGCTCTTCCACTGGTCCTGAGTTTAATCCCAGCAACCACATGGTAGCTCACAACCATCAGTAATGGGATCTGATGCCCTCTTCTGACAGGGAGGTGTACATGCGGATAGAGCGCTCATATACATTAATTGCTTTTAAAAACCCATTTAAAAAGAAAAAGAGTCTACACTCAGCTCAATATAATGCTAACATAAAATACATGATTATCAAACAGGCTCTGGAAATATCATTCACCTCTTAGAGCAGAAAGACAGTAAATGCCTGAGGATGTGAAATAAAGAATTAATGAACATAAGACTTCCTCTTGTTACTTTTACCCTAAAATAAGGGAAAGCATTCGAGGAGAGACCCAGCTCCTCCTTGTTTGGATCAGTAGGCTTGCAGTCCCAAGAGAACCAGGCACAGATGTCAACAGGCAGACTTGGACACAGACAGAGATGTCAACAGGCAGACTTGGACACAGACAGAGATGTCAACAGGCAGACTCGACACAGACAGAGATGTCAACAGGCAGACTTAGACACAGAACAAATGTCACAGGCAGACTTGGACACAGACACAGATGTCAACAGGCAGACTTGGACATAGACACAGATGTCACAAGCAGACTTGGACAAAGAACAAATGTCACAGGCAGACTTGGACACAGAACAAATGTCACAGGCAGACTTGGACACAGACACAAATGTCACAGGCAGACTTGGACACAGACACAGGGATCTTTGACAGCCACGCCCATCCTTCTCCTGAACGGTCAGAACAAAGCTTGGACAGCAGAGACAGCTTTGCTATAAAGTGCCTGGCAAAGGCATGAGGACCTGAGTCCTCATGGGTCCCTAAAACTCATAGGACAAGTCAGAGGTGACACCTACTGCCTAAGTAGATGCAGGACGATCCGAGGCACACTGGCCAGCAGTCCCAACCAAAACATGAGTTCCAGGTTCACTGAGTTACAACATTACAAAGACGACTTATCAGTGCTGGCCTCCACAGTCACACATCTAACTAACAAGTACAGGAGCCACAGACAGCAAACAACCAACCAAAGAACCCACACCACCACATACTGGGTGGATCTGGAGTGCCTGTGTCTCCCTTACCAACTGCTTAGAGTAACAAGATCCTCTCTGGAATCACAAAGATTACACAGAATAAGAGATAAAGTAGACTTTGAAGAAAAAACAGTAAATACAGCCAGGCATGGATCTCTGTGAGTTCTAGGCCAGCCAAGGCTACATAGGGAAGCCCTAACTCAGACAAACATTTAAGAAGGAGACTCCTGCCTATACAGCACTGAAAGAGAGGAATCTGTTACAATCACTGGCCAGGATTTAACTTGTGTCCAAGAAAAGATCTGCATACCAGTGGCCACCCAGGCTGTGTGGCTGGAGAGGATGACTGCTCGGCAGCTGGCACTGCTACCAACCAGGGCCCCAAATGCACCCACGAGAGCCAAAAAAAGAATTCTCAAAAATGAAATTCACAAACCTCAGAAGGAAGAAAGGAAAGAAGCACAGGGCTAATTCTACAATCTAAACTGAAAATCTAAATTATTTCCCTCAGTCCTTTGAGGGCTCCCAGCAGGCACCACATCTGCTAAAAGACACAACTACTGAGGTGAATGGGTGACAGCCCCAGGACCCCCACGGAGAGATGATGCCAGGACTCTAGGACAACACCACCTGCTGACACAGCCAGGCCGGCACCAGCCACGGCTCACCCAAGAGTTTTGTGGGAACACATTTGGGAACAGGGGCACATGTGGAATCTTCTGGAAATACCTTGTGTTCCTGAGCTTTGACACCGACCCGCCTTGCACCTTCCCCTCGATCTCCTCTGCAGCATGGACACTGAGCTCAAGGGACACTTTTAACTGGGACATCTTGACTGCCAAGTTCACAGCAGGGAGGGTCTTAAATCTTTCTGTTGGATTCCGTGAAAACTCCACAAAGGCTCTGTTCATAAAATATGAATTAAAGCATGAAATAATAACATTTAAGTAATAAACCATTAATTTCTCTGAAGGTTAGGAAAAAATTCTCACTGCATACTTCTTAAAGTGCTAGTAACTCTTCATTCTAATTAATTAGTAGAAATATTAGTTGGTTTAAGACAGATGATCTGCTGAGGGAAGTAAGTTACAATTACAATCAGGGACAGCAGGCTTCACCCTTGCACAGCACAGTGCAGAAGTGACACTTCACAGGGAAGTTTCAGCCAAGGAGCCCGAGTTTTCCCAATCCAGAGCAGCTTTCCTGTCTCTAAACTATTAGAGGCCGAAACTGTGACACAGGACACTATTAAACTCACAGCACAGCAGCTTCGTCAAGGCCCTTGAAGACAACGCCTCAGCCAGTTAGCAAGTCGCGCTAACAGCATCCCGTTCCTGCACACTGCCCAGGGGCCACCTGTGCCCGCATGCCTCTGCCTCACACAGCAGGGGCCACCTGTGCCCGCATGCCTCTGCCTCACACAGCAGGGGCCACCTGTGCCTGCATGCCTCTGTCTCACACAGCAGGGACCGCCTGTGCCCGCATCACACAGCAGGGGCCACCTGTGCCTGCATGCCTCTGCCTCACACAGCAGGGGCCACCTGTGCCCGCATGCCTCTGCCTCACACAGCAGGGGCCACCTGTGCCCGCATGCCCCTGCCTCACACAGCTTCTATAGAGGGGACTGGGACTGTGTGAGGAGGAGCACAGTCATTATTCTTTGATTGTTGTTTTATATCTCTAATTGGTCCTGGAAGAACCAAAAAGAAAGTAGTTGCTTTCTTCTGAAATACTAATGTGACATTTCCATTGTGAGTAAAAAGCCAAAATGATAAGGAATACACATACAAGGTCCTGGGTTCAATCCTCAGCTCTGAGGAAATTTCTCTTTCTAATCAATTTAAAAACTAATCTTGTGTACATAAGCACTTCCTTTCAGGAACAAAAGCACTTGGTGACTCTTTTAACTAACCATTCGTTACTGACCAGCTAATAAAGTAGGACCAAATTAACAGACTTTCTATATCTGTGTCTTCTAAAGTCACCTGTGCTAAGTGCCTGTGTATTCAAGAAGTACACAGACAAAGGCTGACCTTTGCAGGCTCCCCCACAGCCACAAAGAACCAGCTCAATGACTTGCCATGGAAATCTGGGAGTGGGCACTAAAGAGAAGCCCTCTGCAAAGAGCCAGAAGAAGCTCGGCGAGCACAGGCCACCAGCACCGTTCCTTTAGGCTGGAGAGGACAACTCCCACTGACAATGAGATGCACCAGAGCGCCGCCCGAGCGCCAGCCAGGGGCCTCCATGCAGACATTCACACACAGGCAGCCCTGGGAGAGGGCCCCATGAACATGGAAGCTGGGGCACTCCCTCATAACGGCAGTTGATGAAAAGGTGACTACTTACTTTGCACCATCAAATACAATGGATTTGACTTGACCACACTGTCTAAAGAGAGACTGCAGTTGCTTGTAGTAAAGAAATCCATAGGGAGGGATGTGTTTCAGCTGGAAAGAAACACAAGTCACGTCAGTGCCATCAGAAAGGATGAGACTGCCTGAACATCCAGGAGCAGAAGCAGCTGCTTGCTGCCCTCCCTCATTTGAAAGCTCAGCCCATATGAATACATGGCAGACTTGGCCTATCCTACCAACCACATGACTTTACGTTATAAATGTTTTAACAAAAATGCATGAAATGAAGGCTAGTTTCCCCTTGTTGAAATAGTTCAACAGTTGATTGCAGGTTTTTTTGCTTTCATTTTGTTACTTTAAAATAATCGTGTATGATTATTTTAATCAGGAACTGCATGCAGCTTCCTGAGATATCACCCTTCTGATAAAAACTGACATCACAAGCTGGTTGGCATGACAGCAAAGCCTTCACTTTAAAGGATTGATGTGAAGCTCAGAGAAAGTAGACTGTAAGAAAATGGCTGGCTCCTCCCAGATATTCTAAAGGCAAACCAGCTCTGATTTAGTTTGTACGCCATATGGTCAGTCATGTGCCAAGTGACCAGGCTGACTGGGCTGACAAGGTGTCCCAGCAGGCTCCTGTGGGGGCTGACCACTGCACACCGCTGAAGGACGGACAGCAGGAAGAGTGCATAAGAAGCTAGTCAAAGAGCTTTCTCCAAAGAGAGGTAACAAAGCCCACAGTCCTTGGAGAGTTAGCAGCTCACTGCAAGCAGCCTTTCAGTGGAAATGCATGCCCGTCCCCGGCACTCACTGCACCCCTGTACCCATCTCGCCTGCTGAGCTCTTCAAAGACCTGACTGGAAATGTTCCAGAGTCTGTGGCTCTGTCCTGGTCAGTCTTCAGACTCTCCACAGCCGCAAAGGAGTGTAACAATACTCCGAACTAAAGCGAGCAGTAACTGAGCACTTACTTCATGCCAGGAACTAACTTTACCAAGTGCTTTTCATTACCCTAAATCAACCAAGGAGTCTAATGAAAGCCCGATGCTCAAGTATGTGATGCCAGTTGTCACATGTTTCTGCTGGGGTATGAACAAATGGCTCCTGTAAGTCCAGCAGTCAGTGCCCACAGCTCATGGTCAGCTCCCTCCCCACCCCCACCGCCTAGTTCACGTGGCTTACATGCTCTCCCTAGGTCATACCCTCTAGTGCAGACTTTGAAGGCTTCAGATCTGTACTTCTATCCTGTAAGTCCTTCTGTTGGGTGCCAGGGCAGGGGGATCGCTGCTGCTTACAATAGTAAGCTGCCAACCAGTAACATTTTATTTTGTGTGCCATTAAATTGTCAATTAACAACTTATTCTCCAGGGCCTTAAATCCTTGGAAGTGACAATGTTCAAGGCACCAATCACCTTGAATATACAAACTCTCTGTAAAATGAGGTCTATATAGATGAAGGTGCTGTAAGAAAGCAGCAGTCTCTGAAGGTTAAGTAGCAGTGCGCACTGGGAGACCTCCACACAGCGTTTATATGAGCACAAAGAGCCCTCAGTGTCAGCTGCACTAGAGGCAGTCCTTTTGGACACCACATTCACACTCTTCTCTTGGGACAGCTTCCTATGTGTCACCTACCACAACTGTTGTCTTGGGGTCTTTGCCGGCCAGTTCCCTCACTGCCATCTCCTCGTCTGGCTGCCCAAAAGTAAAGTAGTTTGGATAGAAAGCACCCGCCAGCACAACCTGGAAAAGAAGTGCAAGCTCAAGTCTCTTCTCTCGTGCTCTCATGTCATCCCAGAGTGCCGCACAAACATGCACCATGCCTCCCTCTCACATCCTGTGATTTATCCATGACAGCCATATTCCCGAATCTCTTCTTCAGAATAGCTACACTGCTTCTGAGAACGGAGCCAGTATGGACAACGGTGCACTAAGCTGTTCTCACCTTCACCCAACCTCAGCCCGACAGGCCAGGCGTTCTCCAGGCATAGAGACATCCAGATGGACAGAAAGCTGGCAGCTAGTGTTCACATCTGAAAGGCACTCTACCAAACCCTTTCTTAGGAATCTGCCTCAGAAAGCACGTCCACAGAAGGCTCCCCTGGCCACATGCCGACTTCCCACCCACGTGGGAAGAACTAGTATCCACCAGGCCTGGTTTGCAGGTGCCCCCTGAAGTCCTGGTCTGCATGCATGTGCTGGCTTCAATGAGAATGGCCTCCATATATTTGAATATTTGGTCCCAGTTGGTAGAACTGTTTGGGAAGAATTTGGAGGTGTGGACTCATTGGAGGAGTGTTTCACTATGAGTAGGCTTTAGGTTTTAAAAGGCCCACACCATTCACTCTCTCTGCCTCATGCTTGTGAATCAGATGTAAGCTCTGAGCTACTGCTCAAGCACCAGGCCTACAGGCCTTCCTGCTTCCATGCTCTTAACCATGATGGTCATGGACTCAACATCTGAACCGTAAGCCCTCAACCAACTCTTCCTTCTCAAAGCTGCCTTAGTCTTGGTGTTTCTGATAGTAACTAAGACACTGCAATGGCAACCCTACTCTGCAGGTCTGTAACAGAAGCACCGTTCATGTGCAAGACACACCTCTGTAAAGTTCTTGAAAGGTTTCACCCCACAGCTAGTCACCTGCAGTTAAAGGGGCTCTGCACACGCAGTGACAGTAGGGCACATGGAGTCTCTGGACTTTACAGCAAAAGGCCCTAACACTGGCCATGGTGACAATACAAGCTCACTGAGAAAAAGCAGGGTGAGATCCTAACACCACCAGGAGGAGTGTAAACAAGGAAGGGATTCTGATTTCAAACACGTGGAACCACTATGGTGTCCAGATTTCAGCTGGTACCAACAGCAGACAGAACAAATGCACTATCAACCACAAGCTGAAGCAGAACTCGATGGCGATGGGTGTGATGGCACACACCTTCAAACCCTAGCACTCAGAAGGCAGAGGCAGGAAGATCTCTGTTAATTCAAGGCTAACCTGGTCTACATGGTGAGTTCCTGGCCATCCAAGGTTACATAGTAAGACTATCTCAGAAAGAAAGCAAGGAAGGAAGGAAAGGAAGGAAGGAAGGAAGGAAGGAAGGAAGGAAGGAAGGAAGGAAGGTGAATAAACAGATTGCTAAGGGAAGCCCCAGCACACCTGCAGGACGAAGCGCTGCTTATATGGATATTCTTGATCCAAGGCAGGATGGCGAGGGTCCACAAACATGTTGAACTGTGAGATTCTATTCTTCAGTTCTTCATATAACTCAGCCACCTGAAGGGCACATGGAAAGCTGACGCTCAGACACGACTCCAAGCAGTAACACCAAATGCATACAAAAGGGAAGGTTAGATGAGCACCCCACTGGGTTAAACATCACAGCGACCAGGAGCCACCTTACTCAACACTAATGAGGAATGACAGAGACAAGAGTAACAGTGGAGCAGCAGATGGCAGATCTAAGCCCCTGAGCCTTAGTTTATGTAGGTGATCCAAACTACAATTACTATCTCGTGTCTTTCAAACTTCCTATGTCTTCTTCACCTTCCACTATGAACACGTTCTGGTTTTGTGTTTAGAAGCATGGTATGTTAGCATTCTGTCTAAACTCTGCCCCCACAGTTACCTGGCAGCAGCCAGGTATGCTCCTCCCCATGGTTACCTGGCAATGGCCAGGTAGGCCTGGCCCTATAAAAGGGGCTGCTTGCCCCCTCCTCTCTCTCTTACTCCTGCTTCTCTCCCTTGCCTCTTGCCCCTTTGCTCCCCCTCTCTCCCCATTCCCTTCCCCTTCTCTCCCCATGGTCATGGCCATCCCCTACTTCTCTACTCTCCCCTTCTCTCTGCCGTTCTCTGCCTCTGCTACCCTCTTAACTCCCCTCCCCATGCCCTAAATAAACTCTATTCTATACTATACTGTTGTGTGTCTGATCCCTCAGGGGGAGGGGATGCCTCAACATGAGCCCACTGAGGCACCCCCTTGCCCCACATCTCGCCAGAACATATTCTCATAGTTCTTTCTCTTTTTATGATCACAGCAGTATGTGAAAACACAGTGACACATACCTATAATCCCAATTTAGGAAGATGAGGCAGGGGATCTCAAAGTGGAGTCCACCACCCTTGACCACTCGATTCAAGGACAGCATGGTTCATACTGTAAAACCTTGTCTCGATTTTTTTCAAAGAAAGAGAAACAAGGTATGTTACAGAGATCCCCTAAATGAAAACAATAAGTGCCAACTTAAGATAAAATCTTTCAATCCATGCATAGTGGTGTGCGCATCAGGGAGGCAAAGGCGGGGTGATGAGGAGCTCAAGGCTAGCCTCGCCAGGAAGTTAACACCAGCCAGAGTTACATGAGGGCTTCTCTCAATGTTTTCATACAAGGTGTCTATTTTTTAAAATATATATGATGGGGCTGGAGAGATGTCTCTGTGGCTAAGAACATTGTCTTGAATGCCACTTCTGGGGATCTGGCACTCTCACACATGCATACATGCAGGCAAACCACTAAAGAGCAACACATACATAAGTATACATATATATGAAAATAAACAACTTTAAGTCATCACAAAAGTATCTTAATAAAAATTTAAAAGCAAAAAATATAAAATAGCAGAGGGGTAAATACTATGATAATTTGAAAGGGGTATAACTCAATAAGACATATTAACATTCAAGTGTATACTTAGTATGTTCAAACCCTAAGCTAAATCATTAGTGTGTGAGTGTGCATGCTTACACACACATGGAAACCTTACTGATGGATAATGAAAATGTGTTACATTTACACAGTGGAATATTATCCAATAGAATATTGCTCAGCTGCTAAGAAAAGTGCAATTTTCAGGTGAATAGACAGAGCTAGCCACTATACCATCCAGAATGAGGTAACCTATACCCAGAAAGACAGATACTGATGGTTCCTCTTAAATGTGGACATCAGCTCTTAAGCTTTAGATATGGGAGTTTCATCTAGAATATCCAGAGGTTAGGTAGCTTGTAAAGACTAGGAGAAAGAATGGGATCTTCCAAGGAAGGGGAATTAGACCACAGTGCTATAAATGGATACGGGCAAACTAGAATAGGAGAATATCAGAGGAGAGAGAGGATAAAGGAGGCATAACTAACACAAAAGACCCTTTGAAAAGCTGTGTGGAAATCTCCATTCTAGAAGCTTCTCCTACATAAGAGAAATTTAAATTGAGTTGCCATATAACGAGAGACAATACTCTGACCAAACAGCATATGCTAACAATTAAAATCCCCAATATCAGAAATGGGTCACATTTTGTTGAGCGGTTGGGCAAAGTGGTCCCACAGACCATCTCCCCCTGAAACACCACAGGCTACTGTTAAGGCTACTGGTTACCCTTCTAACCTGATGGTAAGGTCCTGCTACTCATGACAGGCTTATGGAGTGTCTTCATGGACAGACAGGATGGTGATCCACTACACGCTTCACGCTCACTGACTAGTGCCCACAGTGCTGAAAGGGCAGAACAGTGGTCCTTGCTCACTCGGTGGCACAGAGTTATGGGAGCAAACATCTCCTTTATGAGAGGCTTTATGGCCTCCTCTGTGACATGGGACCCACACCTGACATGCTAATGAGCTTAAGAACCTGAGACCAGACGGGCCCAGGGGAAAACCTACCACTATTGTTCTGCTAAATGATGGCAGCAATAAAGTGACTCCTGAGGACACAGTGCCATCTATCCACAGTGCCATCTATCCACAGTGCCATCTATCCACAGCGCCATCTATCCACAGCGCCATCTATCCACAGTGCCATATATCCACAGTGCCATATATCCACAGTGCCATATATACACAGTGCCATATATACACAGTGCCATATATACACAGTGCCATATATCCATAGTGCTATATATACACAGTGCCATATATACACTGTGCCATATATCCACAGTGCCATATATACACTGTGCCATATATCCATAGTGCTATATATACACAGTGCCATATATCCACAGTGCCATATATACACAGTGCCATATATCCACAGTGCCATATATACACTGTGCCATATATCCATAGTGCCATATATACACAGTGCCATATATCCATAGTGCCATATATCCACAGTGCCATATATCCACAGTGCCATATAACCACAGTGCCATATATCCACACTGCCATACATCCACAGTGCCATATATACACAGTGCCATATATCCACAGTGCCATATATACACTGTGCCATATATCCATAGTGCCATATATCCACAGTGCCATATATCCACAGTGCCATATATACACAGTGCCATATATCCACAGTGCCATATATCCACAGTACCATATATCCACAGTGCCATATATCCACAGTGCCATATATCCACAGTGCCATATATCCACAGTACCATATATCCACAGTGCCATATATCCACAGTGCTATATATACACAGTGCCATATATACACAGTGCCATATATACACAGTGCCATATATCCACAGTACCATATATCCACAGTGCCATATATCCACAGTGCCATATATCCACAGTGCCATATATACACAGTGCTATATATCCACAGTCCTATATATTCACAGTGCCATATATCCACAGCACTGCTGAGCTCTCTTCAGAGAAGCTTCTCCTTGCAGTAGATGGGAATTAACACAGAGCCACAAATGGACCATGTGCACACAGTCCCAAGTGGGCTGTCTTTATCAGGCCACTCCTTCTGTGAGACCTGTTTGGAAGACGAGGATGAAAGACTGTAAGAGCCAAGTGTGGTGGATGACTACAGAAACAGTGTCTCCCAGACAACACAAACTGAGGCACATATGAAGTCACTGTGACAGCACACATATGACCTGCTCAAAATTCCAGCATAGTGAAGGAAAAGTGGACAAAGTCCCACACCTAACCAAGGAACTATTTGCAACTGAGACCTGCTAGGAGAGGGGAAATCTCTTTTCTCCAAAGGATTGACGCTGACACTGGGTGTGTCAGTCACACTCCAGGACAGGCCTCAAGACATCCGAGTAGCTCATAACACAAAACAGACTCCAAAGCTGGGCATGGAGGTACACACTTTTAGTCATAGCACTTAGGAGGCAGGGGCAGGCAGCTTCTGTGAGTTCAAGGCCAGCATGGTCTACAAAGCAAGTTCTTGGCTGGCCAGGGTTATACAGAAAGACCCTGTCTCAAAACAAACAAACAAACAAACATGGACTCCATGCCTCTACAGGGTCAAAACAAACAGGATTTATATCTGTCATCTGTCTATCTGTTCGTTCGGCTGTCTGTCTGTCTATCTCAGATTTATTAGAATGTGGTGCAGATGGTTGCCTATAAAGAACAACCAGTCATTATTTATCCACAAAGCTGGATATCTCAGATGATGTTCAGTATGTGCCAGAATGCCAAAGAAGTAGTCTCCAATGCCAGTAAAGGACTAAATTTGCTAGAAAGAGCAAGAGCCATCAGGTAACGAGAGAGCGGCTTCCTTCTGTTGTGTCTTTTATCTAGGCTGCCGGCAGCTGGTGTGGCCTAGACTAAAGGTAGGTCTTTCCATCTCAAAAAATATGGATTAAAGGTTTATCTTCTTACCTCAAAGATGCAGATTAGAAGTGGGTCTTCTCACTTCGAATGATTTACTTAACAACAACAACAAAAAATGTCCTCACAGGCGTCCTCAGCTATTTGGGTTTTAATTCATTCCAGATGTAGTCAAGCTGACAACCAAGAATGGCTATCACACAGCTCAAGTCAGAGGCTGGCACTAAGTTAGACTAGACTATAGCTGTAGAGAACCCAGACTAACACAAGCTGCACATGTGCATACACTCCACACACACAACCCTCAGGCAAGTCTCACTGTACACCTTCTGCAAAATACCTGGAGAAAACACGAGAAACCAGAACTCAGGAACTGCAACACCTCAGCAGGAGTGAGTCAGGAGCACGTAGCCCATAATGGGCTTACTGGTGTTAATCAGTTAATAATGAAAAAACCATATGCTTATCTTGAAAAAATACTACAAAGATAGCTGCCAAGATTACACTTGTTCATCATAAAATGACATCCAGGAAGAGATTGATGGAGTTAAGCAGTTACCGCAGTGCAGGCCATTGACCCCTCAAGGCGGGCATAGGCAGAGATTTGCTCCCTGCACTCTGTGTACTCCTGCTACTTAATAACCTTTGTTGTTGTTATTGTTGTTGTTTTGAGACAGGGTTTCTCTGTGTAGCCCTAGTTGTCCTGGAACTCAATCTGTAGACCAGGCTGGCCTTGACCCAGAGATCCATTTGCCTCTGCCTCCCAACAGCTGGGATTAAAGGCATGTGCCACCACCCATTGGTGTCCTTAATAATCATTTTATTTTAAAGATTTATTTATTTTATTTATATGAGTACACTGTAGCTGTCTCCAGACACACACCAGAAGAGGGCATCAGACCCCATTACAGATGGTTGTGAGCCATCCTGTGGTTGCTGGGAATTGAACTCAGGGCCTCTGGAAGAGCAGTTGGTGCTCTTATCTGCAGAGCCATCTCTCCAGCCCCTTAATTGCCATTTTTAAGTCAGTTTGTTTTCGTCAACGAAGTTAAAGAATTTATAGCTTACCTCTCTGATTCTCTTTATTTGAATGTAATTTAGCCGTCCCCAGTCAAGTTCATCCTTTAAACACATAAAAATACAATATCCAACATGAGGCCAGCAAGTCAGAGGTTAATCTGCTACTCTAACACATGTCTCGTCTAGAACCTCAACAAGGAGGACTCAGCTTGTGCAACACTCAACAGTGCATTTGAGTGACCACATACAGGACATCCTCTATAAGAGCTCCCACTTCACACTGAAGTGGGAAACACAAGATCCAAATGACACAGGGACAACTCTTCATATGAGTTTACCTGTCCCGAAAAATCAAAGGCAGAATGACCAGACTAGAGAAAGACTTGTCACATTGTAGTCCCAGGGAGGGTAATAAGTAGGGTGGAGTGCTTTTTACAAGGCAGCTCACACACTTGTTGGTAAAGACCCACAGAGGCACAGCACGGCTATACCACAGGCTATGCCACAGGCTATGCCACAGGCTATACCACAGGCTATACCACAGGCTATGCCACAGGCTACACCACAGGCATGCCTACCACGGTCTTTGGAGCCTAGCTACTTTAGAAGACAAAGCCTTATCTGAGCAAGAGAAGCAATGCAGGCTACTGGATTAGGTTCCTGTTAGACCCACTGTCTAAACTCAGAGACAGGAGCAAAGGCTACAGTGTCATTAATTCTGAGCCAACTTGTTTAGCCTAAAGCGTGAGGCAGAGCTGTGGACGAGAACACCGTGCTGCTAGCTGACAGCTTGTTTCCCACAAGCAGCAGGGCCAGGTCACTTAGACACCTGGTGCCCCTCCTAGAGGACAGCACGAGCAACTGCCCACACTGACTGCAGGTCTTATGCCATCCCAGTGCACAGGCACTGACCAGGCTGAGGCAAAATGAGTTGTAGGGACTGTGGGCATTAGCAGCCTTCAGTTGAGGCACCAAGGAGGAACTGTGACTAACCTTGGGATGTCGCAGCTCTCCTCGCTGTCGGCAAGCCTGCCAGGCCTGAAACAAATCACTCACTCACTAACTGAACGTAATTCCAATGTCAACACATGGCTAAACACAGAAAACTTATAGATTTAGTGCTTTTCATCAGCCTCAGGAAATGCCTCAGACATCCACCCACCGCCCCTCCAGCAGCTGTCACTCTGTGAGGCCCACCCCATAAGACAGCTCTAGCTACTCGTAGTCAGGACATGAGAACACACTGGTGCTTCAGGCCTCTGCCTCCAGAGGGGAGACACTCACCCTGAACGCCTCCACAAGTGCTAGGCAGTCACTCCTGCTGCTACCTGAGAAGTGCACCTTGTTCCTGCAAACAAATTGATAAAGTGTCACCTGGCACCACTAGGAAGGTGACCCCACAGGGACAATGTTAAATACCTATATCCATCCAGATGCTGCCGAAAAGGCATTGTGAAGAAATTCTTCAGAGAAAGAGCTGCCGCTAGAGACAGAAAACACAAGATGAAGCCTGCCAACACACATCAGCACACACTGCCCACAGCTGGCCCCACAGCTGGCCCCACAGCTGGCCCACACTTACCTATGATGAGACACTCATCCAGGCACCCAAACACATGTCCCAGCACAATGAGTTTACCCAGCTGCTGACTGACAGGGAGCTGTGCCAGTACTCGTCCCAGGAAGGTCAGTTCACCATCATGAGGGTTCTCGTCCTCTCTCTGCCCACTGACCGCCAGTGCTCCAACCTATGGAACAAGTTAGTGCCATTAGTGAGGGCCAGCATTGCCACACGCCACTATCCTTAAGGCAGACGGTGCAAGACAGGTGTGCATACCGACTTCTGGTGAGTAAGGTTCTGAGACAGCTAAGGTCACCTGGAGCATGGTGGCTCCAGCAAGCTCCTGACACTCACTCCTTCCATGGTTTTAGGAAGCATGTCATGTCCCTGGGAGACAATATGCAAGGACACTTCCACAGGCCCAGCCAGTCCCCAGCTTAACAAACATGGCACACACTGAGCCAACAGGCTCCAGCAGCAGCCACTCACTGAGCACACCTACACTGACAAAGCATGTCTGCGGTGGTGGGGGAGGCTGCGGGGGGGGGGATGTTAGGACACAGCTGCCCGCAGGGCCGTAAAGGCAAGCCACAAGAGCGGAGCCTGAGTCAAGACTCAGGCAGATGCCGAGGAGAGCAGATGGAAAGAGAGGCTCAGGCAACAGTGGGCAGGAGGTGAGGATGTGGTGAACAAAGCCAGAGAAAGAGCCAAGCAGCCTGAAGTGACTGAAGCAAACACTGGATGCTTCTCAGGATGGGGCCACAAGAATGGAGAGGCGGTGGGCTTTAGAAACACCAGTGGTGGGAGGGTCAGGCGAGCCGAAGGGCAGCCTGGGATTGGAGTCACATGCTGAGCTCTGTAACAGCTAAACCACTTTAAGAACTGTGAGAGTTAGGCTCCCCACAAAGTAAAGCCTTAGCTTTCCCCACAACTAAGTAATTGCACATGTCCCACCTCCTTCAACAGAAGAATGGTGCGCTCAATGTCACTCAGGCTGGGCGGAGACAGGGCAGTGGCCAGCAGAGCTCTAGGTTCACCCATGTCAAGCAACTTCACCTTCAATATTGTGCTTCCCAGTGGACAGCGCTGAAAAGAGCAGAATTTCAGTACAGAGATGATGCTAAGCCACTTAGCTGTTCATAGGACTCGTGCAAAGGAGGGGAGGAAAGAAAAGGAATAGAGATGGAGAAGAGCAGAGAGGCGCAGGGAAGAAAACAAGACAGAAGCACACTGGGCATGGCAGCACACCCACAATCCCAGCATGTGGGAGACAGAGGCAGGGGAGCACGGGTTCAAGAACAGTGGTGCTCCCAGATCCTGACTGAAAACAGACAGACAGTGGGGGAGGAGAGAGGAACCTGCACGGCAGAAGGCTGGGGTGGGAGTGGGGAAAGGCTTTTGAGTTTGAAAGCAGCATAGGCCATGGCAAGACCCTGTCTCCAAACAGAAGGGAGAGGACAAAGCCAAAAGACGTAAGGGAGATAGAGAGAGTAGAAGTTAGGAGAGACGAAGGGAAATCCACAGTTACTCATTACAAAGGGACAGAAGAGACTAATATGAAAAAGAAAACAGTATTAAAGGGCCAACAGACACAGGGCGACATTCCTCAGATAGAGAATTAAGAAGAGGAGGCCTGGAGGGTGGCTTGGTGGTTAACAGCACTGGCTGCTCTTGCAGGACCAGGATTTGTTTCCCAGCACTGATATGGTGAATAAGAACCATCTGAAAAGCTGGCTCCAGAGGGCCCAACACCACCTTCTGACCTCTGCAGGCACTTCATGACTGGAGACAAAGAAAACACTCATACACAACAGATAAAGACATTTTAAAAATTTTTTAAGAAATAATTACAAGCAGCGCTAGAACATCAAGAAGGTCTAACAGGTGAATGGCCTCATCACCTAATAGCTGGAGCCTGATAACAGTATCCATCCTGAAGGGTCAGAACCTTGGTAACAGTATCCATCCTGAAGGGTCAGAACCTTGGTAACAGTATCCATCATGAAAGGTCAGAACCTCCCATAAGGTCTCTAATTTCCATACCTGTATGGAGCATGCTCTCGCCATGCACACAGTCAGATAAATCCCTGGGGTTGGCTTCCAACCTAGCCTACTTGCTGAATTTCTGAGGAATGGCACACAGTTAAGAATAGCAGAGAGAGAGAGAGAGAGAAAGAGAGAGAGAGAGAGAGACAGACAGACAGACAGACAGACAGACAGAAAGACAGAGACAAACGGGGGGGGGGAGAGAAAGGGAGAGAATCCACAGTATAAGGGTCAGAACAGAGTGCAAAGCAAAGTTAGGTCTTTACAAACAGGGAACACAGACAATGAACACACTTTATTACCAGCATCTCAGGAACGACATGGTCAGGGACAGCGCTCTCCCAGAAGTCCCTGTGCACCAGTCTGTAGCAGTATCCTTTAGACACTCGTCCAGCACGGCCTGCAAGAGAGAGGCTCACTTTAACGTCAGTGTGGAGAGAAATGCACACCAAACATTCAACACTGGCACAGTTTATCTTCTACACACTAGGCCAGTAGAAGCAAACTATCTTTATTCTAATATTACCCCAAGGGAAATTATCCTAAACAGTTAGTTAAATTAAGATTGAGTGCTGGGGCTGGCGAGATGGCTCAGCGGGTAAGAGCACTGACTGCTCTTCCAAAGGTCCTGAGTTCAAACCCCAGCAACCACATGGTGGCTTACAATCACCCTTAATTAGATCCGATGCCCTCTTCTGGTGTGTCTGAAGTCAGCTACAGTGTACGTATGTGTATAATAATAAATAGATCTTTAAAAAAAAAAGATTGAGTGCTGCTTTCTACTCTGTAGCCAATGTTTAAAACAAATCCAGTGTAAGTGTCAAAAGAAAACAAACTGGCAAAAATGCAATAGAAACCATATTACTTTGAAGGATACACATTTCCTGCAAGATTTAGTTCAAACCAGTAAAATAAGAGCTCACCACAGAAAAGCCATGTAGCTGGTGACAGAAGCCTGGCTCACCCACAAATGATATTTAGAGTCCTGTGAAGCAGCCCCTCTGCCCAGGATGTCCCTGCTCCTGTGTCCATCTGTCCTTGGATTTCTACAAGATATCCTTCAACATGGCCACTTGATATTAAGTAAGAACTGTACATGCAAGAGCTCAGAGCCAGGTTCCACCCAAGCAGAAGATGACACAAATGCTCCTTTTGTGTGTGACAATTACTATTTGTGGAGTGAAAGCAAATCTTACAAGAAAAAAAAGTGAGGAATATCCTTAATATATACAAACAAACAAACAAACAAACAAACAAACAAGGCAACCAAGTGTGGTGGGGCAGACCTTTAATCCCAGCACTCAGAAGCCAGAAAGGCCTCTGTGAGTTCAAGGCCAGCCTGACTTATAGAGTGTGCTCCAGGACAGCCAGGGCTACATAAGAGGATTCTGACTCAAAAAACTTTGTCAACCCCCCACCCCCAAAAAACAACAAAAAGGTACACACCCACAATCCCAGCATTTAGGAAGCCAAGGCAAGGGGATCTAAGTTAGGGTGGGAGCTAGGCCGAGTTACATAATGACTTCTAGGTGCAGCTGGGCTATTCAGTGAGAGTCTGTCTCAAAAGGAAAAGATGGGGGCCCAGGGAGCTTTATTTCCCCACAAGTGGGTCAGAAAAGGCCGAGAGGAACTGGACCTCCTGCCTCACTCCAGCTCCTGTGAGTGCGTTCACTCTTTCTCCTCTTGCCCTGAGAACAAGAGGACTGTCTATATAGACTTCAAGGTAATCTCTCAAGCAAACTAAGTCCTTCTAGCAAACTACAAGATTCAAGACAACTTACCAGGAGGTGGTAATTTACCTCTGTGGAGACAATACCAGGGTCAAGTGTCAAGCAGGTATCATCCCACCATCCAGTCTCCGGAGTTATTCAAACTAGCCAGTCCTGAGCTGTCCTCCTGCCTCCTCATTCCATCATAAAACCCAATGAAGGTAAGGTCTCAGCCTTGCCCTCCCCTGCTCACACACTCCTGTGTCTGTGGATGAGTACAGGGCTTTTATATTCCCAAGCCTCTCTTCTATCTCCTGATGTGGCCACACCTGACTGACCTTCTCATAATACAACAGACACAAGGCCAAAGGAGGGTTTTGTCTGTAGAGTCACTAGACATGCACATGTTGGAAAGTAACCTCAATCCAAAGGTCACCCCGTACAAATGACTAATGGAAGTCAACCAGGAACCGATGACGAATGTAAGTCTAAACTAGAAATGGTAAAACTTCTTTAAGAAACACAAGAAAAAAGCTTCATGACCAAGAGCTGACCCACTGGTCCTCCCCAAGTTTAAAATATCTTCTCTACAGAAAACCCTGGAAGAAGACTGAGGAAAAAACTCCTGCAAAATAAGTAACTATATGAAGATTCTCAAAACTCAGTATTATATTACAAACACAAATGACCTGATTTTAAAATGGGCAAGAAGCTGGGGATGGTGGTGTACAGCTATAATTCCAGTGTTTGTGGGGAGGAGGCAGTAGAATCGCCCCCAAGTTCAAAACCAACTAGTGTACACAGTGAATTCCATGCCAGCCAGTCCTACATAGTAGGACTAAAAATTAAGCAAATAAATACATAAATCGTAAAAAGCAAGAGACAGAGATAAGCACTCATTGAGGAGCAGCCAATGCCAGCAAACATGAGGAATGGCAGTTAGCCTTAGGAACTGTTATGGAATTGCAAGTCACAAATCAAACCAGGTGGCATAAGGCATCCAGTGATGGCTGAAATAAAAACCGGTAGCATCTGCTCCCAAGGGGGTGGCTCATACACCGTGAAGCTGCAAAAACTGACCACCACGGGCGCCTTTCACACTGACCAGACTCCACAGCCAGGCTGCAATGCGCCTTCATCATCTCTGGTCCTCTCTGAAAAGAAACTTCAGGAGAGGAGAGAGAGTGCAGCTGTTAGGAGGCCTGCAGCCTGACTCTGGTCAAACCTCAGCCCACCTGAGGAGAACTTGGTACAGCTGCTAAGGCTGCTTCCCTGAGTCTCAGAACACCACATGCTCACCTCATCCCCTTATGAAGGCTAAGGAGAAAAGAACACACTGAAAACCAGTGTCTGCACTGAGGCAGGAGCATACCAGTTACTTGGTTTATGCACCTACATGTTTGATTTTGAGGCACTAATAATTTCCCAAAGGAATTCTTTGTCCTCCTGCCTACCTCCTTCAGGAGGGTAGAGATAACGTCAAGCCATTTCTCAGGACACACCAAAGATGCTGTCCCCTGAAGCCAACTCCTGCTACAGGAGAAGGCAGCATCCAGGCCTGGCATGTTATAGACTCACTCCTGTGGACAAAGCATCTATCCCCCAAAGGTCCCTATCCCTTCAGCTTGGCACATGAAACCATGACTCCTCTGTGGGACTCACTAGGAAAAAGACCATACAAACACCAGGTTTAGAGGCAGTCCACGGCAGTCTGTCAAAATCACTTAAGTGATCCACTTGGTTTCCATAGCCATTCAATACATTTTTAAAAATTTCACTCTCAAAATGATAGCTATTGAGCTAACAGGCTGTCTGTCCCTTAGGAGCTGACACTAAAACAGCACAAGATTAAAAGAGGGAGCCAAAGGTGACTGAAAACCAAGATACTGGTGCTTCAATTTAAAACCAGCCCCAACCAAGGAAGTATGTGAGTGAGGGAGAGAACAAAGCTCTAGGAAAGCCGTGCACCATGTGACCGTCAAGGCCTCAGGGTGTCTGCCACAAACGCCTTACCTTTTCTCTGGTCACAGCTGGTCTTGGAGGCCCAGCTTAGTCGCAGACTCTGATAATTTGTATCTTCATCACAAACCAGAGTTCTGGTCAGACAGAAATCTATAACTGCCATAAAAAAAAAGTATGAGCACATGGCAAAGTGGGATTATGAAAACCCAGAGTGTGACCACGAAGCCATTGGGATTATGACAGCCCGAGTGTGACCACGCAGTCATTGGGATTATGACAACCTGAGTGTGACCACGCAGCCATTGGGATTATGACAACCCGAGTGTGACCACGCAGCCGTTGGGATTATGACAACCCGAGTGTGACCACGCAGTGCTGGGATTGCTTGTTGCAGACACCTCTGGGAGTGTGCCAACTACTCCTTATCTCCTGCAACAGGAAACCAAGGTCTCTTTCTACATCAGAACTGGAAGTCTTTGGATGTAAGGACCAAATTATCATAAAGAGCTGTCTGGATACACCCAAAAGATTAGAGTTACTCCAAAATTTCATTATATCAGAGGTAGGGATGACAGGTGTATGTTCTGGATTGTCAGGATCCGAATCCCATGTTCTTGTATGCCTCAGTGCCTATCTGTCTGTCTAGCAGTGAGTGTAACAAGCCAGCTAGATTCTCCTTGCTTCAGGGAGAAATCAGGCCAGTGAAGAAGCCCCTCAGCTTCCCTCCACACAGCACCTACCTCTTGTGCATGGTGGAAGTTGTCCTTTTGAGAGACTGAAGGCAGACTCCTGCCCTCCTCAGGCTGTGCCACATCACCCTTTCCCCCTCACCTGAGCCTGAGGTTGCCTCACACCACTAGTCCTAACATAGCTCTTGGTGACATCAAGCAAGAACAGTGATGTCCTCTCCACTAAGTAAAGTAAGCCGCCGAGTAAACCCTTCCCTCCGGGCTGCTTTCCTCACAGTGCTTCATTGCAGCAATACTAACCCAACTGAGACATGCACTATCTGAAACATCTTTCCCCCCAAAACTAGAATTTCCTTTCCCCTATTTCTTTTCCCATATAATATTTGTCTCTACATGAACCTGTAATTACTCATCTGCTAACTGTCTCCCATCAGACTGTAGTCAACATAATACAGTCTTCCTCACAGGGGTACGCTATCCGTGCTTACAGGCACTGGTCCTTCAAGAGCTAACAACGCAAGAGTTAGCAAGCTAAATACATATATACTACACACACACACACACACACACACACACACACACACACATTCTCATGAGTTAGCAAGCTAAAGCATATACACAAAGGACCAGACAATGGAGTGGTCATGGCTTCCTTCCGAGCTACCTCCACTTGCCTACCTGTCTATCACAGGACTCCACCAAGGAAGTCCCAAGATTCTGCTTCCCATAAGATGCTTTGAAATTCCCAGGCATCCCCTAGAGGTGGCCCTGCCTGAAAGAAAACTTATGCTCAGAGGAAACAATGATGAGGTAAGAATGTGAGAGCCTGGACCTTCGTGAGCCTCTCTCTGAATCTCTTCCAAGCATGGGGAGGGGGAGAGCAGAGGACACCTGCCGAGGTCAGAAAAGCCTGTGGATGCCTCTTTCTATGGAGAAGTGAGCAGAGAAAGGCCTTACCATATTTGACATCAGGAACTGTGACAGAACTCTCTGCAATGTTGGTTGACAGAATGATCTGTGGAGCACAAACAGAACAGGTTGGTGTGTTCCCACTCTTCAGGACACTGCTGCACAGTTAGAAAAGGGTCTTGGTGTTGAATATCAGTGTACACACTGGCTCAAAATGACAAATTAACCATCTTCGTACTTTACGCAGGCCACAACTCATCAAGAAGCTCCCACTACATGAAAAACCAGACACATACAGGGCAAGTGGTGCTTGAAGGATGCATGTATGGCATGGCCAAGGGTCTGTTCATAACCCTATTATGAAATTGTTAGTGGAGGGGCTGTGAACTTGCCAGCAGCCAAGAAGCAAAAGCAGAATCTAGAGTAAGAGCCACTGCCCTGAGCATCCTAGAGTATTATCAAAGTCTAGTTTGCCTAAAGATTCCAAACACCCTTAAGAACACCCGAGATCTGAGCCAAAAGCTCCAGGTCCCAGACCCGGATCCTCCCAGGGACCTCTGAGGAGTAGCAGAAAAAGCTGACGACCTCCAGAAGTGAGGTCAGCTTCTGATAAGGACATCACTCCCAAGGCAGCAGTGCCCTGGAGACTCAGGAAATCAAATCACAAAAATCTTCGTTTTGCTAGGCATGGCACTATGTACCTACAATCTCAGGAGGATGGCACAAGGTGACCTCAAGTTCAAGGCCAGCCTAGCCTATGTAGCAGTACCTGTCTCAAAACAAACAAACAAAAAATCCTATCTTTCAGGTAACTGATTTACAAAATAACACACAATACGAAAGGGCACAGACTCCCATTGACACGGATGGCCTGGGGACTCAGCAGCAGTTTGGGGCGCACTGGGAGAGGCTCAAGTGCCATGCCTTCTTCAGCAAGGATGATCATGTTTCATGCCTCATCTCCCCAGCTTCCTACCTTTCTGTACCCAGGGACTGGACTTAAAAATACATTATTCTGTTCTTCTAAAGTCACACTGGAATGGAGTGGGTAGACCTGTAACCTAAGAAACAAAGCACTAAAATAAAATGTCACATGATACATAGCAGACGCAAGTAACAATTCAGTGAGGTGATTAGATTATGTAAGGCGTCATCCACACCCAGAAGCCAAAACAAAGGCGTCATCCACATCCACATACCTTTTGTGAATCATGTTTGTGAGAAGCTCATGCATATAATTTATCTCACCCAGACCTAGGGGAAGGGGAAGACAAATGTGAATTTATTGCTAAAACCTAATCTTTATTCTAAAGTGGTAACTTATTTTGAAGGGTCCTTATTATCTTCATGCATTCAACAGAGAAGTGCTTAGGACTGATGCATGCACTATGCCGCTTGCTGCAAATGTAGAGTCACAGAACACAGCCACCTGCTCCCCAAGAGCAGAAGCACAGGTAACAAAGTCTACCAATGAATGCTGAGTTGCTGCCGAGCTCATGCAGCATGGAGGATGGGCAGTGGGCAGGCAGGGCAGTGAGCAGAGGAGGCCGTGGTTGTGGTTTTAGTGCTCTGCTCAGTAGAGTCCTCAGTAAGAGGAGGATTTGTTTTTATTGTTTGGGAATTTCACGCCTGCATCTACTGTGTTTTGATCAAATCTTCTCTACATTCATGGTACTCTGGTACTCTTAATCCCTCCCACTAATGCCAATCCATTTCTCTCTTCTACCTTCACGTGCCCCTTTTAAACGTGTGCGCACACTCACACTCAAACACACTAACTCACACACACACATACACATACACGTGCACACACACACACACGTGCACACATGCACGCACATACTCATGCACACACTCATGCACACACACACATGCACACACGCACACACTCATGCACACGCACGCACATGCGCACGCATGCACATTCACGCAAGCACACACACCCATGCATACACACTCACACTCACGCACACACGCACATATGTGCACACTCATGCACACACTCACACTCATGCACATGCGCACGCATGCACATTCACGCACACACACTCACACACCCACGCGTGCACACACCCATGCACACACACTCACATTCACGCACACACGCACACACTCACATTCACGCACACACGCACACATGCGCACACACTCATGCACACACACTCACTCACGCACACACGCGCACACTCATGCACACACACACACACACACACACACACACCCCTTGATGCGGCCTGTTTGGCTTTCCTGTACAGGTCACAGTGCGTGCAGTCAGAGCCACTACACTCTGTCTTAACAGCACTGTCACTTCCAGCAAGACTGTTCTCCTTCCGGATCTTACAATCTTTCTCTCCCCCCACCCCCCACCATAATGATCACTGAGCCCTGGGGGGGTGATGGAAGCCAGTGCACCATTTAGAGCTATACTCCATAGACTTTCATTCTCTGCACGATCATTCTCATGAGTATTGGAGAGTAATCTAGAGGCATGAAGATAAGAACTAAGGGAACCATTTCTTATTCTATCTTTTTAGTAGAATGCTGGTCCTAGGCTCTCCCTGAGGACCTGTGACCTCACTGGCCTCCGGGCTTTGGCCCAGTTAACAGCTATGAGTTCTACTCATGGAGTGAAGAAAGTAGTAGTTGGTTGCTCCCATAACATATATGGCTTCCACGATTGCACCAGCAGACCTACCCTGGCACCAGGTTATTACTGTAGCTCAGAGTTCCCAGGGATAAGAGTATTGTCACTGTTCTCCCCAGTTAGCACATACAGAACCTTCCAGTACTATTAAAACTATCAGTAAGAGATAAACCTTCCAGGTCTGTATTCTGGAGGGTAACCCAAAGCAATGACAACAACCTGTAATGTGTCGGGGTCTATGGAGCTTCCAACGTACAGTAACACCATTTAACTGCTTTTATAGATAGGAATCATATATGGTAGTAGGTTTCTGTATAGCATTTCCAAAACTCTTTAGTGTTAGAAAGACCTCCCTATACCTGCATCTCTGCCCTGTCCCCACCTGTTACATTATTTAACCCTTCCTGTTTCATTACTCCCGTTTGTTCCCTACAAATTTTGTCTATCCCTCCAGTCTTGAAATCTGACACCTACCATGGTTCCTTACGAGGTTCCTGACTTCTCTGTAAGTACTTCAACTTAAACTACACGGTGTCAGGAGGGTGGGGGGAGGAGGCATGTGCACCCAGCACTCAGTAATCCCAGCACTTGGAAGGCAGAGATAGGAGCAGCTCTGGGAGTTCAAGGTCAGCCTGGTCTACATAGTGAGACCCTGTCTCAAAACTAAATAGACACGCATACCTAAAGAGTCAAAGATCATAGCCACAGGAAAGAACATGCAGTTTGTCTTTCTGGTTTCAGTCACCTCACAGAATGGCTGTTTCCAGTTCTGCCCATTTAACCTGCAAAGCTATTAATCTCCTTTCTCCTCAGCTGAACACCCCACCGTGTCTGAGGCACGTTCTCACTGCCCGTCAGTGATGGATATCTGGGTTGTGTTCACATCTTGGCTACTGTAGCTACAGCAGCAATGCACATGGATGAGCAAGTGTCTCTGCAGAAGATCCAAGAGCCCTTCCAGTCCTTCAGTCCTCAGCTCACGTCCATGCCCACATCACCCGCAGCCACGCCCACACCTGCCACCCTTTATGTGTTGGTTTTCTTTCATCTTAGCCATCTGTTTACAATAGGATAAATTCTCAAAATAGTTTTAGTGTGGATTTCCCTGATGAAAAACCATGTTTCTTAAAATATTTATCAGTTGGGTTAGAGAGGTGGCTGAGCAGTTAAAGGTACTTGCTGTTCTTCCAAGGGACAGAAGTTCAGTGTCCAGTACCAATATGGTGACTGAGAACCCTCTGTAACTCCAACTCCAGGGGACCTGATGCCCTTTCTGGTGTCCGCGGGCACCAGGCAATGCACACAGTGTACAGATATACATGGAGGTAACACCACTTACATACAGAAAAATAAACTCTAAATTTACACATTTTTCTTGGCCACTGTCTTATTTTAAGAACTCTGTTTATTTCCTTGCCTTGGTTTTTTTCTGGGTTGTTTTCTTGGTGTTTGGTTTTCTGAGTTCTTTACATATTCTAGATGCCAACCCTTGGTCAGATGTATTTTTTCTCATCCTGTAAGATGCTTTTGTTTGAACACTGGTGTTGCCTTTGCTGCTGTTAGCCTCAAGGCCTCACTCCTGAGCTCCTGTTCAGAAAGTCCTTCCTGTGCCTGTAAGGTGAGTGTGTTCCCTGCCTTCTCTATCAGATCCTGTGGTGTGGTACCTGTTCCACTTGGAGCTGGATGTGTGCAGGGTGTGAGATAAGAGCTAGGTCTGTTCTTTACATGGTGTCTAATCTGACCAGCCTCATTTGCTGGAGATGCTGTCTTCTCTCCCATGTGTATTTCTGGCCTCTTGTCAAGATTCTGTTGACTGCAGAGGTGAGTGTGAGCTCACGGGAGACTGCAGGGGTGAGTGTGAGCTCACGGGAGACTGCAGGGTGGGTGTGAGCTCACAGGAGACTGCAGGGGTGAGTGTGAGCTCACAGGAGACTGCAGGGGTGAGTGTGAGCTCATAGGTGACTGCAGGGGTGAGTGTGAGCCCATAGGTGACTGCAGGGGTAAATGTGAGCTCACAAGAGACTGCAAGGGTGAGTGTGAGCTCAGATGACTGCAGGAGTGAGTGTGAGCTCAGATGACTGCAGGGGTGAGTGTGAGCTCATAGGTGACTGCAGGGGTGAGTGTGAGCTCATAGGTGACTGCAGGGGTGAGTGTGAGCTCATAGGTGACTGCAGGGTGAGTGTGAGCTCATAGGTGACTGCAGGGGTAAATGTGAGCTCACAAGAGACTGCAGGGGTGAGTGTGAGCTCAGATGACTGCAGGGGTGAGTGTGAGCTCAGATGACTGCAGGGGTGAGTGTGAGCTCATAGGTGACTGCAGGGGTGAGTGTGAGCTCATAGGTGGGTCCTCACTTAGTATTTTTATACTAGTACCATGCTGTTTTTATTCTCTGGTTCTATAACATAACTGAGAATCAGGCATAATGCTCTCCCCAGCAGTGGTTTGATTGTTCAGGATAGTTTCAGCTATCCTGGTGTTCTGAGATGACTTCCATAGAGAACTGCCCTGGAGCTCAGGTGAGGCCCGCACTAGCTGTGTGGCTGCCTTGGGTAGATGACATTTCTACAGTGGCAATCCTACCAATCCTTGAGCAGGGAGGTCTTCCTATCTTCTAGTGTCTTCTTCATTCTCTCTTTTATTTATTTTTTTGTTTTGTTTTTGTTTTTCGAGACAGGGTTTCTCTGTGTAGCCCTGGCTGTCCTGGAACTCACTCTGTAGACCAGGCTGGCCTCAAACTCAAGAACTCCACCTGCTTCTGCCTCCTCTCTTTTATCTGTGTCTTAAATTTTTTACTGAGTAAGTCTTTTACTTCCTTTATTAGGTTAACCTGAAGATAAAATAATAACTTTTTCAAAGACAACCCTACAGTTCAATTTTGACTCTTTGTCCTTTTGTACCAGAGCTAGGACAAATGCACCATGGCATTGATTAGTAATAACTTAAAGTTATTTTTGAATACATACACTCTCTCCGTGTTTCCCTTGTCAGAACTGTGACTACTGATAAGCGTTGGCCACAGAAGTCACTTCTCTTCCCTCCTGTTTTCCAAATTTCCTCCAATAAATAAACAAAATGTTTATCAAAACAAAATGTTTTTTAAACAGATAAGGTAACTCTACTCTGAAACCTCAGAAATTGGGAGATGGTAGCAAGGTAATATCCAGTTCAAGGCGAGACTTCGCTACACAGACAGCTCCAGACCAGGCAAGGATACACTAAAATTCTGTCTCAAAACCAAAACCAAACCAACAAATCACCAAAAACGCAGGTGGGTTCTGGGTGGTGAGCTGTGTGGTGAGCTGCATTTGATCCCAAGAATACAAACCTAGGAACAAGATTTTAAAGGATGTGGTCCTTTTCAGTAGGTTTAAAAATGTGTACTGACTTACAGCATCTGCATATACATTGTGCCTCACGTGGATTATCAATAATTTAAACACGTTCAACTGTGTCTCCCAAAAACTATTTTAGATTCCAACTCTGGTGACTGAAAATGTGAGCGACCTGACATAGCAACTGTCATTGCACATATGGGAGCTACAATCAGGTCCTGGTGTAGTTGACTGGGACCTTCACCCGATGGGATGGTTGGTCTCATAAAAAGAGGGAGGAGATAGAGGCACAGGAATGTCATGTGACATCCATGCGAGTGGAACTGCCTGAGGTGGCTACACAGAGCTGGGAAGAGCCAGGCGCCTAAAAGGGAGCATGATGCCTCCTGGCAACTTGCTCCAGCATGCCTAACTGTTCTCACAGCAGGCCAACACACCACTCTTGTCTTGAGCATCCACTTGCAATGCCTTGTTGGAGCAGCCTTGAAAAAACTAATTCATATCTGCTCGAAACAAGTCAATTCATGAAACTGTAAACATCATATTCCAGACTTGATTTGCATTCATATATAAAAGAAAGTCACATAGCTGAAGGTAAAATGTCGCTTGTAAGCCCCTTGCTGGGCCGTGTTTACCTTGTGAGGGATTGCTGAGAAGCACCACAGCTCTGCCCTTTCCTTAGAAGTCATGTGACAAATACACAGAGATGCAAACTCTGTGCACCTGCCAGGTAACGGTTATTTCTGTACATGAGTCTATTCAGTAAGCAAAATGTGACAAGGATTTGAAACTCATATGTCACATTCCAAAATTCAGTTTCTCTTGCTGAAGGCTATTGCTTCCAACCCTACACACACAAATATTCACATGTTCTGTATATTACCTTTTAACAACAAAATATGTGAATCACTGTTATAATTTCATCAAACTACACTACATGATAAAGTCATCTCCACAAAGTGCCGTTAGACACAGTTGAGCCTCTTCAGTAAGGTACAGTAAGAGCCCATTGTCTTTAGCACTGACAAGGGACTTAGACTGCTGGTGGCTCCCCAGGGCTTCATGCTTTGCTCTCATAAGAATGCCCGCACTGCAAACTAAGGGCAATCACTTCCCATTCATGACCATGCAAAGGAATGTTCTTAACAAAGCAAAACACCTTACCAGGAATTGTGAAGCTGACAAGCCTGCCTTAAAAAGGTACTCTTCCCTACTGTGAACTCTTTGTAGCAATGCAAAGGTTATGGACAAGCCAATCTGAGTCACAGCTGCTCACTGTCCTCATGTCTAAGAGAACAGGCAGCATGAACACCACTGTTCAAAATGCGCTGTCCACAGTGTTAAAATTCCAGTCACAAAATCAGGTCATGCACACCTGGCAGGAACACCAGCACGCTGCTCCGCTCCGACACAAACTGCGCCCCGGACCAGGTCTTGTTCCTGTCAAAATGTGAGGTGAACAAGTCTGAATCAAGGCTGGCAAAGTTCCTGCTTCGTGAGATCCTGATGCTACACACTTTGTTCATGGAAGCTCTTGCAGATCGTGTCAGGTAACGTTCTTCAGTTCACACGAAGATGGAGGCATGCAGGGAGAGGCCAACCAGGCAAAAAGCCAGGGCTCTTCATTTCCACTGCATTTGCCCACAAGACACTATCTGCAAAAGTTTTCCTGCAAATTAAGATACTATAATCCAGAAAGAACCCTAAGATACAAATAACATAGTTAGAATAACTATAAGCAAGATTATTAAGATTATCACACAGATGCAGATCTAGGATAACCTGGCTGTCCTGGAACTCACTCTGTAGACTAGGCAGGCCTTGAACTCAGAAATCTGCCTGCCTCTGCCTCCCAAGTGCAGGGATTCCACTGCCCGGCAGGATAACCACTTCTTACTACCAGGGTTATTTCTGTATGAAATAGAATTTTTCTCCTCCACCGACCTGTGGGTCCTCCTTGTATTTCACGCTTTCCTCTATGCAGTCTAGGGACAGCAGGAACAGACACATGGACCCTGCACTGCTCTACAGACAATCCCCTAGCTAGAGAGACAGATTGCAAAGTGCCTCCTTCCTTCTTCATGCCATATAAAAGTCCAAGAAGGGCAAGCAAGGCTGTCCTCTGGGTTTAGCAGCCTCAAAGGAGGAGAAGGGTTTGTGCTGGCCCAATAAAAAGAAAGGCTTGTCATCCAGTCCTGGGGAGGAGACAGACAGATCTCTGGGGCATGCTGGCCACCCAGCCGAGCCAAGCCTAGTTGGTGAGCTCTAGACCAGCAAAAGACATTGTTCCAAATGGTGGACAGTTCTGAGGAATAATACCCAAGGGGTGCAAATGGAACACAGAAAGGGGAGAGGGGGGAGAGAGAGAGGGAAAGAGGGAGGGAGAGAAAAAGGGAGGGAAGAAAGGATGGAGGGAGGGAAAAAGAGGGAAGGAGGAAAGGAGAGGGAGAGAGGGGGAAAGGGAGAAATTGGGAGGTGGATTCTAACAGGTTCAACAAGTTGCAGGATTGGAGATCAATACCAATGTATTAAAGTGGGCTGGAGGTACAGTAGGGTAAGGCATATGCTTAACACGTGCAAAGACCTGGGTTCAACACCAGCACCAGGGGGAAACAGCCATTGTCTCAAAGGGAAAATGTTAGATGAAAACTGACTTACTGAAATGCAAACTTGTACAACCACTCTGGAAATCAACTGGCAGCTTCTTAGAAAACTGGGAATAATTCTACCCCAAAATTTAGCTATACTACTCCTAGGCATGCACCCAAAATATGTCCCACTAAACTATATGGACACTTGCTCATTATTTGTAATAGCCAGAAACTGGAAACAACCTAGATGTTCCTCAACTGAAGAGTGGGTAAAGAAAATGTGTTTAATTTACACAATGGAATACTAGTCAGCTATTAAAAATAAAGACATCAAAAATCTGCAGGTAAATGCATGGAACTAGTGATAGCATCCTGAGTGAGGTAACCCAGAGCCAGAAAGACACAAATGGGATGTGCTCACTTGTAAGTGGACATTAGCTGTAAAGTACAAGACAGCCAGGCTACAGTCCACAGACCCAAATGACTGGGTAATAAGTAGGTCCCAAGGGAGGATGCAGAAGTCTCACTCAGAAGGGAAACCAAACAGTCATGAGCTGTGAATGGAGAGAGGGAACTGGGGAGGAGAGGAGGTGAGAAGGTAAGGAAGAGAAAGGGATGGGTGTGGCCCTAGTTGAGATCCCTACCAGAGGGGGATATAGAGGCTGAAGTGGCCACTTCCTGTGGGCCAGGCAGGATTTCCAGAGGAGGGAGGGAGGGAGGAAGGAGGGAGGTCCACTCACAAAACCTTCAGCCTTGGACTGTGATTAGGATGTAAAGGGAATTAAAAATTAAATTATTAAAAAATAAAAATAAAGTGATAAAAATCAGTGTTTACCCAAAGTTTATGGGGATTTGATCACAAAAGTGACCATGCAAAAATTTATGGGTTCAAGACTTGCCTGTACTACATAGGGGACTGGTTTTAAAATTATCTTCCCATGGAGCTAGGGAGACAGCATAGTCAATAAGCTCCTGCCTCACAATCATGAGACCTGAGTTCAATCCCTAGCACTCACATAAACATGCAAGGTGTGGAGACATCTGCTTACAATTCCAGCACTGCAGTGGCAGAGACAGATGGACCCTGGAACTCACTGACTAGCCAGACTTGCACTGGGAGCTCTAGGCCAGTGAGAACCCTTCTTCAAAGGAGGTGGAGATGTTCCTAATAAAATACAAAGTTGTCCTCTGGCCTCCACATGCCTACATGTACACACACACACACACAAAATATACACATATGCACACAGAACACACACATGGTAACATGACACGGTGCAGCCACAATGAAAGATGGGCTAATGGTTCCTTCAAAAACTAACTGTGCTCTCCACATGGACGCCAGCAATTGTGCTCCTTAGAATTTATCCAGTGAACTGGATGTCAGGTCTATATAAAGCCAGCACGAAAGTTATTATGGCAGTTCTACTCATAGCTTGAGACTTAGAGACAATCAAGATGTTGTTAGTAGGTAAGTAGACAAACTGTGGTCAGTGTAGACAACAGCATACTATTTGCCAATTAAAAGGCCAGGGCCGAGGAGATGGCTTGGTGGCAAAGTACTTAGTGGACAGGAATTGGGTAGTTCTCCCTTGTGGAACAATCTTAGGGCACACAGAACAAAGGAAAATGAGAATACGGCAAATATAGTGAGGCCCAAACAGCAGCCACAGGAGGAAGGGCTGAGAACTTCACACTCGTGCTGAGAACCTGTCCACTCAGTCACAGGCACAGGAACCACAAGAAAACCCACATCTGCTCCCAGGTCGGCAAAGGCAAAGATTCCATCTGAGAGTTGGCCAGAGTGAAAAGACACAGTTACCTCTGAGGAGCAATGAGACAAAAAGGAGCTTTATCACTGTGGTAACACAAGCCAAGAGTTATAGGAAAATAGCATCAGCATTTACGATGAATGCTGAAAACATAAAAAGACGCATTTTGTTACATGCTTAGCTCAGAGACACTGTGAACACAGAGTTAGTAAAGTAAAGTGCAGGGAGCATCTAAGAGCCTAGAGCCTCACATGAGTCTGGGAGCCCTGCTCTGAAAATCTAAAATCTGAGCTGCTCCAGTGTCTGACACTTCACTTTGAGCTGCAAAGTGGTTTTTGAGTTTGGAGTGTTTATGGATTCAGTCACTGAAGTCTGTGAAAACACTCCAGTGTACAAAACATAATGGTCCAAGCATTTCAGGTAAGAGAGTCCCAGCCAGGAGAGCCAGTGCCTGTGGCTACCGACTACTGAGTCAATCCAATGTCTGCATGCTTCAAGTATGCTACAGTAAAGACATGGGGTTTTCAATGTGTGCATTTGAATATGTGCATGCAGGAGTAGGGAGAGGGGAGAGGGAAAAGAAAGAGGAAGGAGAGAGAAAGAAGGGAGGGAGGAAGGAAATGAGGGAGGGAGGAAGGGAAAGGCAAGAGCATGGGAGGAGATGAGACAGAAAAGTGAGTGCCAGCTTTGGGTTTCATCCTTAAGAACTCTGCCTGCCCTCTTCTAGCCAGGGTCTCTCACTGGCCTGGTTCTCACCAATCAGGCCACTCTGGCATCAGGAGCTCCTGCCTACACCTTCCCAGTGGAATTACAAGCACACACCATCATGCCTGGCTTTTCCCTGTAGTTTCTGGGGATCAAACTCAGGTCCTGCAAACCAAGCATTTTACCAAATCTCCCCAGCGTAAGTTTTTACCTGTTGATTTAGGTTTAGATTTTGTTTTGTTTTGTTTTGTTTTTTCAAGACATGGTTTCTCTGTGTAGCCCTGGCTGTCCTAGAACTCACTCTGTAAACCAGGCTGGCCTCAAACTCAGAAATCCGCCTGCCTCTGCTGGGATTAAAGGCGTGCACCACCACTGCCCAGCAAGATTTAGATTTTTTTAAACAAAGGATGGAACTGAAATAAAATAACTTTTTACCCAAATAAAAGCTGAGAACATTTACCAGCGGAGTCTCTGGAGGGCAGAGTCTGGAGTCTGGATGGCAGAATGGAAGCCATCTAAGGTAAGAAGCCTAGATTCGACAAGGGTTAACTCAGGAGTAGCCCAAGTCTACAGAAAATGTCACCCCAACCAGCTAGCTTTTGTTATCAAGGGAGGGAGGACACAGTACCATTATTTGTTTCTAAAATAGTGAATGCTGTTTATGACATGCAAATCAGCACTTAGAACCTAAACTGTACTAAAAGGAAAAAAACTCACAAAAAAAAAAAAGCTAAAAGAATAAACATCTAAATTGCTTATGGGATACATGAAAATATCTGAGCTAAGAGAACAAAGAAAAGCAGAGAAAGCTGTGTGACTCCTATGTCTGTGTGAGTCCGTGTGACTCCTGTGTCTGTGTGAGTCCGTGTGACTCCTGTGTCTGTGTGAGTC